>NW_028277098.1:6363636-6666666 GCF_059951505.1 Python bivittatus
GTGATACCTTCTGGACCACCTACTTTATTTATTACATTTATATTCTGCCTCAATCAAATATGATCCCTATCTATGAGAGTTGGTAGTTGAAGTAACTATATCACAGGTAGTCCTCGACTTATAACCATTCATTCGTGACCGTTTGAAGTTACGATGGTGCTGAATGAAGGGACTTACGACCTGTGCCCGAAGTTATGGCTGTTACAGCACTCCCCACAGTCACATGATCAAAATTTGTGCACCGGCAACCCGCCTGCACTTACAATCGCACAGGTGCTTCAGCTCCCCCCACCTGCCTATCTCCTCCCCATCTATGCCCTCTTGGCCACCCTGCACCCTGCCTTGCAAGGCGGCAAGCAGTGCCAGAACCATGCAGCTCTGGGACTGCAAGAAGCCCCTGAGCTGTAGCACAGCACAAAGCTGCAGCCACCTCAGCCCAGCCACATGAAGCCACCCCAGGAAGTATTCATTTGCCCAGCTGCTTTCTCTCCCAGTTCCCTGGACCAACCTTTCACCTTTTGCATCCAGCTCCCATGGCTGAAGCAGAAGTGCCTCACTGCCTTTGCTGTTTCCTTTTCAGACCCAACTTGTCCAGAGAACTTTTCCTCCACGTGGTTCCCTGAGCCTTCAGAAAACTACACTTTGTAAAGCTGCACTGACTTCGAAGAGACTTCAGAAAGGTAGTGTAGCTTTCCAAAGGTTCAGGGAGCCACGTGGAGGAAAAGTTCCCTGGAGAAGCTGGGTCCAAAAAGGAGAGAGCAAAGGCAGCAAGGTGCTTCTGCTTCGGCCGTGGGGGCTGGGTGCAAAAGACGAAAAATTGGTCCAGGGAACTGGGAGAGAAGGCAGCTGGGCGAAAGAATACTTCCTGGGGCGGCTTGATGTGGCTGGGCTGGGGCAGCTGGAGCTTTCTGGGGTGGCTTCGCACATCTGGGCTGGGGCAGCTGCAGCTTCATGGTGTGCTACAGCTCAGGGGTTTCTTGCAGTCCCAGAGCTGTATGGTTCTGGGGCTGCTTGTTGCCCTGCAAGGCAGGGTGCAGGGCAGCCAAAAGGACAGAGATGAGGGGAAATAGGTAGGTGGGTGGGGGAGTTGGAGGCAGTCCCTTACCTCACTGAGGCTCGGGGCTGGAAGGGACCAAGCCTGGAATTGCTTGGATTGGGGTGGGTCCTTGGCTAATGACTGGTGAAATTTGCTTAATGACAGCGAGGAGAATTGCTGGGATTGCAGTCCCTAAGCAATACAGTCGGGTAACATCTTGCTTTATGGCCGCATTGCTTAGCAATAGAAATTCCAGTCCCAATTGTGTCGTCAGTCAAGGACTACCTGTATGGTGGTTCTGTTCCTTCCTGAGTGGGAGGGTCCAGTTAATTGTTGCAGGATGGGTGGAGAGTTCTGGCCCTCGTGCATTCCATTATGGGCTGCCTCAGGGCTTAGTCTTGTTGAACATCTATATGAAGCCACTGGGAGAAGTCTTCCACCAGTTCAGGGTGAAGTGCCATCAGTATGCAGTATAATACCTAGTTGTGCATCTCTGTCTGGCCAAATGAGGGTTGCAGTGGAAGCCTTGATCCATCATCTTGGCTGTCAGAGTCTGGATGTGGAAGAACAGATTCAGGCTCAACCCTAGCAAGAGAGAGTGGGTATTCATTTAGAAGCCCACTGATTCTGTTCTGATATACTAATTGTACTATTTTTGACTCTCAGTGAGATTATGCTCCCCCATTGGGAGCAACCCTTCAAAGTCCTCCTGAACTCACAGCTCCTACTGGAACAGCAGATGGAGACTGTGACCAGGAGGGCCTTTGTCGACCTTTGACTATTGGAATTAAATTGGTCTTACCTAGATGGGGGCACTGAAGATAGTCACTCATATTCTTGCCATCTCCCATATAGATTATTGTACTTTGCTTTATGCGGGTCTATTCTTGAACACTATCCAGAAACTTCAATTGAACAGTCTCAATATTGCTATATAATACCATTGCTGCAGGAGCTGCACTGGCTAACAATATGTTTCCAAATGCATTTCAAGGTGCCAGTCATTATCTATAAAGCCCTATGTGGCTTGGGTATCTTCAAGTCCACTTATCCTTTATAGATCTGCCCATCAAATTTGAGGGCTTGGAGAATGTGTGCTGAAGATCCAACCTATTGAAAGGTGCAATGGGAAGGGCCCTCAAAGCAGGCATTCTCTGTAAGAGCTCCATGCCTTTGGAATAGGTTGCTCCCTGAGGCAACAGCAGCAGCTCACGGCATTCCAAAAACTTGTAAAAATGTGGCTGTTTCAAAAGGGATTTCTGTGCCAGCAATGTTTTAATCACTTCCATGATTAACTGTAAACTTTTGACTACAATCATGTATCATGTTGGTTTTGTTGTACACCATTGTATTTTATTGTTGGATTGACTGCAGTTGATGCTCCTGTTGCTTAGACTTGGTTGACTGAAGCAGTCTATAATTAATTAATACAAATTATTTCATTGATGTTTATTACAGAAGTGGCAGAAGAACTTGGAAGGACTGCATCCTCTTCTTCTGTAGTTCCATATTTGCCCCGATTACCTATACTTCCTTCCAAGACTAGGACCTTAAAAAAACAAGCAGAAAACAAAGAGAATATTGAAGGAGCTCAGGAGACCATAGAGCATTCTGCATCCAGTTCTGCTCCAGGTACGTTATTTAAGTGGTCCAGACTCTGGCCCTGGAAAACTGTGTTTCAAAGAAAGGGAAAAAAGTGTGAAAAATTAGATTACCTCTAACATTGCAGCACATGATTTCTCATCTTCTCCAAATTCTTCTCTTCAAATCTAATGTGGAGGATGCCCCAATCTTCTGGAACAGGATTAAAGATCTGTAAGTAATTAAAATGGGAGATTACATTTATTCTGCTGGTGAATAAATATGAAAGATGGATATATCCCTCTGTGTTTATGAATGATGAATGAAGGAATATATCTGGCCAGCTATTTAGGTTATGTATTGGACCAGTTTGAATGTGTGACTATGATGGAAAGGAGAGCTATTCTTGAGTAGATGTGTAATCAGCACTATATTTTTCAGAAAGCAAAAATCAAATGGGATGGAGACTGCAGCAAGCAGATTTTCTTTGATAAATCGCAACTGAAAACAAACTGGAGCTCTTAAATGAATCTGATTTCTGTAATGTATGAAAAGTAATTACATAGTAAAACTTTTCTCCTAAAATAAGACAATTATGGATTAACTGAGTTACTTTTCTTGCTAAGAATGCGGTCATACCTATAATGAAATAGAAGAAATTTAAGCAACATAATATGGAGAAATTTTCTCATTTGTGTAATATGCCAGAGAATGTGTGAAATCAGTATATATCACTGTAATCAAGGTAAGGATTGAGGACTAGGAAATTAAAACTAAGGAAGGGCTGCGTGAAGTATCAGCAATGTAGCAATGACTGGGTCTCTTGCCCTTCCATCTGATTCTTGAGAGGAAGGAGAAGCCTTTTAAATATGCTTTCCCTCATAGCAAAGAGACTCAAGGTTTCTAAGCCTTCAGTGCCAGTTACCAGTTCCTCTGCCTTTGCTATGCAAAAAGAATAATTCTGAAGACCATCCCCATTCTTCCAGTGTACTGATATCCAAGTACAATATCAGTACTTCTCTGATGAACAGCAAGGCTGTTTCCTCTCCCTTCAGTGTGAAGGAGGCACAAAGTTACTGTATCACCATGAGCAACGAACTTTTCTGTTCCTTTATCTAGGTTTTATTAGAAGCACACAGCAGACCAGTGGATCCCCAGCACTACCTCGCAAGCAGAGAGACAAGTCGCCTAGTGGCCTGTTAGAAGACACTAGAGAAACAACCTTTACCAGAGACAGAAAAGGTGGTTTCTTTAGCTCCTTTATGAAAAAGAAAAATGCCCCTACGCCTCCCAAACGCAGCAGTTCCTTCCGTGAAATGGAAAACCAGGCTCACAAGAAGTATGAATTAACGGGTAACTTTTCTGCGGTTGGTCCATTGCAGCATATTGATGGATTTTCATTTACTCCCTCCCAGCAGGATGGAAATCTTTGCTTATCCAAGTGTTATATTGGGAGCTTTGCACAGCGGAACCTCTATGGGGAAGATGGTGGTGGCAGCAGCAGTGGGGGCACAAGCATTGGTAGTGGTTGGTCAGGCATCACAGGCTTTTTTACACCACGCCTGATTAAAAAGACATTGGGCTTACGAGCTGGGAGGCCCACTGGAGGTGATGAAGCTTCAAAACCTTTTCCTCGATCAAACTCCACATCTTCCATGTCCGCAAGTCTTCCTGAGCAGGAGAGAATGGCAATGACTCTTCCCCGAAATTGCCACAGGTCCAAAGTTCAACTGGAAAGGACAATATCCACTTCCTCTGAGCCTGAGGAGAACACAGACAAGTCCAGTGATTTTCTCCCTAAAAGGTGTGAAGAAATTCATACGTTGACCAGAAGCCGACCAAAAACTAAACTTCTGCCAAGGGGTGCTACAGCTGTTCCTCTCAGGACACCTTCGGTGGACACATCTGTTTCAGAGAAGGATTGTCAAGGGCCAACAGCAGCAGCAAGCCTGAAAAGCAAGGAGAAAAACAGTGCGATACGACAGGGTTCAGTAGAAGGGGAAGAAAAACCAGGCTGGCCTTCTCCAGCCAAGGCTGCAGCAATACTTCCAACCACTCATAATCACAAAGTGCCCGTTCTCATCTCACCTACTCTAAAGCATACACCAGCTGATGTGCAGCTCATTGGCACAGACTCTCAGGGGAATCGGTTCAAGCTCTTATCTGAGCATCAGGGCACTGCTTCTAGTGACAGGGATAGACCCAGACGGATAAAACCAAAGTGTGCTCCACCTCCGCCACCACCTCCACCACCACAAGCAGTCATGAGGCTCCTTCATCAGCCTCCAGGTTCCTCAGATACAGTAGATGAGTTGGATAATGGAGCATTGGTACAGCATGGCCAAGATAGCGAGGGCAGCAAAAAGGCAGTAGTGGCACCTGCTAGTGGAAAAGCTGGAAGGCCAGTAATACCTCCACCTCAAGTGCCTTTGCCATTGTCTTCTTCACCTGCTAAAATGGCAAATGGCACAGCAGGAGCTAAAGTTGCGCTGAGAAAGACCAAACAGACAGCTGAGAGAATCTCAGCAGACAAAATCAGCAAAGAGGCACTTCTGGAATGTGCAGACCTCCTCTCCAGTGCCATTGCAGAGCCTACCACAAATAGCCAGCTGGTGGATACTGGGCACCAACTATTAGATTACTGTTCAGGTTATGTGGATTGCATCCCCCAAACGCGCAACAAGTTTGCCTTCCGGGAAGCTGTAAGCAAACTGGAACTTAGCCTGCAAGAACTGCAGGTGTCGTCAATGGCTGCTAATCTGCCCGGAGCAAATCCTGTACTTAATAACTTATTGTCTTGTGTTCAAGAAATCAGTGATGTTGTTCAGAGGTAGCTACTGTCAAATCATCTGGTTAGGAGGAAAAAAGTTCACAAAATTGAGAGAAGAGTCAGGGTGACTTCTTCTAATCATTTTTTTCCTATGTTAATGTTTTGAAAGAAGAGACTGATACTTGAGTAAGTTTTATGTGAAGTACCTCAGATCACTGAGCTCACATGTTTACAGGTTCATCTCAGTACATGGGGCAGATAAGAGGGAAGCTAAGCTTCACGGGGGTCAGATGACTGCAGCTGAGATGGGCAGAATATTGAGAATTTGCCCTGGTGAGAAAATGTATTTGTAAAAATAGAGCTTGTGCTCTTATTCCACTTCTGGGAGGAAGGAGATTCCATGAAGGTACCTTTGTTCTGATAAGGTATTTTGTTCTCTTTGATGCTGTCCAGTTGATTAGAATTACTGGAAAAGAGATAAGATTCCTTTTCTGCACTACTATGTGTTTTAACCTTCTGAGATCATGGCAGAAAGGTTTAGAGGTGCCATCGAGTAGATCTTTCCAAGAAAGAGGATAATTTTGAGGGAAAGTCTGTTATATTTAAAAAAAAATGGATTGGCGCTGCAGGAAGTGCATGCACTAGCCTGTCTGGTAGACCTTCCGCAGTACAATTTGCTGCTGTAATCGGAGATGCAAAAAAGTAAAGACAAGAGCTGAAATATGAAATGCATCCCCTTTTATCATCCCCATCTCATATTTATCACTCACACATTCACTCTATCACAGCATCTTGAATGACAGTTTAAGCAGACTTGCCACTGGATTTCCCACAATCACACCCTACACTCAAACTGCTGTCATCACCATGTTGGTAGCATAGCATGGTTAGCTAACCAATGGCAATCACTTGAGTGCTTTGGGGAATAGCACGCCTCAAGAATCTGTTACTTTGTCTCTGGTTTTGAACTTTGGTACAGTGGTGGCTTTGCTATATCTTTAGGAGCCCTTCTGGATTAAAAACACTGCAGAATGCTGCTGGTGTTCTCTACATTCCTTTTTTAATTGTGCTTACCTTAATGTCATTTCTTCTTGAGGGAACTAGAGACCTGAGGCCTTCATATTTTCTAGTAGAATTATAAATGGGCTCTTGGAGTACCAATTCAGGTGTATTGCTGATATATATTCTTTGTTTAGAGTTTTGCTTTATTTGTAGTTTCAAGACACTGGCTGCACATGGATTCATTGTAAGTGATTAGTCTGTACAAACATGCTGCCATCTCCCTTCAGGTAGTGCAGTTCCAACACCGACCCATCTCTGAAAGTCATCATGCTATGGGACCACTACTTCCAAAAATCCACTGATACTAACTAAAGAAAATTGGTTTCTTCTGTGATTAATGTGACCTCAAACTAGCAATTGCACAACATGTTTGCTCTTAAAAGACAGAGAAATCAGGCTGTATGCTTCCATGAAACCTTTTTTGTTTACCCCAGATCCCCTGAACTCACTCTATTTACCAAAATTCAGCAAGAAACTGTTGAAAAATGGAGCTGTAGTTTCCCACTATTTTTTTGTCAAGAAACAAAATAAGGTAGGTATATGATATTTGGGAAGGATTAATGCAAAGAAATAGTGGAAACCCCATCTGAAACGCCTTGAAAATTCCCCACATACCATTGTGATTCTGTTCTCTTTTGTTCTCTGTAGCCTTTAGCCACCAATAAATAGTTATGGTATGGCCTCAGTCACAGGTGGGTTGTTCGTTCTTGCCTTAAACCATAGATGGAAGGTTTTCTGGCCACACTGTTTGGAGAAGGAAACTGAAGGCACATTTATGCTAACCAGAGTGCTGCCATTTTTGAGTTTTCCAGAAATTACACTGAATATGTAGCATTATTAAAGAGGGAAAACCCCACAGAATGAAAACACATTTGGGGTCCAGTTCTGATTCAGAGCAATAACAGTCTTCACATGGTGGAGAACAAGCAGGCTCTGCAGTGTTTCAGATTCAAAGGGGAAAAATGCTTCAGAGTATCCAAGGGTATTGACAATTTCTTAAACCCAGTTTGTCTTTTCCTGGGATTGTGCAACAGCTGACACCCTAGTATGCAGATATTTTAAGTAGTTTTCAACAGGTGCTATGTGATTGCCCCCCCCCAATCATTTTTCCCCTTTGAATCCAAACTGCTACACAGCCTTAGAGAACAGTACATGCTGCAGATGTCCAGTTTACACCTTTTTCCATTTTTGAGCAGGAAAAATTGGGTATCCATATGTATGCCTACAGTAATATGACGTTGATATAGGAGGATATAGGGTACCCACTCTTACAATGCAGACAGTTTTTTTCTTGATGGCTTTTGGAGTCAGCCTCAGTTGACCATCCTGTCTTCAGTTCCTTTTCTGTTTCCTGAGAGAATTCTGGATTTGGGCTATTCATATATTATTTACATGTTGGGCAATAGTTTATATAGTATGTTTAAGTTTGCCGTATGCTGTTCTTAATACAAAATCTGTATTAAAAATGCAAGGGCATGCAACTTCATATTAGTCTGGGACAGTTCATAAAAAACTTTCCCACACAGAGCTCACAGAAGTTACTGTTCCAACATAAATTGACTTTGTTCTGATAAGTAACAAATAGCTTAAATATGGGATGGGGAAAATCTGCTTGTTCTTCTGACATTGCATGCACACACACACCCTCCCAGTGTGTACTGTAGTTCATATCTGGAAGCTGCAGGCCCCTCTTGCACCAGACTGTTAAAAAATCAGCCTGTTTATCATAGAATTTACATTATATAATTGGAAGAGTTTATCTAGACCATTGAGTCCAATCTCCTGTTTGATACAGGAATCCAAATAAAGCATCCTTGACAAATGTCTGTCCAGCTTCTACTAGAAGACTTCTAGTGAAGGGAAAGTCTACTCTCTCACAATAATTGTTTTGACTGGTGAACTGGTCTTCCTATCTGGAAGTTATTCTAACATTCAGCAAGAATATGGCTTGCTGAAAATTTTTCTGTGCCCTGGTATTTGTTCCCCTCTGAGGAAGTTCGTACTTACAACTGCTTGTAGCATCCCACAGTCACGTGATCACCATTTGAAACCTTCCCTGCTGGCTTCTCACAAGCATAGTCAATGGGGAAGCCGGCAGAGGAGGTTGCAAGTCACTTGGGTAAATCTCCCCCACCTACTCCAGCCTTTCTTTGCTCGCTCACTCACACTCCACCCTCCTTCCCCCCTTTGCTCGCTCACACGAACCCACCAGTTTTGGGTAAATAAGGAAAACGTTTGAGAAGCACTGACATAAGCAAATGACACTGAGGATTAAGGTTGATATTAATGTGCATGATAATTAAGAGAAAAGTGGGGAGTGTTCCTTCCCTGTTATATTGTGATCCATTCTAGCTTTCTGCAGGTCAGGCTCCCTCCCAAAATTATGCGCACACAATCTGGTGTGTGAGTGGATTCATAATGCAAAACTCATTTTGTAGCTGAAATTAATTCAGATCATTCTTTGCACTGATTCACTCCTTGGATGAGTGAAGTAGAAATTAGTATCTGGCTAAGTCCAAACAACTAAATTAACTACTTTCCTCCTCATTGAATAGAATGCTGTGTTAACTTACAAGTGACCTAATCTCATGGGGAACTTGTGGCCCTGCTCATCTAGAATTGTCATCTCCATGACCAATAGGGCTGATGAAATTTAGAATCCCAGTAACACCTGAAGGACTAAATATTTTCAGTCTTGCAGTATATTAACTGAAAGTTTAGTAATAAATGACAGAAAATAAACACCAGGGTCAAGAAATTTGGTAACAAGAAGGAAATGGACATTACTCCATTTAAACATGAAGCTAATTATAATTAAATGGTTATGATTGTGAAACAGTTTTACTTCTTTTTCCATCTCAACTGCCATGCAGTTTAAGGCCACGTTTGCCAAGTATCAAAATCTAGCCAGAGACAGTTGAGTTCCAACTCTGTAGGTGGATGTATTGTTGAAGGCTTTCACGGCCAGCATACGATGGCTGATGTGGGTCTTCCGGGCTGTGTGGCCGTGTTCTGGCAGTTTTGTTTCCTAACGTTTCGCCCTGGGCACAGAGAGAACTGCTCCTGTCTGTGCTCCTGCACTCTGAAGATGCCGGTCACAGGTGCTGGCGAAACGTTAGGAAACAAAACTTCCAGAACACAGCCATACAGCCCGGAAGACCCATACCAGCCAACCTCTGTAGGTGGACTTCTGTTGATATCTTTTCTGATCCTCTTTTTCTGATGCTTCTCAGTGCACTGTTGGCTGTTTTTAGCTTCTCATACTGTTTGGATGGTGGCACAATAAAAGGAAGCAGTATCCTGACAATTTAAACATTTTGCACACTACCCGTAGAGACAATTCACATTCCGGTCACTATAATAGAGCAAAATAGTACTTGGAAGTCACAATTTCTGCAAAGGCAGTCAGAATTCTTTTCAGAGGAACATTAGTGGACCCTGAATAATAACAACTTCTAGGCATTAAAAGCTTTAAAGCCATTGTCCCCAACTGGTACCTTTCAGATAGGTTGGATTTCAACTCGTATACTTAGCATAATCCAACCTAAAATTGGGCATTAATGTTTGAATTAAGGCCATTTGGGATTGTACTGTACTGAAACCTTGGACATAAAAAGAGAGCAGAGATTTTTTTGGTGTTTTTGCTTGAGTTGGAGTTTGCCATTTTGTCCTTTCTTGAGAAAGGTTTATAGCCAACCAAGAGAAGACCAGGATGTTCCTTAACAGCAGCCATTTCTTAACTGACATGAAAGGCATAGAATAATTATACTCAGAGCGCTAGTTTGAACTTACAGGTAATGGTAGGAAGATGTTATCTTGTGCTCAAGATTGCCCTAATTTCTTTACAGACAATAATACTTAAACCTTATCTGTATTATTTTTGTTGTTATTAAAATTGTGCTTGATGTCTTTTTTATTGGTTACCTTGCTACAGCGAAGATACAAGGGGCAGGACTGTATACGTATGCTGTTCTTGAAGCTCATTGGTGCCTGTTCAAAAAGGAATTCACCGTAGGTCCAAAATGCTGTAGTCCTTTCCCTTCTGGCTGAATATGACAGGAATGCATTCTCTGTTCATTTGACCTTTGCTAGAAGTTTTTACAATATATTTGGGGCAAAGGGACGGCATTCTAGTTAAACGTTAATGGAATCCTATGAGAGAACTCTGGTTTTAGTTGCTGGAATAGTTTGTGTTCTATACATAGATTGCTTCCTTACTAATTTCAAAATGTATAGGAACTCTATTGAGTTATTGCATATTGCAACTCTATTGAGTTATTGCATATTGCAAGAACTTTCGATCTTGCAGTATGCACTCTTCCCAGATTGCCTTGGAACTGCAAGGAGTGAATCAGTCCTGTTGCATAATATAAAATAGCTTTTTGTATTACATATATTCAGTTCATAAATAATATTGCTGCACTCTTAATGGCAGGAATTCTAGAGGAGTCTTTTTTTATTTATTTTTTTATTGTTTTTTTTTTTTAATAACTGTAGCACTGAACATTGATTGATAAACTCCAGTTACTGCAAAATACAATGCAAAGTTGTGATACGAAAATACAGGCTGCTCCAGCAAGTTCATCTCAAAATAGAATCCATGGAGGCCTTGGTCAAACAAGAATTTCCTGAGCCTGTGGATTTGCAAAATAATGAAAAATATTTTTCCATTAAGGCAGGGATGTTAGGTGCTCAAAATTCAAACGGTTCAAATATTTGGGCAGTCAAAGGTTCCTGTGAATGGAATGATGCTGCAGGAACAATTTGCAAGCAGTTAGAGGTAGGATTACTGAGGGAATTGTGTCATGCAGCTTTTTTTAATGTAAACCTGCAGATTTTTATTGTTTGATTTTCTCATTGGGAAATTGCTCCTCTGTTTTTTAGTGGTTTGCTGCTGAAATTTTGCAGGGCAGTTTTTAGGGTGTCAATAACCAAAAGTATCATAGGTTACCCACCCTGCATTAAGAATTAGAGCTTTCAGCAACATTTTCCTTGAATCTCTGGTCTTAAAGCAGGATTGAAGATAATGTATATGTTCTCTAAGGAGGTTGCCCTGCTTAATGGCATGTTGACACCACACTCGGCTAGTGGCCTGTTTCCTGAGTTGTAAATTCTAAGATTTCTAAAACCTGTTGTATGTAGTATATCATCAAAGCACTAAACATGGAAAGCACTCAAAACAGGTTATTGTTTGGAAAGCAGCAGGCTTTACATAGTCTTTGAAAATGGCTAAATAGTGCCGTCAAATCCTTCTCTTCTTCAAAATTCTTACTTTTTGCCAAAAACAAGGAAAGAAAAAGCTTTAGTTCTCCACCTCATCTGAAAAAAGTTGTTGCTAAAGTAAGAAAGTACATTTCATATGTGCTTTAGAATTAAATAAGAACGCTTGTCCAATCTTTGTATTACTTCAGAATGTAAGTATTGTTTTTAAAAATTGCCATCAAAAACTTGCATTTTGAAGAAATGGATGAACCTAGCCTTTCTGACATGCTTTATTTCTTTGTCTCTTCTTTTGATATGAATGGAAGCACACTCAGCGCACCCCTTTTTCTCTCACCTCAGTGCAGTCCAGGAAAGGTTTTTATTGACTGATTTTGCTAATTTGCTAGAAGTTTTCCCAAGCAGCCACTGGACACTCCTCTAATGGATCTATTTTAGGATGCATGGTGCTTGAACTACATTTAACTTGAAAGGAGGTGAGCCTGAATTTAAGATGACCCCTTTCCACAAAAGATTAAAGAGAAGTAACTCTTCTCTCTCTCTCACACTCTGCTCAGCCACTATATGAAGGCCCCCCTAAGGATTAATTATTTTGGAAATATCTAGTCTTCCTTTTAAGCAAGTAGAGTATTGGCAAAACCCCTTTTCTGCTTCTTCATGGGAGGCATGCTTGTTTTAAAATGCAGACTTAGGAAATGCTCAGATGACTTGAGCATTAAGCATGATCAGACACCACTTTCTGTTTCCCATTCACAGTACTGTATTAAAAGTCGCCTGTGCACAGCTCGTTCAAGTACAGCTCATGATGTGAAAACGTGGCCTTTTCCTCTAATCCAGAAGGGTAGCATATTGGGAATGTCTAATTTCTCTAAAGTTGCCTAGGGCAAAATTGGCCAACAATGTGTGATGTGTAAGGGGTGGGTTTCTGGGGAGGGTGGGGGGAAAAGATGGTTAGGGATTTTAATCAACCCAGCACTCTGTTAGTTGAAATCACTGAGGATTAAAATGGGTGAAACCGAAATATGCGAATCACACAGAAAAACCCACACTACTAGTGTTGTCAAATGTTACTTTGTTTTTTGTTGTTGTTTGTAATATATTTGGTTTTTTTCTAATTTAAATTCTCACTATTTCCTGACTGTGAACTGCAAACAGTGTTAACTTGATGTAAGTAAGGCCCTTGGAGGCATTGCCTCTGCCTGTTCCACAGAGATTTTTGCCAATTTGCATTTTGTTTTAAATAAAAGTTGCAATATTTTATTGGCAATTAAATTTCAGGACATGTTACTTTCTTCTAGGCCACAGTGACTGGGTGAATAATATGATGAAATTCAAAGAAAAACATACAGGTATATACCCAAAAGATTGAAAGGCGAGCTGGTCTGGCAGTTCACACTTATATGTATGATGGCTTGCACATGTAAAAACTGCCACAAATCATTTATTATAGGTCAGAAATCAAGGAACAACTCAATCACAGTAGTTCTCTGTGGAAATCATCTACAGTTTGCTGGCATCCAAATGCTGAAATGTGATACAGAAATGGAAATGGCTCTGCAGAAGCTGCCAACACAAGACAGGTTCATATACCCAGAGTAACAGTAGGCAACCTATAAGACACATTTCATTCCTGAACCTCTTTTTTCATGGCACCAGACCCCGCCCAAAGATTACACTATGAAATTTTGAGGAAAACAGCCACTAATAGTAGTTGTTTCCCCCATCGTTTTTTGGCAGGAAACAGCCAAAAAGAAACTGATACATTGAGACTCGGATAGGTTTAATACAGTGAAAAAGTGAGACCTTCCCTCCCTCCCCCCTCCCAAAAAATGGGTAAGAAAGTCCCTATATTATTAGTGACAGGCAAGCTAGGATGTCTCATCATTGGTTATTCCAATCACTTCAGCAGCAAGGATAGCGTTAATGATCCCGAAATTTATAAGAGTGCTCAGATGCTTCAAAGCACTATACAAATGGGATGATGTTTTGGGAAATAATCTAGATAATGGGAAGTAGAGATGGACTGGATGGGACTCCAGTGCCTGTTTGATACAGCCCATAAAAGTAGATAGTCTTTCCCCCATTACATTTTTGCATCAGTCTATCTTAGATGTTGTTGATACACACAACCGTATACCACTACTGCTGTCCTGTTTATATAATTATAAGGTCAAAGTCTTATCTTTGACCTTGAGTTACATTAATTACCTTCCAATGTGTGTCCAAAAGTTAACAAGCTCATGCTGCCTTTTTTAACTTTGACCACCCCCAACTCCTAATATACTATTGTACTATTCCATTTGTGCTATCATTTTTTTTTAATTATTATTTTACAGAGAAGACTTCTCTCGAGAGTGCTGCTTACCTATCGTGCTTGTAGCTTGCTCAAGCTACAAGCATAATAGGTTCATCAAGCAAGCTCAGAACAGGGCACATGGTATTGTGTATTTTTGTAAAACACTAATGCGAAGAAAGTAGGTCTGAAAGATCAGGGTTCCCTGTTTCATGGCAAAATTTGAATCTAGGAATCTCTAACCTGTCTTAAACATACCATCACATTAATCAAACTCTGACATAATTCTCCCTCAGGTTATACAGTCTACATTGATACAACTTCACCAGCTTTTAAAATCGCCTTTGTGAATAAGTTTCATTTGATATTTTCAATAATAAAACAATGTTGGTTTCACAAGTCCAGCAGTTCAGCAGCTGCTCATATAGCCAGGTCTACAGTAGTAATGTATCTTCTCTTTCCAATAGTGGCTATTTTGAAAGGATACTTCAGAGTTACAAGGCAGCGTGTACACATTTTGTTCTGTACTGTATGTCTTCTCTCTTTTCTCGTCCCCAGTCACAGGTTATAAATGTTTTTATCATTTTGCAAGCTAACCTAGGCAAGTACAATCTTACTGACTTTTGGTTAGCAAACAAAATGTCAACATTGGTGTAATACCTTTTTGGTTCGGCTCCAAGCTCTCTGTAAAGCCTTTGTAACAAACCACTCCAATCATTAGATGAAGGGCTCAGTTCTATGTACATGTAGCCATAGAATGTACAGGAGAGGAAATGGGGTATGACAACCTGGCACGCACAACTGCTTCCTTATTTGCAGATCATAAATTATTCCCTATCTTGGACTACAGGTAGTCCTCATTTAGAGACCACAGTTGGGACAGGCAACTCAGTCACTAAGTGATGCAGTCGCTAAGTGGAAAATCATGTGACTATGATTTTACTTCAGCTTTCCTTTTTCCCCACTCCTCCACCCTTTGGAATGCTCACCCCTGGGCTGGGATAATTAGCAAGAAGGGAATTAATGTTTGTATTTACATTCATTGGAGAGGAAGAAATTACAAGAAACCAAAGCAGGCACACAATGAGGGATACACAGCAAAAGGAATACGCTGGCACTAGTTGTTTGCCTAGCTTGCTCCTGGCTCCCAACAGCTTAGGAGACAAAACAAAAGCCAAAGGCATGAAAATGATTTAAGTCTTATCAATTACAGGCAACAGCTGCCAGTTGGCTCATTAGGGGTAAAGAGCTGACCTTGTTAATTTGCTGTTGGTATCTCTTGGGGAAGCGCTGTGGAGATAGGCAGCTCAGGAAGAGATTGCTTGTTTGCAAGGGGGGGAGGGTCAGGCACAGGATGTGTACTGACTGCAGTGGCAAACACATGACAGATGCTGTGAAGGTCATAATTGCAGGCATTGGTGCAAAGTTACTTTTTCATCATAATTTCAAATGGTCACTGCCCGAGACAGTCGCTAAGTGAGGTCTACCTGTATTTTGCAATTGTGAAGAATTACTCTTAAAATTTGTGAACAAAAGACCCATTTGCTCAATCATTTGCCCCAAAATCTATAATCTAAAATTTCTATTTCTCCTAAATTAAAATCCTGGAAATGGAGGATTGTATCAGGGCTAGACACTGGGGACATCTTTGTTGGCTCAAAGTCAGTTCTTCCACATATGGGTTAGTTTTGCACAACATCTGTGTATCTTTCAAAACTTAAATTGTGTGTTCAGTCAGGTCTGTGTACATACATAGCCCTTATACACTCAGTATATCTGGCCAGGCTAAATCTGTGTTACATTTACTCTGACAAAGCAGGTGTCCTGATATGAATGCTTAAATATCCCACAAAAGCCACACTCCATTTTCACATTTTAATTTACAAAGACAACAAAAGTGCAATACCAGCAAGTAATGGCTTACGCAAGGAGTGCTGATCTCATAGGACTGGAACCTCATTGCTCAATTTCAGTGCTGGACTGGAAGTATGTCATTTGTGCTATTGTAAAAGTTATCATTAAAAGAATGGCACATATTTGTCTTGATATATAGACTCTGAAAAGTGCAAATAGCTGCATTTTGTCAGCACAAGTACATGTAATAATGTCCCCATTTAAAAGATTAATATAAATATATATAATACAGACACCATGCCTCTAACAAGGGGCAAAACCTTTCCTTTATACGTTATTTCAACACAAGAATTGTAGAAGATGTAGATTACTGAATTGCAAGTAAATGTGATAGTTCCCTATCCAGCTACGCACTAGGAATGCAGACTAGGAAGTTGCTAGATTCAAGTAATTATCAAACATCTCAGACTTGGAAATAAAATTAAGTCTGTCTCGCATCTTGCAGATGGGGCCTTCTCCCCATGATGTCTAAAAACCCACTCAATATAGTGGATAAGAATATGTGGCCCCAAAGCATCATTTGTATCCAATATTGGAAAAATACTCTGAATATATTACTATTTCAGCAGCACCACTCATGTAGATTCCAGCTCCATAATGAAGCTTTCTTACCTTTTTCAGCCTGGCAACCCCAATAATATAGGGAATGTAGGGAATATTACACTAGTTAAAGTGCAATAAATACAACAAAGTATATGGCCCTCATACAAGAGAAAAGAGAATAAACTCAGTTGCAGTCTTCTCCACCTTCCCCTGTCAAAGAAGGAAGTCGTTTATACGCTGGGAGACTGATTTGCAACCTTGGGCAGAAAATAATTTCTCCTCCTTGGGAACAAACACCATCGTCCTTGCAACCTTATCTAGCACCTCTTCAGTGAACTGTAGACCTCGAGCAAGAAACGCATCCCGAGCACAGAGCTTCACATGGTGATATTCCAAGGGCAGGAAAGGTACCAGAAAGTCTATGAGGTTCTCCTGAAGAAGACAGTTGTGGGCATCTGGGGGAAAAAAAATGCATAATTTGTCTGCTATCTCTTGCTTCTTAATATTGGCTTGGGCAAAGAATAATTGGTTACTTGGCTTTTCTGGGAAGACTGAAAATAGCTGCTTTATATAGTATCTTCGGCATACAAGGCCTATTTTAAGATAACATCAACACACAGAAAAATCTGTGTTACAATACATTTGCAATTTAAATACAGCAGGAAAAGGCAATTTGATGAAGAGGAAAAGAAAGTACGCTAATGACAACAAAGGGTTATACTG
The DNA here is from genome assembly GCF_059951505.1 of Python bivittatus. Lineage (NCBI taxonomy): Eukaryota > Metazoa > Chordata > Lepidosauria > Squamata > Pythonidae > Python > Python bivittatus. Next base: position 6,380,779 of record NW_028277098.1, read on the forward strand.
GTAAATGTAGTTATCTTTGCTGTAGATTTAGAGTTGCTTTATATAATAATACAACAATACTGTATCATGTTAAAATGAACAAAATGATAGCATACATTTGTGAACTTGAGTCCATTTCATCCAATGGAAAGAAATGTTATCCTGAACAGCAATTATAGAGAATAAAGACAGGCTAGATGGAAATGAAATTAGCAGTAGTTGTGAGATTTTAGAACTAAATGACTGTGTTCACATGACACAGCTGAGCAAGCCAGCCATTCCTTTGTAAGCAATGCACTAATAATTCAGAGTTTTGCCTTAAACAAAAGAGAAATTTTGACAATCCCACCCACTCTCCTAAAGTTCCTGCTCCCCCCTCCCTCCACTGGACAAAAGCAAACTGAAAATTCCCTGGTGGACTAATCAGGGTTGGACCCACTACAGCAGAAGCTGGGAAAGGGCTTGGTCCACCCCTTTCTTTCCATTTTACACCTCTTATCTTGGAGAGTAAAACACACACAAAAAATGGAAATGGAGTATCTAGGCCAATTCTGTTTTCCTGGGATATTCTGGGACTTCATCCCATTCCTACAGCCAGTTGAGAGAGTTAATCTTGTTCTCTCATCTCAGTTTGGATGACCTGACTAGCTAGGGACGAAAGTTTCTCTGCTGACTAGGTGTACCTGTTCATAAAAATCCACTTTTCCCTTCTTTGATTCAGCTTAGCTAAGTCATGAAAATGGGGCCTATCTGTACATTTACTAAGCTACAATGAAGGTATCACCAGAACTGTTTACAAATGGCTATTTTTAATTTTTCTGCATTTCATTTCCCTCTGACCTCAAGGTTTAGATCTCTTTCCTACTGTCATCTCTGTTTACATTTGCAAGAGTAGGTGAATGGGAATCTAGTTCAAAAAAGCTTATGTCATCATACATAACTTTAAGATGCTGTAATGTTTTCCTTTAGACTAATATGCTTACCTTTCCAAAAAGTCATGCCTTAGTATTTTTTGAAATACCTATTAATCTGCAGGTGAGAAGGACAATTTCATACATTTTAAGGAAAAATAAAACCTGGCTTGCCACAGTATGTGTTAACAGATCCCTCCAATTATTGCTTTTGGTCATATTATTTACTCATAGCATTTTTCAGTGATGTTTTCAAAGGTACACTAAATCATTACAATGGAAGAGGTGAAAACAAACATTGTGTGTTTTTTAAAAGCATTGATATTATTTGTGTATGGGAAAATGTAACCTTTCATTTGGTAGAACCTGCCTTCAAATAATATCTTACAAAAGACAAAAAACTCACTACTGCCCAAGTTAGGACTGCAGTGGTGGGTAGAGCCTTAGGAGCAAACAGCAACTCACCTGGGGCATCCAGCAGGTCTTTCCGCAGGTATTGTTCCAAATATTCCATGGTGATTTCCTCTCTTGCTTGACCAGCTTGCCAGAAATCCAGGGCCACCTTATTGATGATGTTGCCACCACCGTTACTAAGTACAGAAAAAGAACATTAATTCTTTGTCTGACCAACAGAATTTAGCAGTCTCAGCAAAATATAACCTTCATGCACAAGCTGTCTTGTTCTGCATTCATCACAGTATCACAGGGCAAAGCTGTTATTCATTGTACAAGGAAGTTCTGAGGGTGAAAGTTTTTCATTTCTACTGAAGATTACTCAGACACACCAAAATTGGCTTGAATTCACTATATTTCCCAAAATGGCTTATGGTGGAACGTAGGGATGAATAGCCTTTCTGCAATCATGCATGCACTTTATCCTGTTTTCTGGAATGAGATAGTGATGTCATGAAATCACATGTGGAATGTAATTTCTTTAACCATTTCTCTTTTTTTCCCCACCCTTTTGGGGGATTTTTATTGTTATAATTATTATGGAATAGGTAGACTGAGAAAAATAATTGCTTGTTTTAGGACCTCCTAATGCATTAAAACATTCATGCTTGCCGTATTCCTTCTGAAGAGGATTTGGTTTAGGGATAGGTGAGATTTTAATTAAGGTTCAAAACAACTTCTTGGATGTAAGGCAAAGATAAATATGGCTTTTTGTTGAGCAAAACTCATCTTGACTTCATGAACACAGTCACGGAGTTTTCTTCACTGTAGTATGGAAACAGTTTGCTGATACTTTCTTCTGGGAAGTTTTATTTCTCAATCCAACTTAAAGTCCGGGTAGCTTCCCAAGCAAGTTCTTAACCATGACTGACCCTGCTTAGCCCCAATAAATTCAGCAAGAACCTGTCACCTACCAATTAGATTTAAATAGATATATTTAAATCTAGTTGGAAAAAAGCAATTTTGGGAGTGATATTTATTTTATTTATTTAACAAATTTATATGGCCGCCTAACTCACACACAGTGACTCCAAGCAGCTTACGAAGTAAAATCCCCAATACAAAACCCAAAAACACCCAGCCCCCATGGTGGCCAAAAACACAATCAACACAACCACTTGATTGGCTTCCTTTCAGCGGGGGGTCCCTGGCCCGCTGGCAGAACCACATCTTCAGGGCCTTCCAGAACAACAAGGTGGGGGCCAATTCCACAGGGAGGGGGCCACCACGGAAAAGGCCCTTCTTCATGGTCCGATCAGATGTAGTTCCCTCAACGATGGAACCTGCAACATACCCAACCTTCCCACTCTGGTGGTCTAAGTAGATGCAAATGGGGAAAGGTGGTCTTGCAAATAACCAGGCCCCGAACCATGTAGGGCTTTAAAGGTGAGAATCAGCACCTTGAATTGGACCCGGAAGCAGATTGACAACCAATACAAAAGAGGTGAAACATGCGCAAATCCGGACTTGCAGAGAACTATGCAGGCCACTGCATTTTGAACCAATTGAAGCTATAAGTTATAACACTTTTTTCCTGAATTTCATTCCTAGTGCTAGGAACTCATGAATATTTTATAGTAAATGTTATATATTGTATCACTGGTGAGTTGGTTAGAGACAGAGGTATTCCTAACAACAGGAGACTTCCTCTCCCCTCTCTAAAGGGCATCCTTGAATATCAGCAACACTGTAGGTAGCAAAGTTGGGACGAAAGGATCCTCTCCTGTATATTTCTGTACTTCACACTATACAGAGTGAGTAAAAGCTGAGAAACAACCCTTACTACTGCTTTTGCAAAGATAAGATTTTAGGCTAGGCCAAAAGAAAGTGCAACTCAGGATCTGTTGATGGAAGTGGCAAGAAAGTTCTAGGAAGAGATTTTAAATAAACTTGTGGAAGTCTTGAGATGTTTCTAGATTTTTCTACCACAATTTTTTACCCTGGACTACTACTTCCCAAGCTCAGTCTTTTAATACTCTGAAAAGTCTCTAGAAAAATATGACTCATTATTTGTTTCTTACTCTCAAAACAAAAATTACCTCAGAAATAAGAAGATGGACCGCCGGTAATCGATCTTGTCAGTGTTGCCATAGTGATCCACATATGGTTTAAGGGCGTTGAGGAGATCAGAGTGAAGCTTCTCTGCCTCATCAAAGATGAACAAGGATTGTTCACAGAACTGGACTGTCTCACTGATTTGGTTTGCTAGCTGGACCTGAGTAACCAGGGAAAATTGGCATGAATAATGAATAAACTGGCATGAATAAAATTGCCATAACCGGGGATTTATTTACAGTATGTCCTTATATCCCATTTTTTAGGTTTAATGCTTGTGACAGGGCCTTAATAACTTTTAAAAGCAAGCTGCAAAACAACAAATAAAAAATGAAGTCAATATGAAATTATCAACAAAATCTAAACAGATTTTTTGTTTAAAAAATCCCTGTTTATATGCTACCAGTAAGGGAACCAGAAATATCTTCTGAGGGACAGTGATCTAAAGATCTGGGATTCCCACTGAAAAAGCTTTTATAACTGTTTGACGTGGCCCCCTCAGATGACTCATCCTTGGAGGAGGAAGAAAACCAGGGAGATTCTGGAAGCCGCTGAACCTGTGGTTCAAAGCCACAGCACAGGCCACAAGAAATGACTCCCACAAGCCTAGGATTGCATTCAGATTCCAGTCTGGATTCTTTGGTACCATCTTGGAGCTCAAGGAAAGACAACATCAGTACTGAACTGAATTCAAAAGGCTGACAAGCTTAGAAGCGCTCATTTAAAAAAAGAACTCAGTGGGAGTGATAGTTTACTTGGAGTTGCTATTCCCCTGAAGGCTAGAAACATGTTACCCCTTTGTTGTTGTTATTATTATTATTAAATTTATATGCTGCCCAACTCTGGGTGGTATTAATTAATAGGGGCCCATGATTCAGCTTGCTCACCCAGACTTTTAAACTTTGACCTGTCTTTGACTATCCTTTAGATCAATGATATTGTCCTTACTATTTTGTATCCCGAGCCAAAGTTGGAGTATCCTTGTTGACCCCCCTCTTTTGTAAATATCCCATGTGCTTTGACTTAGTCTTGTCAGGCTGCGCTATTTTGTTTGGACAGGCCACTGCCAATATGCCTGTTCCTAGAGGGAGGCAACAGAGCAGGATTACTGAAGCAGATATTTGGATATAGGCAGATTCATATAAACATAAGCTGACTTTTAAGTTACTTAGCCAATCCAGTGATTTTTAAAAGCAGTAGTCCATAATGACCCAGGAAATGAACAGACAATCAAGGCAAGTTGTATGGATATGTGGTGTGCTCCAAATTTCACTGATGTTGGGTTCCCTAAACATCCAGGAATTCTGAAGTTCCTTGTTTTGCACATCTGTTTTTCCATTAAGCTTGTGCAATACAGATGTCATATCAGCCCAAACCTTTTGTGGCAGTGGCTCTCCAGAATTTCAAGCAGAAGATTTTCCCAAGATGTAAGAATTGATCCATGGACCTTCTGCATATAAAGCATGTGCCTAACTTCCAAGCAACAGCCCCTCCCTAAAACTGCACCATACTTAACTCCCTCCTCCCCCCCACCACACGCACAAATATCCTCTCACCTTGTAAAGGTCCATATATTTGGGATCAGGAAAATGAAATACTGAGATGAAAATTTTGACACAGTCACTTTTTACGCCATCTCGATAAAGATGTTCTGCCATTAAACGAGCTACAAAGTTCTTGCCGGTGCCAGACCAGCCATGGAAAGAAAGAGTTAGTGCTTTCTCTGGCTGTGGTGTTTCCAGGAAACCCTGAACTGCTTTCAGGACAATTTCTTTTGCCAAATGTTGGCCATGGAGTCGTTTGTTCAGATCTAGTTCCAGGCCTGTGGGAAAGAAAAAGGATGCATCTCTTGCATGTCACTTAGAAACTGCAGAAGACTTATGTTGCTAGAAATTAGAATTCTCAAGCTCAAATTAGAATTCTCCTAAGCTCAAATTGTCAAGTACAGTGGGGCAAAAAAGTATTTAGTCAGCCACCAATTGTGCAAGTTCTCCCACTTAAAAAGATGAGAGAGGCCTGTAATTTTCATCATAGGTATACCTCAACTATGAGAGACAAAATGGGGAAAAAAATCCAGAAAATCACATTGTCTGATTTTTAAAGAATTTATTTGCAAATCATGGTGGAAAATAAGTATTTGGTCACCTACAAACAAGCAAGATGTCTGGCTCTCACAGACCTGTAACTACTTCTTTAAGAGGCTCCTCTGTCCTCCACTTGTTACCTGTAGTAATGGCACCTGTTTGACCTTGTTATCAGTATAAAAGACACCTGTCCACAACCTCAAACAGTCACACTCCAAACTCCATTATGGCCAAGACCAAAGAACTGTTGAAGGACACCAGAAGCAAAATTGTAGACCTGCACCAGGCTGGGAAGACTGAATCTGCAATAGGCAAGCAGCTTGGTGTGAAGAAATCAACTGTGGGAGCAATAATTAGAAAATGGAAGACATACAAGACCACTGATAATCTCCCTTGATCTGGGGCTCCATGCAAGATCTCACCCTGTGGGGTCAAAATGATCACGTTCTACTTTGGTTTCATCTGACCATATGACATTCTCCCAATCCTCTTCTGGATTATCCAAATGCTCTCTAGCAAACTTCAAACGGGCCCAGACATGTACTGGCTTAAGCAGGGGCACATGTCTGGCACTGCAGTATTTGAGTCCCTGGTGGCATAGTGTGTTACTGATGGTAGCCTTTTTACTTTGGTCCCAGCTCTCTGCAGGTCATTCACTAGGTCCCCCTGTGTGGTTCTGGGATTTTTGCTCACCATTCTTGTGATCAAAAGCAGTAGGACTAAAATTAAGGACTAATTTAATCCATTCATTTTAATGGTTCTTAATTATAGCTTGTTCTAGCTGGAATGAAGCAGCCTAAATGTTTTGCAGAGGAATCCTTTGCTGTATAGAAAAGTCTAATGAGATCAACAGATGCAGTTACTCAACCTGAAAACCAAACTGTTAGGTGTAAAAGGCAGATAGGAATCTGAGAGCTCTTGTCCTTATACTGTGCATTTTATACTAGCATGGTCCTATTAACTAACATTGCTCTTCTATGGAGAGTTGCTTCTTCCTAGGCAGTTCAAATATAGCCCAAGTAATGCTCAAATTATGCAAACTGAAGCGGTTCTGTCTCTTCAACCTTTACAGGAGAAATTTTAATGCAAACATGGAAAAGTGTTAGTTCCCATGTCAAATCAAAAAGGAACAGTGAAACTTCAGTGTGTGAAGCTAAGAGGGAGAGAGTTTGGTTTTATAGCCTAGTTATTCTCCAGAAGTATATTATACTTTATATACATTTAGGAAAAAAGGCCTTGAGTACTATAATCTACTTTTTAACAAAACAAAATCCACAGCACGTAAAGCAGAGCTGATCGGCCTGTGAGCTACATGAAGCTGCCTAGCACCTCCAGAGCAACCCCAGATCACACTCCTGAATTTCAGAAGCAAAAACATTGATTTTCAGTTATGTAATATTGTTAAAATGGAGTTGGGGGGAGGAATAAGAGTAAAATCCATTTCATTCCTTAAAATACCAAAAAAAAAGCCAAAGAAATTGTTCCCCCTGATGATGTTATCCTGTGATTTACCACCCCCACCTCCCATGCAGCCCTCAACAGTCATAAGAAGTTGCCTGCCATTGACCTAATATTTCCTGGTTGTGCTTTTGGAAGTGTAGGGTAAGCAGATTCTCCAATTCCCAACCTAGCTGAAAGTTCTGAGAATTGGAGCTCCAAGACATTTGGAGATGTGTCAGAGTGGAGTAGTGTGGTGGTGGCGGTACTATCACTCTAATCCTCAAAGAAAACAAAGCCTTTACCTGTGATATTGTTGGTCACTCTGCAGTCTCCTGTTGTGCAGCATCTGCCAAAGCTGCAGTACCAGGTAGAGACTAACTCAGTCAGGATGGGCAATTTCCACTCTAGAAGGTAAGAACACCAGTTTGACAAAAGAAAGAGTTGAATTGCTCCTAGGCAATTAGCTTGAAGAAACTTCTGTCTTGTCCCCCATCCTCAATGTTTTACAACTGTGCTGAGGCTATTCTATTTTCATTGTGCCTGATGGGTGAACATTGGAATGAATGTGACATAAACATGACAGCATGTGGTATAAATCTGGATGTGCCCCAGTATCTTGATTTCCACCCCAGGTGTACATTCTGCTATGATAGCTCTACATCTAGAATTTGGGCAGACTTCTGTCTGGATGGGGCTTCCTACATTATTTTTGAAACTGTAAAATTATGGGTGTGATGTATAAGGTTGAATGCCACGGGTTGTATGTTTTTCCATCTTGTTAACAATGGAAACAGTGGCAAACCTGCTCTAAAAACTAATACAATACAAAACATATTCCAAAATACTTAGACAAGCCAGCATAAAAATCACTCATTAAAACAGTAAATGAATAAATATATAATGCAGTAAAAACTTGTGGGAGTTCAGGGAGCATTTTTATGTTATCCTTTAATTGATTTATCTGGGCATTTGTTAGAGGAATATATCACACTGAATCCCAAAACTTTTAAGTATCAATAGAAATGCAAAACGGAATGAATGCTATGCCCACCTGAGCTGTAATACCATGTTCAGAAGGTACTTAGAAACGACTCTGAAGAAAGCCCCATTATGTTAAAGTTTGTATTAGAGCAATGCTTGCGTGTCCTTCAGAGGTGCGGGCCTCATCGTCCAGAAAGACCAGCCAACAGGCCATTGCTAAGAATGCTGGGAGTTGAAGACTACAAGTTTGAAGTCCGCTGCCATCCACGAAATGGAGACGAGAAATGCAGCAAGGGCCGGGGGGGAAGCCCGTGAGGACCCTACCTTGCTGTAGCAGGATGCCTCTGCCGCCTTCCTCCTCTTCCTCGCGCTGGGCCCTCGCTTCCTCCTCTTCCTCGCAGCCTCCCTGCCACAACTGGCAGGCCAGGAAGTGCCAGGACGTCCGGGAAAGGTCCTGCGCGGCCCCAGCCTGCTTCTGCGAACGCTCGTACTGCCAGCGGCTCAGGAGAGCCGCTCTTTCGGCTTCTTCTCCGCGGTCCTGCCTCGTCTGCTGCTGTGCGCCCATCAGCGGAAAGGCTAGGCAGAAGTAGAGCAGCCCGGCCCGGCCCGCCATGGGCATCGGCGGGCGGAGGAAGCTGGCGCTACAGAACGGGTCCGTCAGCCCCGCTGTAACGCCGAGACCGAGCCCAGCTCTGCAGCTGATCTCACTTCCTTTTCCACCTTTCCCCAGACGCTTGGAGGGGTAACGAAAACCGTTTGCCAGGCACGCCGTGGCAAGCCTGACTTGGAGAGGGATATCCCTTGGCCTTGGAACCCCTTTAATGTAGTTTTGCTCATTTCCTTCAGAGTGAATTGATTGAGAAAGAGTAAGTGTCGTTGAGCATGAAACTAAGCAAACTCAGGGAGGCAGTGAAGGACAGGAAGGCCTGGCGCAATATGGTTCATGGGGTCACGAAGACTCGGACACGACTTAACGACTGAACAACAACAGCAAAGTGTCGTAGCCAATGAGGTTTATCCGAGGCGCGATTATTGCTGATGGAAAACGTTTCCCAATACTTCGCCTTGACGACTTGAAATATGCATCCTCCTGGGGGTCTTTGGGAACCGGAGACATTCTTAGATGGCTCTGCTGTAATTGATATTCTGCTCTCTCAGTGAGATTTTGTATATTTTAAAATCTTTTTTTTTTAGTCTTTTTAAAAAATGTGTGATGTTTTTATTCTAATAATAACGCTTTAATCTTTTTATAATGCCTGTTTTTATTCAGTTGTTATTTTATTTTAATTGTTGTATGCCACCCAGAGTCGCTTTATGAAATGGTATATAAATGTGATGTATAAATAAATGTGATGTATACATAAACAAATAAAGAGGGGGCGGGGCCTTTTTGCACAAGCTCCTTTATTTCGGCTACATTGTTGATCAGAAAGGTTTCACTAGCCTGCTGAATCCGGGCTTGGGGGAAAAGGGCCAATTGGAGCAACTGCAGGCAGACCCAGCTGGTATCTTCCAGGAGTAGAAGGTAGACTATGCTGGGATTGCCCTCTCTATCACTTGTTATAAATAAGCCAGAAGTTTTAATTCCTCACTTTTGGGGGATTGCAACAAAATAACTGTCTCCATGCATTTTCTCTGCTGAAATGAAGGGCGGGGTGGGGGGGGAGGCCTGATGATGCCTCCCATTTCTTGTGCCACTGATGGGGCCATTTGGCTACATGAGGTTCCTTTCGGGTGCAACACTGTGAAGTGCGCATATTCAGGGACCCAATTATCCTGCCCATTTTCCTTACTTGCACCCTGACAGGCAGTATTCTTTATTCATCACACATGTTTAGTTGCCATTGGGTTGTATTTACTGGTGTTTTGTTTTTGATTGTGGGGGGAAATGGAATGAAGGTGGGACACTATAGGAAGCAATAGAAGAGAATATGTGTAGCTCAGAGTTGAACTGTGGAGTCCTTGGGGATTTCTGAGCTTGCTTGTTTTCTTGCAAACATTTCATTACCTGGCTAGGTAACATCTTCAATGCTAGAAGGGAGCGGAGTTTGCTCTCTGTTTATATACAGTGGCTTGCCCTGCCAGTGTTGGTGGAGGTGTGGGTTTTGTTTTGTTCTATTTTTTCCTCTGGTAGTTCCTTGATTAAGGTATTGTTTACTGCTTGTATGTCTAGGGGTAATCTTGGTGTTAATCTCTGCTTATCTGGGTGATGATTGCTGGTAAGGAGATATTCTGGTCTTTTGTTTTCCTTTTTATTGTCTCTTCCGAATGGTGTGTAAATGTTGTTTATGTGCCTGTTGATGGCTGCCTTGTCTGAATACCAAGCTTCCAGGAATTCCCTTGCATTTTTGGATTTAGCTTGGTCTAAGATGCTGACAGTTTCTCAGTTGAAACTATGGTTAAGTCTGTCCATGTGTTGTGAGATTAAGGAGTTTTCATCATGTCTTCTGACTGCTAGTTGGTGTTCAGGGATGCGCTCTGCTAGTCTTCTGCCTGTATGTCCTACATAGTAGTTGTTACAGTCCTTACACTGTATGTTGTAGATGACTCCTGTTTTTTCTTTTTGGACTACTGGGTCTTTTGGTTTACTTAAGATGTTTTGGAGGGCTTTAGTTGGTTTGTGTGCTATGGAGATGCCATGTGGTTGTAATAGTCTGTTGGTAGTTTCTGAGACATTTCCGATGTATGGCAGTGTGATCCTTTTCATAGCTTGTGTTGGTTGTGTTGTAGTAGGTTGAGTGGTCAGGCACTTTTTGATAAAGTTTCGTGGGTATCCATTTTGTTGGAAGATGTTGTATAGGTGGTCTGTTTCCTTTTTCTGCTGTTTTGGGTTGCTGCAGTGTGTTTGTGCTTGTCAGGTTCAGCCCAAGAACTACAATGAGGTCATCCAGTACAGTTCAGATACGTTATTAACTTGTACTTAATAGACAGAATCTTGCCAGACTAAACTTATCTACAGCTACTATAGAATATAGTCCGTGAGGCTCTAGGGAGGAGCCAGCCTCATCCTCTTCATTTTCCCACAGTCTTGTTGCGGGCTGAGGAGGTGCTTGCCCTGGAATGTCTCTACCCCCTCCTGACAACCTTGAAGCTCCATTCCAGAAACTTCCCCACTTATGCTATTCATCACAATGCTCATTTGAACAATGTTCCTACACAACTCCTCTTGTGGGAGGTAGGGTTGTTACTTTGGTAATGGAGTACTTGATTAGTGTGGGTTGTCTTCCAATAGACTTGGGTTTCTAATTTGCTATTGTTTTCTCTGCTGATGAGAATATCCAGGAAGGGTAGCACTGAGGGGCACGAAGTGGAGAAATACTATACGTGCGATTCCTATAGGAAAGCAAGAACTTATAGTTGATCCTTCACAGCCTACCCATATCTGAAACCTCCCAAGGCACAGAGGAATTAGCCTGTAATCCCCCCCATCCTGAAGGTACCCCTTCCTGATGGTAGAGATACATAAATGTAAATTAACTCAATGACCCTTCCCTGGATATTGTCTCTTTGTGATAACGAGATGTCAACCATACCAGACCTCCCAGCATTGTATAAACGAGATGTCAATCAGCAGTCATTCACCATAATAACCTAAGTTTGCACCAGTATGACACACAAGGTCATAAAGCGGCTCCTAACCAATCATTATTCTTCCTTTTGACTCTGTTTTCTTGAACTCAATGTGTAAAAACCCAGTTTCTTTTGTGTTTAGTGTGCCTCTTTTGACAGACGTAGCCCCTTTACTGCTCTGCAACAATAAAGGAAACTTCTAAAGGTTTCTCGTGTCTGGCGAAGTTATTGGCAGTCGTCTCTGGGCAAGAACCCCGTTTTGGGTCCAATAGCATGTTGTTGTTGTCCTCCTCTCTAGTCAGTTTTATTCCTTTGAAGATCTTGTTGATAGTTTCATGTGTCTTCTATAGTTGCTCCTTTTTTATTATAACAAAGGTGTCATCTACATACCAGATCCATACTTTTGGTTGTATGTGTGGAAGTGCTATAGTTTCTAAGTGTTGCATTACAATCTCTGCAATGAGTCCTGAGAGTGGTGATCCCATGGGTGTGCCTCTGATTTGCTGGTATATTTGTCCATCAAACTGAGAATAGGTAGTGAGGCAGAGGTTGATGAGGTCCATGATTCTGGGTATTTCGATCTTGGTGTATTTGGTTAGGTCGAGTGTGTTGTGTAGTACTGCCAATATGGATTCTTTTGCTAGACCCAAAGATGTTACCTAGCCAGGTAACAAAACGTTTGCAAGAAAACAACCAAGCTCAGAGAACCACAAGGACTCCACTATAGTTTTTTCTTTTCTTTTTTCTTTTTATAGTTATTTCTGGGTGGGGTGGTTCCTTCATTATTTTTGAAACAGTAACATTATGGGCATGATGTACTGTATAAGGCTGAATGCCATGGGTTGTATGTTTGTTCATCTAGCTAACAATGGAAACAGCTGCAAAACTGCTCTAAAAACTGATTATGTAAGTTGACAATATTGAGAGGTGGTTCTTGCTTCAAAATACATTATGTTTTATTAAAATAAAACATTTAGTATTTGATTTATCTCTTTAATATGCTGCTCTCATTATAGAAACAGGTGATAGTGCTTCAACTAGCCTCATTATGATATATCTCAATACAAATGATACATCTGTCTTCATTCCAGGCTCATTCTTGTACACTTAAAATCACCATGGATTTAGACCAGAGGGGAGAAGAAGAGCCTATCTTGTGTTATTTATTGTCTCATTAATCCCTGGTAATGGAGAGTTTCTCTTAGAATTGTAGAGTGCTTCAGATTCCCCCAAAAGGGTCCAAGTGTAGCATCTATCTGCAACTCTTTAAAGCAACTAAATCCTTTTCAGGATTCATGTAGCTGCCCTCCTCTTTTCCCAGAAAAAATGAATAGAAGAATGCTTCAATAGGCTGGGTCATGAATTTATGACTACTCTGGCATGCATTTAGCTGGACCAAATCATTTGAACCTAAACGCATATCAAAGGATTCTCTATTTGCAAAGAATTAGATCATAAGGATGATGTGGATATGTTGATTTCTGAAATACAAATTGATATGGGCAACAGAAGTAAATCTTCCAAGTCATCAGCTCATTTGACTTGTTCTGAAAATGAGCAAGGCTCTTGGCTTACGTGAATGTGGCTATCTGCATATGCAATAAGGGTGGAAAAGTACAGTATGCACTCTTCGCAGCCTACGCTTAACAACAGCAGATGTTGCTGTGGATGGTTTCACCTATTTCTCTGGGATTCATAATCTTTTGTTTGATGATGATATGCAAAATTAACATTGGAAGGTAGGAAGCAGTAGCCTATTAAACTTTTCTCTACCACTTTCCCTCCAGAGCTCTTCCATTTTTTTCTTCCTGCTCTGTACAGCAATACCTCCTGGATTGTTTCCTGCTCAAGTGAAGAGAAAGGGGAGGAGGAAGAGTCATTTTTGTGTCGCCCTGTCCCCGCAGCTTCTGCTCTGCAAATAATTCTTCATATTCTCAGTTTGTCAGATGCAACCACGTGGTTTCTGCATTTTGTGGGTATCTACCACTCTAGGAAACAAGATCTGGAAATATTTGTCTACTTTTCAAGAACTATGTGCTATTATGTGTGACAGAAGGACAAAACAATTTTGTGTTCACTTTAAGCAATGATGAAGGGTTTATATTTAGAAAGCTACCACAAAGGTTCATCTTGAAATTTTCATTTCTAACCTGATGCCCCCTAAATGTATTGGACTGTAATTCTCAGAATTTCAAGTCAATTTGCCAAAGAAAAAGATTATAAAGGTGAAAGGTAGGATACTTTTCAAGATAATGAGTTCCACAGAGAAGCCATAATGGTTAAAACTAGGGCTGGATGAAAACCATGATGAACCCAGTGATAGTAGTCTGTAGAGGCCTTCACTTCTAACTCTGAAATCACATGCAAGATGTGTACACGCATCTGGGTGTGTGTACATACTATAAAAAAGGGGAATGTGTGTATGTGTATAATCATATACAAAAACACACATATATGGTATTCATGAAACTTCTAAATGAATTCTAATCAGCCTTCTGTAACTTGATGCCCTCAGGATGTATTGAAGATGAACTCCCATCACCACCAGGCAATAAAAGCAGGAAATTAAGGTAGTTATTTTAACTCTCTTTATGTTAATTGCTATGAATGGAAACAAAGATTTCCTGGAGGCCATGAGAGTGCCTTTCTGTTTGCAATAGTTAAACTTCTTGCGAAGCAAGCCATAGCCCCTGCTTGGGATATGAAGGATTGTAATCTCCTCCTGTAGTGAAGGTTTCCTTTATTCTCTATATTTTGATACTCCTTCATGACACAGGCAACAAGTTGATTGTTCCAGTTAGTTTCATTTTAGCTCAGAGTCACAGATTGTTCAGGGCTGGACCCTAAGTAGGAATAACTCGGGTGTGCTAACATTGCCCTAGTTATGCTGAACACCGGCTATAATTGCTATCTGCAGTAAGGAATTCCATAGGTCAGCTATATGATGTTCTCCCCCCCCATATAAGAACATATGTATATATAACATATATATACATATACATACATATATAAGAATGAATATATATATATATATATATATATATACACACACACACACACACACACACACACACATACATACGGGAGAAAGAGAAGACACATAACACTAGTGCAAAGTGGCTGCAGGACCTGAAAGGAGACCACAGCAATCTCCCAGAACAGGAACCAATCACCATCACAGTAGCAGACATCCAACAGTAGGTCAAGAACATGAAAAGCTGGACAGCACCTGGCCCGGACATGATCCACACCTACTGGCTAAAGAAACTAACAGCAGTGCATGAACGCCTAGCAGCACAGATGAACCAACTACTAGCAGCAGGCTCCCACCCAGACTGGCTAACACAAGGAAGGACAGTGCTGATCATGAAAGACCCTCACAAGGGAACAGCACCATCCAACTACTGGCCAATAACCTGCCTCCCCACAACATGGAAAGTTCTATCAGGCATCCTAGCTGCCAAGCTACAAGACCATATGGGCCAGTACATGAGTACAGCTCAGAAGAGCATTGGGAACAACACCAGAGGCTCAAAACACCAGTTACTCATATATAGAGCAGTTGCCCGAGACTCAAGGACTAGGCAGACCAATCTGAGCACAGCCTGGATTGACTACAGGAAAGCCTATGATTCAATGTCACACACATGGATCTGTGAATGCCTGGCGCTATACAAAGTCAACAGGACACTAAGGACCTTCCTCAAGCACTCAATGGGACTGTGGAAGACAACACTGGAAGTCAACTCAAGACAGCTCACACAAGTGGCCATCAAGTGCGGCATTTACCAAGGTGATGCACTATCCCCACTGCTGTTCTGCATAGGCTTAAACCCCCTCAGCCAGATAATCACAAGGACTGGATATGGGTACAAGTTCAAGAGTGGAATCACCATCAGCCACCTTCTCTACACCATCAAGTGTATGCTAAGAGGGAACGAGACACCGACTCACTGATCCACCTAACACAGATCTACAGCGAGGATATTGGGATGTCATTCTGACTGGAGAAGTGTGGCAGGATGATAGTAAAGAGAGGAAAGGTAGTTAAGACCAAAGGAGTGGAACTACCAGTGGGCCACACAGCAGACATAGAGACCAGCTATAAATACCTTGGTGTCCCACAGTCACATGGGAACCATGATGAGGAGGCAAGGAAGACAGCAACATCCAAGTACCACCGAAGGATAAGACAGGTCCTGAAGAGCCAGCTCAATGGGAAGAACAAGATCCATGCCATCAACATCTACGCCCTGCCAGTCAACAGATACCTTGCCGGTATAGTGAGCTGGCCAAAGGAAGACATGGAGGCTGCCAATGTGAAGACCTGGAAGCTCCTCACAATGTATGGAGGTTTCCACCCCATGTCCAACACCCAGAGACTGTACACCAGCCGAAAAGAGGGCGGGTGGGGTCTGATGAGTGTCAAAGGCACTGTCCTGGATGAAACCCGGAGTATCCAGGAGTACATCAGTAAGATGGCACCCAAAGATGAGCTGCTGAGAGAATGCCTCAGGCAGCATCAGACATGGGAGGAAGTTCAAGTGGAGGAAATGCCATGGCAAGACAAGCCCCTGCATGGGATGTACCATCGACAGATAGCTGAGGTGGCTGACACTGGGAAATCCTATCAGTGGCTGGAAAGGGCTCGACTAAAAGACAGCACTGAGGCACTGATCCCAGCAGCACAAGAACAGGCACTAAGCACCAGATCCATAGAAGCAGGTGTCTACCACACTAGACAGGACCCAAGGTGCAGATTGTGCAAGGAGGCCTCAGAGACAGTCCAACACATAGTGGCAGGGTGTAAGATGCAGACAGGAACAGCATATACTGAACGGCACAACCAAGTAGCTGGCATTGTGTACAGGAACATCTCCACAATGTCCAACTCCCAGTTCTGAAGCATTCTCACGCAATCGGGCTTGGTTCAGAAAATACTTCTTTATTATGTGGTACATGTAGCTTGTAAACAGAACATTGCTAAAACTAAAGCCTTGGGTAAACTTCCCTCTATTTATCCCCCCTCCCCTTATTGCCTGGTGTCTCGATTCTTCTCCACCTGGTGGTGACCTCTTTCCTTCCTCCCCCTCCTACCCGAGCTCCTTCCTGGCTCTTTGGGCCCCAGCTGCCTTGCCAGCAATCAAGCTAGTCTAAATTGCCCATATATGGTTAAGCTGCTTCCCAGCTCCCATTACAACCATTAACAGCAACCCCCCCCCTTAGTTACAAGTGGCAGAAACAAATCACTCCAACTCCCAACGAATGCAATACAATGGAAAACAACAGTTGGGTGATGCAGGTTCTGACATGCACAGTGTATGGGCTAGACCCCTCCCCCAAGTCCAGATGGGAGATCCCACAGAAGGTCGTGGAGAATAACAGGGCTAAGATCCTGTGGGACTTCCAGATCCAGACAGACAGGCAGGTACTGGCCAATCAACCAGACATCGTGATAGTAGACAAAGAGCAGAAGACAGCGGTAGTGATAGATGTAGCAGTGCCAAGTGACAGCAACATCAGGAACAAGGAGCATGAGAAGCTGGAGAAGTACCAGGGCCTGAAGGAGGAAATAGAGAGGATGTGGAAAATAAAGACCAAAGTGGTCCCAGTGGTGGTGGGAGCACTCGGGGCCATGACTCCTAAGCTGGGAGAGTGGCTCCAACAAATCCCAGGGACAACATCAGAGCTCTCTGTCAGAAGAGTGCAGCGCTAGGAACAGCTCAGATACCGCGCAGAACCCTCAAACTCCCAGGCCTCTGGTAGAGGACCCGAGATTGAGGAAGACATGTACCACCCATAGGGGTGAGAGGGGAATTTTTTATTTCACATTGCACTTTTCTTAACTACTGAAAGAGTTCCACATCTATTATCTCATGACTCCATACAAAAAAACAAAGACACCATTAACACTGCCCATTTCTCTCTTCTTGATGTCATTGGGTTGATTTGCTTCAAGGTAATTACAGTGGTACCTCGGTTCACGAACTTAATTCATTCCGCGACTCTGGTTGCGACCCGAATTGGTCACGACCCGAATCAAATTTTCCCATAAGGCTCAATGTAAATACAGTTAATCCGTTCTGACCCCTCCGAATTTGGTCGCCAACCGATTTTGATTGCAACCCGAATCAAATTTTCCCATAAGGTTAAATGTAATTACAGTTAATCCGTTCTGAACTATATGTATTTTTTTTAAAACCACAAAAATATGACACAAAGTACAGTACGAAGAGAGAGAACGCTAACCTTGCTTGACGTGACTTCTGGTGTGGAGGACAGGAAAGCGGGTGGGGAGGCGGTTATTGCTTGGAGGGAGAATCCCCCTCCCTGCAGGAAGCCATGACCACGTGTCACGGCAGGGAAAATGGCCGCGGATCCTGTTCGTCACCCGATCCAGCGTTCGCGAACGGAAGCAAAATTTTGTGAACGGTGCTGTTCATGACCCGAATTGGTCGTGAACAGAAGTGTTCGTGACCCGAGGTACCACTGTACTTCCACAATTCTGAGTGGTGTACTTGGTCAATAGTTTCTAAATAAAATAAAATTAACAGTAATTTTATGTGGATAATGTACTCTTTTAGTACATCTCTGCACCTCGGCAACCCCACAAAGTTTCTATTCAGAACGATCTGAGGTAGCAACTGAACATGAAGAATCTCTGCTCTAATCTATTTTTTGCATAGAATGTTTTTCTTTAGAAATCCAAACCAATAATTAACAGGCGGGATGCTTAGAAGTAGTTTTTAATCACATGTTGAAAGTACTATTAATCTCTGTGTTACATGTAGTCACACGTGATTGCTTATTTAGGTAACATAGAGAAGACAATCAGTAATTAACGTTTTGTTTGCATCCTTTCATCACCTCTTTCCCACATTATTGGTATGATCAGTTTGCCAATACCTATGCCTCCCTGTGCTGCATCTTCCTAAATACCAGGAGGAGAGTGGATAATACTCCCCAGCCTTATTGCACCCCGACAGGCAGTATTCTTTATTCATCACACATGTTTAGTTGCCATTGGGTTGCATTTATTGGTGTTTTGTTTTGTTTTTAATTTGATTGTGGGGAAAATGGAATGAAGGTAGGACACTATAGGAAGCTTTGATGCACCTTCGTCCCCCTATAGGATAATCTACCCTATCCAGGCATGAAGGGTTGTTTCTTTCTGCTCCTGCTACATGAGTCTTTTCCTCCATTGGCTTTCCCAGCAGCTTAATTTGACGCCTCACTTGTGCAATTCTCTTGTCCCTCAGTCTGATGGAAGTGGGCTGTTTTGTTGGGGAACTGAGTGGGATTCCTCTCTTTAGAGTGGGGGTTTCTAAAGTGACTTGTGTTTCTGCAAATCTTTTTTTTATTTTTTTTTATTTTTAATAAAAAATTTTATTTTTTACAACAAACACAAAACATACATAAACAAACAAGAACATAGAAAAGCATTAAAAAAACCATCTTCCATTTTATACCGTGTGTCAACCAGTTACCAACTCGTTGGTGCCCCTTTCATAATCTTAAATTCTCATATCTATTCAAAATATACTTGTGTACTCATCAATTAACAATTATTAATCATTCATAGCTAGTCTATAGAATCGTTTATTACAAGAAATTTTAACTTTCAATAGGATTAGTAGTACATTTTCATCTATCGATTATATGTGTATATATATAATAAGTGATATCAAATTTCTATTATAAAATTTCCTAATCCATTACATTACTATATTTTCTCATCCAATCATTAATAAAACAAATCCCGTGTCATATAAAATTACTTATCTTCTTATTCTAATTTCAAATCTCAATTTAACTCATCTCTGCACATTCCATAATTTTCAATAACTTCCTCCTGCATAGGTACTTTTTCATTCTTCCAATTCTTAAAAGTTACAGTTCTAACCACTATCAAAACATACTTAATTCTTCACTACATGTTTCAACAAAAATGTCTCTAGTCTAAAATCTATATGTTACTATATACAACCATGTATAAATTTTAGTCTAATCTCTTAAAACATTTATGATCAAATACAATTTTTAACTATATATCTCAGTTTTATACTTTATTCCAGCGCTTGCATAATTTTAAGTTCACCCTTTTCATTCAATATCCCAAAACATCTAGCTGTTTATTCCTTTTTCTATATTATTGGATAAGAGAAAGCAATAATAAATGTCCTTTCAGACATTCTGCTTTTTGAAACTTCTGTCAGTTCCATCATTGTTGTATTCCCCTCATTTTTTCTTTAAGCATCTGAAGTAGTTTCTTTCAATATTGTTTTACTTCTTCTTTTTATACATTCTCTTAGTACGATTTTCCATTATAATCTTGTATAATCTTTTTCTCACCCTCAGTACCAAGAACAAGTCTGTCCCTCTTCATTTATCAGTTGATAAACCCTTTTAATTCTCAATTTATGAGCCTCAGAATAATTCTGTTTAATGTCTCTGATTTCTTGTGCTATTTCTTCCTTTTCCATTGATCCCGTTTTATGTTTAATTAAGTCCATTTTAGCTTTAATATCTTTTTTTTTCTTTTTTTTGCAGGAATTTCTGCAGCTCTTCTTCCAGTTTTTTATAATCATCCTCGATAGTTTAAAAATCTTTTTCTGCATTGTGTTTCTTGTATAGTCTATTATCTTGTATAAACCTTCATTGAGTCAAAGGATTCTTTATCTTTGTTCTTGCCAAGAGAAAGAGAACAAAAAGCAAAAAAAAAAAAAGAGGAGAGGAGAGGAGAGGAGAGGAGAGGAGAGGAGAGGAGAGGAAAGGCTCTTTAAAAATCCAACTGGAGGGGGGAATAGAGAGCAAAGCAGAGCTTCTAGCAGAAAGAAGAGCTACTGCCACTAATCAAGGCTCTTGTGACTAACTCAAACTTTCCATCTTGATATTTTCAAAGTTGCTTTCAACTCCACTTTCTTGTTATAGTTATTCGGGTGGCACCTGTATAAACATGCACATCCCACTATCTTTTTAGAAAGCCCAGGGTCCTTGAGCATGCGTCACAATGGAAGAAAAAAGGCACTATATCGAGCATCTAGATGGCAGTGCAACTTTCTTTCATTTACTTTCTCTTAACTCCACTTTCCCCATTTCAAAATCAAAAAATGTAAATTTCTTATAACAATAAAGAAATCTTAGTCAAAAAAGAGGCTTAAAATAAAGAATTATTGAGTATTAAAAAGAAAAAGCCAGTCCAATTAAAAATATATTTTTTTTACAAGAAAAAACATCTTGCCAATTCCACTAAAAAGGGAAAGTTAAAAAAAAAGATTTTTCCCCCTTTTTTTTTATAAGACTCAATCTCGCCGCTTGATCCATTTTTCTTCACTTTTAACAATCTCTTTAAGTTACTTAAGGTGTTCTCTAAGAATAGTTGAATAGTAAAGGTCCATCTCACCCGGTTGACACCCCTCTCTTTCTTCTTCCTTTGGAGCTGTCCCGGCTTTCGCAGCCATTTTTGGCTGCCTCTCCTCCGCCGGCTTCAAGAGCTTCTCCCGGGATCAATCTGGGACTTGCGGCGTCCCTGAGATCCGCGGGACGCGCCCTTTGCAGTCGCCATCTCTACGGGACGGCTTAGGTCCATTGGGACCGTCCGGGGGGGGAGATATCGGCTGCGATCCTGGGAGCCCAGAATCGCCCGCCGTACCGCCGCGACGCCAGCTCCACCCTCCAGCGTGTTTCTGCAAATCTTGATGGTCTTCCCAGAAGGGCTACTAGATCTGGGCTGCAAACTCCAGATGGTCATGAAACAGAAGCAAAGCATTAGAATTTCTGTATCTACTGGTGGATCAGATTTTGGTAGTCCAGTTCTGGCAGCCCCCTCCTTAGCTTCCCCAAATCTGTTTTGGTCTGGTCCAACTGAGTTCTGTTTATTTTCCTGGCCCTGCAAATGTGCCAGATGAGGAAGCAACCCTGAGAAATAGGTGTGTGAATTTTGGAATGAATGTAACATAAATCGGGATGTGCCCCAGTCTCTTGATTTCCACCTCAGGTGTACATTCTGCTATGATAGCTCTACATCTAGAATTTGGGCAGATTTCTGGGTGGGGTGGTTCCTTTATTATTTCTGAAACAGTAACATTATGGACATGATGTACTGTATATGGCTGAATGCCATGGGTTGTATGTTTGTTCATCTTGCTAACAATGGAAACAGTTGCAAAACTGCTCTAAAAACTGATTACATCAGTTGACAATATTGAGAATTGGTTCTTGCTTCAAAATAAATTTATATTTGCAATCTCATCAAAGCTTACCTAGAGTAAGATCCGAATCATGTCTTTTGATATAAGCTCTTCCAATGCATCATATTTACACTGAGAAATTAGCCTTGAAACAAGAGTAAAGGCGTGCTTTGCCCCCTGCATGAACTCGTGAACGCGGAACTTGCTTTTTAATTGACTGTACCCCACCCTCCTCATGCTCGTCTATGACTGTAGTAAAGATTTGATAGTAAGATCCAAATAACATATATCATTTTTAATAAAGAGGCATCATTAACTTTCAGGTTTCTAAAAGATGATATCAGGCAGCACTGTTTTACAAGAAAATAAATCTTTCTTTGTGTAATCAGCTCAATAAGGCACCAATTATACAACCTGTTCACAAACTGGGTAGAAAAGTGTCAACTATAAGTTCTTATTTCTCAACAGGGACTTCATTTGCTATCACAGCTGTCAATAGACCTACTTTTCCCAAACATTTTTTTTTTTTTTGAAATAGACTAAAAACTACTTGGGACACAAATCTGTCATTTCCTTATCTGAGTCAGTGAAAGAATTATATAACATTGCTAATATTAAATGAATCAGCGTATCCGCTATCTCTTGCATCTTCACACATGATTTAAACAATGGCGAGTACATATGCAGATGACTGCAAGTTTCTCCCAAGGGAACTAAAGGTTCTATGGAAATCCTTCCTTAACTTAGCTGACTTGCTCTTTTCAGAATCCTAAGAGGAATGATTGAATCTATAAAATTGCTAAGGCCATGGAAAACTAAACTTTAGAAGAAAGTTAAAAAGCAGTAATAGCTGTAATGGCTGGGAAGAACAAAAATCCAAATAGGACTAGATCATTACAATATTAGGAGCAGCTAAAATGGTACAAAATGTGTATGTGTGTTTGTGTTCTTCAGAACTCTTTGTATTGTAAAATGTCCCTAAAAGTGGGGAATGGGGAAAAGAAGCAAGAATGTCCCAACATTAGACCAGATGTTTCAGACGTGAAGTATGCAATTCAGCATCAAGCTTAAAAATTGAGATTATTGGCTAAATTAATTAAGCAATATTGGTGCTGGGTTATGCCTAATATTCAGGAACAAAAGAAACGGTTGCTTCTTCCACCTTGGAAAACACAAAAGTTAGAAGATTTTAATCTGTCTCCTGCTCTAAGGGGGTGCCCTGGCCTGGAAGAAAGCAGAAAATACAAAACATCTGTCTTTTCTAATACAACAATGGAGACTTCCAATACTGGAATACTCTCTGGAAATTCTGGACAGCTCCTCCTGATCTAGCATGTTTCCTGATTTCTTTCTACTTGGCTCCTTCTAATTTATTTCACATTCAGCGGGTTCCTTCTATATACAGGATTTACAAGTAGAAAGTGGAAGGGCAGCAATTTTTATTGGTGAAGGCCCTTTTTAAAATGGACAATGCTTGCTTATAACAATAAATGCTATGTTTTACACATCATTAAGTTTTGTTGGCTTCAATATCCCTCCAATTGGGAAAAAAAGCCTCTAAAACCAAAACTTTTAAATTGAGACATGATAAAATGCACATTCTTTGCATGTTGGAAAGAAATTACAGTATGTAAAGTTGCTTGGGACTCCTTAGTCTACCTGTCTGTCTGTTTAGAAATAATTTTGGAAGAAATAATTATTTGCATACTCAAGCCATAATCATATTACTTGGTGATTTTAATGCCAAACTAAGCCAATCTCTTCATGATTTTGCTCAATACAGTGGACTTTCAAATGAATTTTTTGATAGTCATCCACAGTGGTTCTCAAGAGATAACAAAAGTAATACTGCTGGTTTATACTTGGTATCACTGATTTTTAAATATAATCTTCAAATTTTGGGAGATAAGGATAATAATTATGTATATTCATATGCCTTTCATTCAGCGCAGTCGAGCAGTGTGTTAGATCTTATTTGTGTATTAAGAAGTAAAGCCAACCTCTTCTCAGAGGTCACTGTCTATCCAAGAGGAGAAAGTGATCATCAGCCAGTGAGTGTGAAAATCCCGGCTTGTTCAGATTTAAGATTGTATGACATAGTTGATATGTGAGTTACTATTAACTCAGAGGTGAATCAAAATAAAAGGTTAATATGGTCCAAAGTAGATACCAAGGCAATATTGAATAGCCTCAAATCAGAGAATGCTGTCAATTGGGCCTTAATAATCTATGGCTGACTGGTAGTCAGACTCCAACACATTTACCAATTATGCCATATGTTGAAGAAACACCTAATAACTAAATCCTTCTCTAAAAGTTTCCTTATAGATAGATCTCCTTGGTTTGACAATGAATGCTGTTTGATGAAAAAGAAATTAAAGGCAGCTGTGAGACTTGCACAAAGGCATCTCTCTATACACATACAAGTTAAGATGCTGCCTCTAAGAAGTGAATATAAGAAACTCATTAGATCAAAGAAAAATAGCTATGCTGCCTCAGTTTGGTCAGGACTTGAGCTGTTGGCAAAAAATCATAATTCAGCTACATTTTGGCATTCTGTAGCCGGAATCCTGAAAGAATGGAGATTGGCATTTGATATACCAATCTCTGCCGAGGAATGGGAAAACTATCATGACCTGTTTGCTCTATCAGAACCTGTTGAGAAACAGTTTCTGAGTAATGATTTATCACTAACTGAAGTCTCACTCCTTTGGCCACCAGTATTAGAAAATGAGATCAAATCTATCATAAAAGGCTTGAAGAACAATAAAGCCCCTGGGGAGGACTTTCCACCAGCTGAGCTATTCAAAAAATATCCTGGCTGGTGAGGCCCTCTATTGGTAAGTTTATTTACACATATACAGTGGTACTTCTACTTACGAACTTAATCCATTCCATGACTCTGATCGCAAGTCGAGTTGGTCGCAAGTCGAAGTAAATTAAATTAAATTAAATTAAATTAAAGTAAAGTAAATCCCATAAGGTTCAATGTAATTACCGTTAATCCGTTCCGGCATCCGCGGACCACGCGTCAGGAGTGGAAAAACGGCCGCTGACCACACGGCGGGGCAGAAAAATGGCTGTGGACGTGGCATGGGCGGAAAAATGGCCACGGACCATGTGGCACGGGCGGAAAACGGCCACGGGGCCACGTGGCACGGGCGGAAAACGGCCACGGGGCCACGTGGCACGGGCGGAAACGGCCACGGGGGCCACGTGGCACGGCGGAAAGCGGCCACGGGGGCCACGTGGCACGCGTGAAACGGCCACGGGGCCACGTGGCACGCGTGAAACGGCCACGGGCCACGTGGCTCGCGTGAAGACGGCCACGGGGCCGCGTGCGCGGGGGTGGAAAACGGCCACGGACCACGTGGCGCGGCGAAAAAGGCCACGGACCACGTGGTGCGCGTGGAAGACGGCCACGGACCACGTGGCACAGCGGGAAAAGGCCACGGACCACGTGGCGCGCTCGCGGAAAAACGGCCGCGGGACCACGTGGCGCACGCGGGAAGACGGCCACAGACCACGTGGCACGGGCAGAAAATGGCCACGGACCATGTGGAACGGGTGGAAAATGGCTCGTAAGTCGAGGCGAATTTGTAAGTAGAGGTAAATTTTGGGGGCCGGAGCTGATCGTATCTCGAAAATTTCATAAGTAGGGGCGTTCGTAAGTAGAGGTCCCACTCTATATAATACTTGTCATATCACAGCTGGGTGGAAGATGGCAATAGTAGTTCTTATACACAAAAAAGGGAATAAAAAGGACCCTAGTAATTGCAGACCTATTAGACAAATAGATATTGTCTAAAATCAGGGCTTATAATTATTGGTGCAAAATTAATGCTATGGAAACTTTGGAGACTCCCAAAATTGTGTCTGTGATAAATCTCAATTACAGACTTCTTGGATAGTACAACTGACAAATTATATTAGGAGCTGTGGTTTCCTTGCCTCATGTCCAATTGTTTCTGGAGAACAAACTAAAAAGATTGCTGCGCAAAGAATCTTGGATATAGAAGCACAGAAAGATACAGCCACCCTTAGTAAGGTTGGCTCACTGAAACGGATGAACAGTTACAAACGTACCTTCCAAATTGCCACATATTTAAACACAGAAATGCCCAAATATCTTAGGATGGTATTTATTCAAGCAAGATTTGAGCAGTTGGACACAATGGTTAAATATGGAAGACTTAACCAAGCCCCTTATAATGAACACACTTGTGTTTGCAGAGCCCCAGGGATAAAAGATATAACACATATATTATGTGAATGTCAATTGTATAAAAAGAGAGGGATCAGTATCTTGGACTGCACATTAGACAAATGACCTATTGGGATCCTTATCTTAAAACAACATATTTTATGTGCATTCAGAATTCAAAAATTACATATAATCTGATTTTATTTGATAATCTGCCCTTTATTTGAACAAAACAGTATGGTTGAGATCTGCATATGTGGATCTGATCAGGGTAAATTGTAGGGGTGATACAGAAATATGATTTGCATCTTTTTTGCTTTCCTTTTTAATTTTAATTTGTTTCTCTTATCCTATTTTTAATATCTGATCTTATTAATGTCTTATGTTTTATATTTTTATTCTGATAAGGCTTAGTGGCTAATCAATAATAATAAACTATATAAACTACAGTGGGGCAAAAAAGTATTTAGTCAGCCACCAATTGTGCAAGTTCTCCCACTTAAAAAGATGAGAGAGGCCTGTAATTTTCATCATAGGTATACCTCAACTATGAGAGACAAAATGGGGGAAAAAATCCAGAAAATCACACTGTCTGATTTGTAAAGAATGTATTTGCAAATCATGGTGGAAAATAAGTATTTGGTCAATATCAAAAGTTCATCTCAATACTTTGTTATATATCCTTTGTTGGCAAGGACAGAGGTCAAACGTTTTCTGTAAGTCTTCACAAGGTTTTCACACACTGTTGCTGGTATTTTGGCCCATTCCTCCATGCAGATCTCCTCTAGAGCAGTGATGTTTTGGGGCTGTCTCTGGGCAACACGGACTTTCAACTCACTCCAAAGGTTTTCCATGGGGTTGAGATCTGGAGACTGGCTAGGCCACTCCAGGACCTTGAAATGCTTCTTACGAAGCCACTCCTTCGTTGCCCGGGTGGTGTGTCTGGGATCATTGTCATGCTGAAAGACCCAGCCACGTTTCATCTTCAATGCCCTTGCTGATGGAAGGAGGTGTTCACTCAAAATCTCACGATACATGGCCCCATTCATTCTTTCCTTTACACGGATCAGTCGTCCTGGTCCCTTTGCAGAAAAACAGCCCCAAAGCAGGATGTTTCCACCCCCATGCTTCACAGTAGGTATGGTGTTCTTTGGATGCAACTCAGCATTCTCTCTCCTCCAAACACAACGAGTTGAGTTTAGACCAAAACGCTCTACTTTGGTTTCATCTGACCATATGACATTCTCCCAATCCTCTTCTGGATCATCCAAATGCTCTCTAGCAAACTTCAGACGGGCCTGGACATGTACCAGCTTAAGCAGGGGGACACGTCTGGCACTGCAAGATTTGAGTCCCTGGCGGCGTAGTGTGTTACTGATGGTAGCCTTTGTTACTTTGGTCCCAGCTCTCTGCAGGTCATTCACTAGGTCCCCCCGTGTGGTTATGGGATTTTTGCTCACCGTTCTTGTGATCATTTTGATCCCACAGGGTGAGATCTTGCGTGGAGCCCCAGATCGAGGGAGATTATCAGTGGTCTTGTATGTCTTCCATTTTCTAATTATTGCTCCCACAGTTGATTTCTTCACACCAAGCTACTTGCCTATTGCAGATTCAGTCTTCCCAGCCTGGTGCAGGTCTACAATTTTGTTTCTGGTGCCCTTCAACAGCTCTTTGGTCTTGGCCATAGTGGAGTTTGGAGTGTGACTGTTTGAGGTTGTGGACAGGTGTCTTTTATACTGATAACAAGGTCAAACAGGTGCCATTACTACAGGTAACAAGTGGAGGACAGAGGAGCCTCTTAAAGAAGTAGTTACAGGTCTGTGAGAGCCAGACATCTTGCTTGTTTGCAGGTGACCAAATACTTATTTTCTACCATGATTTGCAAATAAATTCTTTAAAAATCAGACAATGTGATTTTCTGGATTTTTTCCCCCATTTTGTCTCTCATAGTTGAGGTATACCTATGATGAAAATTACAGGCCTCTCTCATCTTTTTAAGTGGGAGAACTTGCACAATTGGTGCCTGACTAAATACTTTTTTGCCCCACTGTATACCTGTCTGTCAGTAGGATAACTCTCTAAAAACTGGGTAGAAGGGCACTAGATTTGCTGTTTTGGGGAGAAGGTAGCAAAAGAAAGATAATGTTTGAAAATAGGGTGGATCTGATTTGATAACTGCAGCAAGATTATTATATGCAGAGAGATGAAGAAATATTGAAGTACCCACAATGGAGGAAAGGATTGTGAAAATAGCAGAATTGGCAGAGATGTCAAAACTCACCAGCTGGTCAGGGATAAAACAGTAAGCACTTTTATTAAAGACTAGAAACCTTTTATAGGCTTTTTGCTGAAAAAGGAAAAAAGTGAAATGGTGATTATTGAATTTGATGATTGAAAAAGGATTGAATAAGAGGCTGAAGGGATTATTGTAATGTTAAGGAGGAAAGAAGGATGAGTTTGTAACTGCTGTAAAGAAGGGTAGAAGACGCTTCTTTAATCTTTTTCTTTTTTTTCTTTCCTTATTTTCTGCATTTGTTTTTTCTTTTCTTTTTTCTCTCTTTTCTTTATATATTTCTAATACATCAGATTAGGTGACATATATTTGTCTTTTATCTAAGTAAAAATTCTTAAGAAAAATTATTAAAAAAAAGAAAAGAAAGACAATGGAGTCGATCTGGCTGGGATTGCGGAGAGAAGAAATTCCCCAATGCATCCTTATGGGAGAGGCAGTTTGGCAGATGCTACGAAAATTACAGACTGCTCTATTCTAAGCCCCTCCCCTTTCCTCAAGGTCATGTGACCCAGAGCAGACCCACTATTAAGGTGTTGGATGAAATTCCAGAAGCCATGTCCTGTCTGCTTTCCCTACCTTCTTAAAAAGAGTCATCAGCTACAGTTTAATTGGTAATTGTTTGACTGAAGCACACATGTTGGTATGAAGCATGATGGAAAGGGCCTATTTATCTTGTTGAGATACACATTCTTAGCTTCCTTAGGTGAAAAAAATGACATGAAAGGTTACTAAAGGACATTACAAAGTCCTTGATTGATGTTGATAAGATTGCATTTTGCTCGGACCAGATTTCTTAACCTAGAGTGTAATGTAATAGTCATTAAAATCAGATTAGGTGACATATAAACTAATAATCCTTTTACTGTACATTCAAAATAATGTTTATTTAGCATTTGCAACTTTACTTGTCACGAAGCTACTGCCACATAAAAGCACTTGACTTCCTTAGCCCCTCTTCATCAGTCTAAACTACCCCATCCAGCTGGGATGATAGGAGTTGTAATCCAACTACCAGTTATGGGTGATAGGAACTATCACCCTTAGATTATAAGGTTAGATTAAAAAGCATGAAATTAGAGGAATCCCGTTAACCATTATGACTGCCAGTTGAAACAGGGATATTAAGCAGATAAGGCATTTTATGGACTAGAAGTATATGGCAAAGTTATTTCACCTCTATCTTTCATAGATGGGTAGACAAATGACATTTGGTACAGATTCCTTTGTGGGGGGTGAAAAAATCTGCATCTGCCAATGACCTCTGTTCAATTTATTTATTAAACTATGAGAATTAAAGCACACAAAATACACACTCTCAGGAGAGGATATGTTTCATTTACCGTCTCTCCAAGAGGTGCTATGGGCATGCCTACACTTGCTCCAAATCATATTTTGCCCTTTGAATCCAGACCACTGTCCAACTCCAGACACCGCTGAATCACAAATAAGCTATCCAGTTTTAGCCCAATGTCTTCTACAAGCTAGGCTGACCATGAATGACATGTTGACCCAGTAAACCTGGCCATAGTTAAGTCAACTCCATAGGCTCAGTTCACATATTCATATTCAAGTAGCTAATCACATTTTACCTTCAGAGACTGAATGAATTTGGCCAGCATTGTTAACTTGTGTTTCAAAGTTGCATGCAATGCAGGAAACTGTGAGTCCCTAAAGCACAGGTGGCACTGACCTGGCTCATCTTGCCAGGTCTCCTTAGTAAACCTTGATGGGAGGCCCTTGGGGAATTCCAGAAGTGTAAACTATCCAGGAAAAGACGGATGTGTCTGTGGCGTCAGACCTCAAGCTGACTCAAGGGCGTCTTATTTGACAACTCGGAATGAGCGTGCCCTGCGAGCAAAACTCGGTGGATGAGAAAGAGAAAGATGACGTAATGCACAGATGGGTTAGCCACGTCAGTCTACGGAAAACTACAAGCTGTGAGTCACCGTGATATATACCGTACCCTAATTCATTGGTAAGTCTTTGTTTCACTCAGGATACGTTTCGATAGGAGCTCAGGTAGAGGTCGCGATTGCCCCCTTGGCTTGTGCTCTGAAAGAGCTTTCCTTGCCGCAACAGATTCCGTCTTTCTAGCAACGTTGGAGCGCAGCACTCCCCAAAGAGGGGGGTCCTATATCAGGCAGCGGCGGCAAACAAAGACGCCCACCCGCTTCCTTCGCAGGTAGTGGTACACTCCGTTTGCCCGCCTTCTTGTCGAGCGTAGGAACACTCGGGCCCGGATTCATGAGCCTCGCGCAGTCCGACCGCTTCTGCAGCCCGTAGCCAATGGGCAGCGGCGACAGTCGTGCTTTTCTTGTGTGGGTTTCCCCGCCCCGCGGTGACGAAGGCAAAGGAGGAGAGAAAACGCGCGACGGCTGGGTCTGTTCTCCATCGTGGCGAGAGCCGCAAAGCCAGAGGCGAGGCGTTGTGGAAAGAGATCGTCTGTGGTTAAAGGTAAGACGCGGGAGAGAAGAGGCGGGCGCCGTTCCCGAATCGCCCTCCTCTCTCTTGCGAGGGCATTGCAAGTAGGGGCGAAGGGGAGAGGGCGCGATGGGAGGTGGGCCGCTTCGTCCCATTGTGCTTCAGGGCTGAGACCCCTACGTAGCATCAAACCCCGGGGAGCTTGGCGAAAACGCGGGCGCTCGCAACTTCACCCTGCCCGCGTCGGCTCCAGAAGTGACTCCTCGTGTTACATTCAGTGAGACTTAATCTCAAGGGACGGTGTAGGGCAGGATGAGAGCCACAGGAGCCCTGCGTTTTAAAGTTGTGATGGTTCTCTAACGTGCTTTCCGCCACTTCCGATTTGTGCGCATGGTTAGTGGAGAACCGAAGGGCTGCGCAGTCTTCAATCCCTCCCTCAAGGATCCAGAATAGAAGGAGCTGGTCTAGCGGAGTCAAGGATGAAAAGAGAACCAGGATCAAGGAAAAGCGCCGTTTCTTTCTTTATTTCAGAACTGCACATTGGTATACATCCAGCTTTCCCAGCCGGGGGCTCTCTGGCTCTGCTGGATAGCTAGTCTGATCATTTTTAGCTAGCCCCTCCCTCTAAGCAAGCTGGGGATGATGGGACCGGTCCATCATATCTAAAGGGCATTAAATTGTGGAAGACTGAAATTGCACTTACCGGGCAGGATCTGCCTGAGTACTAAGCAGATGAGAAACTACTTGGCAGTTCCAAGGCGTTTGGCAAGATTAGGAAGCCGAAGAAAGCAGTGGCAAACAGCTTCTGTAATTATAACCTGACTGCGTGACTGTGGGCTAGTCACTCTCAGCTCAGCCTACCTCATAGTGTTGTTGTGGGAAAAACAGGAGGCAGGAGCATTATCAGCACTTCCTTGAGTTGTACAAAGTAACGGTGGGATATAACTCTAATAATAAAGTTGCCAGGAAGACTACATAGAGGTGTCCAAGAAGAGACTGGAAATCAAGCTTGCCTCAGAGACTTTACGCTGTAGAAACAATCCATGCATTCAAAGACTTACAATTTAAATACTCATAGTTAAGTATGGGAGAAGTCACACGGGGGGGGCTAATCACAGACAATAAAGAAGAAAAGCTTCTTATGGTATTTAAAAGGCATTTATTATGGCATAAATGTTGTTGAGATAGAGTCCACTTCTGCAAATTTCCAAACTGTTATTTCCTCTGTTTTATAGGTGGGGGAGGTAAATTAGTAGGGGTATCAAATGTTGGTGAAAAACTTGTGAGTAAAGCTCCGTTTCAGATGCGGACTATGTATTCTGCATTTCAGTGCTACTTGACTTTATTTTTCATTCTTCTTTCGTGGATCCGTTGAAGTGAACTTGTGTGGAAGAAAGTTTATACCGTATTAAATCTGCTACTTTTGAAAGTATCACTCTATACTTTGTTGGGGGCTGCTTTCCTGAAAACTAATAGAGGTAGGGGTAACTAGAAGGCACGTGTTACTGTTGCACCACAAATGTGATTCAGCTTCCATGGACTGAAAAGCCTGGGTCAAAGAGAAGTATGGGTTGGGGAGTATAGAAAATCCTGGTTGAGGCAGAGTCTCTCTGTAAATGGGGTGATTGGGGGAACTTGTGTGAACTTGCCCCCCTGAAAAGGATTGGACCTAGCCAAAATGCTTTCCCACTTCTTAGATGCATTTCTGGTGGAGAAGTAACAAGCGAGTTTTGCTGAACAGTACATTTTCTTAAGCAATTCCAATCTAGTTATGATTTCTTACATTTTGAACCATTTCTGAAATCATAAATGGACCCACTGTCCCTTCTTTCTCACTGCTATTGAAGAAATGGCCCTGCTAAACTGTACTGATTTTTAACACCTCCATTTTAGGAGTAGGAAAACTGCTCTAATGATTCAGGGTAGACTAAATTTAAATTGAACATTCTCATTTCCTTTTGTAATCTGATCATGTGATCCCTGTGACTTCCAATGCACTTTGTGACACTTTGTTCTTTGCTGTTTCTCAAGTGTACAGACTTCCTGAATCTCTTTATGTTCTCTTGTGGTGAATGCAGCAGCTTTGTTCTCCTCTTTTAGTTGCACAGTATTTCCTCTTTCATCGTCATCATCAGGTGGTCTCAGCCTGATGCCATCAAAATATTGGAGACTACAGCTCTCACTGCCCCTAGCCAGGCTAAGGGGTTGCAGAAATCTGAGGCAACTAAATCTGGAGGTGGTACTACAGCTAAAGATAAGTTGGGTCAGTTGGCTATTTGTACACAAATAGAGGATGTTTTGGCTTGCATTAAATACCTTAAAAATAGAATAACAAGATTGGTTTTAAAAACAAATTATGGCGCATTTTCATGTTTAAAAATGATACGCTATGAATTAAAGTGTAGCCCTTGTAAGTTAAGAAATATTTGAACTGACAGTTTAATTCGCTGATTAAAACAAATTATTATTTTAAACTGAGTGTGCCTGTTATTGTAGCTAAGACTGAATGAAACATCCAGGATGTGCTTGAGCTTAATTTATATCTCATCTAATATCAATTCTTATTTTCAGTAATAAAAATAGTGATTATAACAAGTGACCTGCCCAGTGGTATTATGGGCACTCTAATAATACTGAAAAATGCTGTATACGTTCAACATATTAAATGGCCTTGATTGGACTCACTGTAGAGCATAGTGTGATTTCAGAGATTATACAGTCATGTGAAAAAGAAAGTACTCCACCTTTGAGTTCTGTGGTTTTACGTATCAGGACATAATAAAAATCATCTGGTCCTTAGCAGTTCTCAAAAGTAGGTAAATACAACCTCAGATGAACATAACATACTATACCATGTCATCATTTATTGTACAAATATAAAGCCAAAATGGAGAAGCCATGTGTGAAAAACTAAGTACACCTTATGATTCAATAGCTTGTAGAACCACCTTTAGCAGCAATAACTTGAAATAATCATTTTCTGTTTGACTTTATCAGTCTCTCACATCATTGTGGAGGAATTTTGGCCCACTCTTCTTTACAATGTTGCTTCAGTTCATTGAGGTTTGCAGGCATTTGTTTATGCACAGCTCTCTTGAGGTCCTGCCACAACATTTCAATCGGGTTGAGGTCTGGACTTTGACTGGGCCATTGCAGGACCTTGATTCTTTTCTTTTTCAGCCATTCTGTTGTAGATTTGCTGGTGTGCTTGGGATCATTGTCCTGTTGCATGACCCAATGTCAACAAGCTGTAGCTGTCGGAAAATGGCCTCACATTTGACTCTAGAATACTTTGGTATACAGAGGAGTTCATGGTCGACTCAATGACTGCAAAGTGCCCAGGTCCTGTGGCTGCAAAACAAGCCCAAATCATCACCTCTCCCCCACCATGCTTGACGGTTGGTATGGGATGTTTGTGCTGATATGCTGTGTTTGGTTTTTGCCAGACGTGGCGCTGTGCATTACGGCCAAACATCTCCACTTTGGTCTCGTCTGTGCAAAGGACAGTGTTCCAGAAGTCTTGTGATTTGTTCAGATGCAACTTTGCAAACCTAAGCTGTGCTGCCATGTTCTTTTTATAGAGAAGAGGCTTTCTCCTGGCAACCCTTCCAAACAAACCATACTTGTTTAGTCTTTTTCTAGTTGTACTGTCATGAACTTTAACATTTAACATGCTAACTGAGGCCTGTAGAGTCTAAGATGTAACTCTTGGATTTTTTGCAATTTCTCTGAGCATTGCACGATCTGACCTTGGGGTGAATTTGCTGGGACATCCACTCCTGGGAAGATTGGCAACTGTCTTGAATGTTTTCCACTTGTGAATAATCTTCCTCACTGTAGAATGTTGGACTTGAAATTGTTTGGAAATGGCCTTAGAACCCTTCCCAGATTGATGAGCAGCAAAAATTGCTTCTCTAAGATCATTGCTGATGTCTTTACTCTTTGGCATTGTGTTAACACACACCTCAATGCTTGAGACCAGCAAACTCCTAAAACTTCGGCTGTTATAGAGGTAATCACACTTGCTGATGATCAATTGATCAAGGGCATTTGATTATCAGCACTTGGCTGCTACTTAGCCTCTTCATACCTATGGAAACAGTAAGGGTGTACTTAGTTTTCACACATGGCTTCTCCATTTTGGCTTTATATTTGTAAAATAAATGATGACATGTTGTAATATGTCATGTGTTGTTGTTCATCTGAGGTTGTATTTACCTACTTTTGAGAATTGCTAAGAACCAGATGATTTTTATTATGTCCTGATGCGTAAAGCCATGGAACTCAGAGAGGGCGTACTTTCTTTTTCACACGACTGTACATTTGTTCTGTGGTGTGATACGTTCACTTTATTTCAGTGAAAATCCTACCAGTGCTTGAAATACGGTTTGTTGAATAAGGTACAGTTGGTTGTATCCATGCATTGTGGAAGGCCAACATCTAATATACCACTTTTGACATGTGAACCACACATCTCTGTGCCTGTTTTAAAAACAAAGCTTCAGACAGACACAGTGGGTATTGATGGATGGAGCTCTTCTGGATGGGAGAGGCCTAAGAAAAAGGTATTTAAGACATCCCCATGTGCCATTTTCTGAATCTTAAGTTCACATTCACCAGAGATACTGGTTACTTTGAGAGCAGGTAAAAGATATAGCTAAAAGTAGCTTTGGATTTTGCAGATAATGTATGCCATGGGTGGTTTATCACCTGGAATGTGATAACTTTGAATACTAATATGGGATAGAAAGCAGAATAAATGTTGAAAAAGAGATGTTGAAATTCTGCTTTATTTACATTTGAATTAAAGCTCTGAGACTTGGAAGCTCAAGCGTCACTGGTAAAAAGGTACAGTGAGCTATTGGAAGTGGAATGTTTCCCTGTTGCTCTGGGATTCTAATGCAAGGAAGCTGCTTTTGTACTGTTACTGCAGGAACAGCAAAGAGATGAATCCTTGTTCCGTCTTGTATTCCTAACAGATGGCAAGGCTATGATTTATGGAAAGAAATTATAACTTGGGTTGCCTACTAACGATTGTGGGTTTGATTAGGAATGAACACAGGTAGTTTCAGCAGGGTGTCTTCATCTTCTATTATTCTTAAAAACATCAGAATTGAGAGGAAAGTTTTTAAAATGTGATGGCAAAAATACTTTCAAAATAAATGAAACATTACAGTGATTCAAATCTACTGTTTCAACTCGATGGATGGATGGATAGGATAGGATAGATATTTGTGTGTGTACATATAGAGGTTTCTTACATTGCTCATGTTTGTGTAGAATTATGTGCCTAGTATAGAATGACAGGTATCTGGTTGATAAAGATAAAACTCTTATATAGACTTGCAATGATTCTTTTGTTGGATTATCTGTGGTGAATAAAAACTGACTTCTCTAAAAACTGGATCTGGTGACTTCTTCCTGCAGTGATAGTGAGTAAGAGGAAAGGGGTCTTTGTATATGGTTATTCCTCCTACACATTGAAATATATCCCTAAAACAAGGGCAGAGAGGGATAAAGTCTACAATACTACCTTAAGCATAAGAACAGAAAGTGTTACACGCTACTGTATTTTTACTAAATATTATACATTAGGGCAGTGTTTCTCAACCTTGGTAACTTTAAGATGTGTGGACTTCAACTCCCAGAATTCCCTAGCCAGGGGAATGCTGGCTGGGGAATTCTGGGAGTTGAAGTGCACACATCTTAAAGTTACCAAGGTTGAGGAACACTGCATTGGGGCTCATAAGGAACAAAAACATCAGCAGAAAAAAAAATCCTGTACCTTTTATTCCAAATAATGAATACAAAAATAGCATTTTGGAAGGAAAGCATATTATTATTTTGAACGAAGGCCAAACCCTAGCTCTTTCTCTGGCCTCCCATCTTTCTTAGGTCTGAGACAATGCATTATAAGGATCCATGAAGACTAGGAACCTATTCTAAAGAAATGATGGAGACACTTGAGCTTCCCTGAACTTTCCTCTGTTAAGGAATATGAGGAGCTGCATGCATAAATCCCTTTCTAGGATGATTTTAGCAGACGTTTCAGTGGTGAAGCTTGATAAATACCGTATTTATCAGCATATAACACGCACTTTTTTCCTTAAAATTTGGGGCTGAAATCCTAGCTGCATGTTATATGCCGATACTCAAGCGGCAGGGCTGGGAGAGTGGAGCCTTCATTTGAGCCAGGGCTGTAACTGGGGCAGCTCCGCAGAGCAGGAGGTGAGTGGCAGGCAAGCGAGTGAAAGAAAACCAGCGCTCCCCATCACTCGCGGGAGTGCCTGAGCTCACTTGCCTGCTGCTCACCTCCTGCTCTGTGGAGCTCAGGCACTCCCGCGAGTGATGGGGAGCGCCGGTTTTCTTCGTTCAAAGAGATGCTTTTTCTTTCATATTATGTATTTACCTCATAAGTAGTATAAGTATTAACAAACAAAAAGTTCAGAGCTCCCTTTATTTTGCTTCCAAGTCATTTATTTTAAATTTATGTTTTTTTACTCAAACTTCCTTCTTAAAATTAAGGTGCGTGTTATACGTCGATAAATGCGGTAAGTAATTTTGACAGCTTCTGTGGGTTCTAAGAATCTAGCTCTCTGTGTATGTCCCAAGGTTTAAATCCTGAATTTCTTTCTCCCACCCATTTGTTGTAAGAAATCATTTGCTGCTCATTCTTTAGTCTGGCTTGTTGGTAGCAGGTAGTCCCCAGTTTAAGAATGAGCTCTGTTCCCAGGGTCTGTTTTTAAGTTGAATTTGTATATAAGCTGGAACAGTGTTATTGTATAATACTGTATAAGTAGTATTGTGTAATTAACTTGAACCTTTGTGTGTGTAACTCAAATCATTGTGTATTTAACTTGAATTTTGCAACAGTAGGGTCTGTTCCTAACTATGGGTTGTCCTTAACCTGGTGTTCTTAACTGTGATGGAATGGAATTATGAAGGCCAGGCTCAGGGAGATAAACATTTTCTTAGCTCGCCAGAGGAGCATGGGAGCTACAAGAGGATGAGACTGGCACCTCCCTGAGGAATTCACACTGTTGTGGCTGGCTGACTTGGGAACTGGGGTTTCAGTCTGGGAAGATTCTTGCTAGAGGTTGTAGCTAATAAACATAGCTGAACTGAATTTGCATTGTCTCTTGGAGTTCCTTGGGCTAGGCCTGACATTAACCCAGGGACTACCTGTAGTCTTAAGTGGTTCCAGACTCCTAATTTTCCACCTCACTAGCTCCATCCCTTAATGCCCTGAAATATAATAAAGCCAACTGCCCGGTCACAGAAAGGTGAGACACTTTATACTAATTCATTGTCCCTTCCCTCCCCCCCTCAATGTCTTAGTTTTTTACCATGGTGGGAGAAGACAATATATCTCTAAGGAATCGCCGAGCTACATATGGCACTGCAGAAGAGAAAGATGACTTACCAAGGAGGCTTGAAGAGGATTGGCCACTGTCTAAATCAAGCAATGGTAAGAATTCATTATTAATTGCATGACTTACAGCTTGTTCCAACTTGTTTAATGGTACATTTCTATCGGTTATTAAAGCTTCAGGTGAACATATTTGTAAGATGAAGAGGCATTTTTTTTGTTTTTAAATCTTGCCTATATGTCAGCAGCTGTTGGCTCAATTCAACCTCCTATCAAACCTTGGCTTATACCAGAGGTAGAAAACTGTGGATTCCAGCTGTTTTGGATCTCAGCTTCCATTAGCCTTGGCCAGCATGGTTAATGGCAAAGGATTGTGGCAATTGTAGCCCAAAACAGCTGGCAGATACCAGACTCCCTATGCCTGACTTTAAAACAGAGCTTTAAATTTAGTTTGTGTGTTGCAGAAATTATACTTTAAAGCTGACTTTACTTTCTCTCCACACTTGACTTTATAAGCTCTTTCCTGTTTTTAACTAGGGTAATGACCATTATTTTGGTTTGCCCATTATTATTTATTTATTTACTTATAGGATTTATATGGCGGCCCAACTCAAACCATGAGACTCTGAACAGCCTAGAAAAGAAAAAAAAGGAACATTAAATCAACAATGCAAAACAAATATATCATTAAAACCAAATAAACAATGAATGGCAAACACAAAATGGAATATATTGTAATGCCTAAAAGTGGAGACCCTACTCACCAGTCCTGTGCCATGTAGGGTTTTATTAGTGATAACCAGACCTTGAATTGTAGAGTCCTTGGGGTTCTCTGAGCGTGGTTGTTTTCTTGCAATGTTTCATTGCCTAGCTAGGTAATAACATCTTCAGTGCTAGAAGGGAGTGGGGTTTGCTGTCTGTTTATATACAGTAGCTTGCCCTGTCAGTGTTGGTGGGGGGTGTTGTTTTTCCTTGGTAGTTCCTAGATTAGGCTGCTGTTTATTGCTTGATTGTTTGTCTGAGTTGGTAGTTCCTTGATTAGAGTATTGTTTACTGCTTGATTATTTGTCTGGTGTTAATCCTTGCTTGTCTGGGTGTTGATTGCTAGTGAGGAGGTGTTCTGGTCTTTTTGTTTCCTTTTTATTGTCTCTTCTGAATGGTGTATAAATGTTGTTTATCTCTATGTGCCTGTTGATGGCTGCCTTGTCTGAATACCAAGCTTCCAGGAATTACCTCACATTTTTTGATTTAGCCTGGTCTAAGATGCTGATACTTTCCCAGCTGAAACTATGGTTGAGTCTGTCCATGTGTTGTGAGATTAAGAAGTTTTCATTGTGTCTTCTGACTGTTAGTTGGTGTTCATGGATGCACTCTGCTAGTCTTCTGCCTGTCTGTCCTACATAGTGGCTGTTACAGTCCTTACACTATATGTTGTAGATGACTCCTGTTTTTTCTTCTTGGGGTACTGAGACTTTTGGTTTACTTAAGATGTTTTGGAGAGCTTTGGTTGGTTTGTGTGCTATGGTGATGCTGTGTGGTTGTAATAGTCTGTTGGTAGTTTCTGAGACATTTCCGATGTATGGCAGTGTGATCCTTTTCATAGCTTGTGTTGATGTGTTGTACTGGGTTGAGTGGTCAGACCCTTTCTGATAAACCTGTGTGGGTATCCATTTTGTTGGAAGATGTTGTATAGGTGGTCTGTTTCCTTTTTCTGCTCTTCTGGGTTGCTGCAGTGCATTCGTGCTTGTCTGAATAATGTTCTTACACAGCTCCTCTTGTGGGAGATTGGGTTGTTACTTTGGTAATGGAGCACTTGGTTGGTGTGGATAGTTTTTCAGTAGACTTGTGTTTCTAATTTGCCGTCATTTCCTCTGCTGATGTGGATATCCAGGAAGGGTGATGTGTTGTTGTTTTCTTCTTCCTTGGTGAATTTTATTCCTTTGAAGATGTTGATAGTTTCATGTGTCTTCTCTAGTTATTCCTTTTTTATTATGAGGAAGGTGTCGTCTACATATCAGATCCATACTTTTGAAATGGCAGAAAATGATAAACTGACTTGTTTATTAAAAGAAAATTCAAATAATTATTATCCTAAAGAATGGAAACCATCGATGGACTATTTGCAAATGCAGGTGGGGCGAAGCTTACATGGGGATTTGAAGATTAGATTATAAATGTAATGGGATATGCTTTGACAAAGAATTATTCTTACTTAATGCATTAAAAACTAGCACTTATGACAC
This sequence comes from Python bivittatus, assembly GCF_059951505.1. Lineage (NCBI taxonomy): Eukaryota > Metazoa > Chordata > Lepidosauria > Squamata > Pythonidae > Python > Python bivittatus. Next base: position 6,420,972 of record NW_028277098.1, read on the forward strand.
TTATATTATTCTTAAGACCAGAGATAGATTGGAAGCTATCTATTTTTCATGTCTTTTTTCTTTTCTTTTTTTTACTTTATCTCATCTTTTCTTTTCCTTTTCTTTATAATTTGTATTTTCAATTTTCTTTTTCATTTTTAACTTTTAACTTTGTAATCTTAAAAATTTCAATAAAATACTATTAAAAAAAAATCCATACTTTTAGCTGTATGTGTGGAAGTGCTATAGTTTCTAGACACTACATTACAATCTCTGCTATGAGTCCTGAGAGTGGTGATCCCATGGGTGTTCCTCTGATTTGTTGGTATATTTGTCCATCAAACTGAAAATAGGTAGTGAGGCAGAGGATGATGAGGTCCATGTTTCTGGGTATTTCGATCTGGGTGTATTTGGTTAGGTCAGGTGTGTTGTGTAGTACTGCTGCCATGGATTCTTTCGCTATCTCTGGATCTATGGATGTAAAGAGTGCTGTGACAGTGAATGAAACCATCATATCATCTTCATCTATTTTTAGGCCTTTGATTTTCTGGAAGCACTGTAGTGGGGAGTTGATAGAATATTCACTCCCCTCTGTGAGATGTCCAAGCTTTTTTTGTAAGTTCTTTTGCTATGTTGTATGTTGGAGTTCCTGGTGACGATAGAACTGGTTGGTACAAAACCCTTGAATTGTACCTGAAAGCCTATTGGGAGCCAGTGCAGTTCTTGTAGCAGAGGTGTCTCATGGGCATAACAAGAAATGGCCTTAACTACCCATGCTACTGGCATTCTGGACCAGTTACAGCTTCCAGATGGTCTTCAAGGGCATCCCCATATAGAACATGTCACAATAATCCAGGTGAAAGGTGATGAAGGCATGAGTGACCGTGAGCAGAGTCCCATGATCCAGGAATAGGCACAATTGGCACACCAAACAAAGTTGTATAAAAGTCTCTCTGGCCACAGTTATCACATGCTGTTCAAGCAGGAGCTGTGAGTCGAAGAGGGACTCCAAATTGCACACTGAATCTGCATGAGGCAGTTCAATTCCACTCAGAGTCAAGGCTGATATCTCTCCAGTTATGGGACACATGGGGCCAAAACCCACAGCCACTTGGTCTTGGCAAGGTTGAGCCAAAGCTTGTTCTTCCCCATCCAGACCCCTGCAACCTCCAAACACTAGGGCAGAGCCTTGACAACATCACTTGGGTGGCCAGGGGCAGAGATGTACAATTGATGATACTGCACCTGTGCCAAAGAATGGCCTTCCCTAGCAGTTTCATGTAGATGTTAAAAAGGAGAGGGGAGAGCCCTGAGGCACCCAGTAAAGCAAGGACCTAGGATTAGACCACTCCTCCCCCCAACACTGATTGCAGCCACCTTTAAAGGATGGAGAAGAACCACCTCAAACACTGCCCTCTACTCCCATCCCTCAAGAGATTAAGGAGGACCAAGACGGATGCACTGCCCCAATCCCAAGTCCACCAGAGGTCATCCACAAGTGCAATTGTCCATTGGGAAAGCCATTAAGACCTGACTCTTCCCCCAGGCATTAGGGGCCAGTTAAGTGGGAGTCCCCTTGTGATTGTTTTGTTATGTGCTTGGTCGCCATTTTAGATTTGATATTTATGTATTGTATTGTTTGTTATGTTTTTTCCTTCTTTATTTTTTTTAATGCTGTACACCGCACAGAGTCACAATGTTTGAACTGGGCAGCCTTATAAATCTTAAAAATAAATAAATAAAAACAACCAAAGCTATCTCAGTACTGTATCCCTGACTGAAAGAGATCCAGATAATTTGCTTCCCTGAGGATCTTTTGGAGTTGTAGGCGAACTACCTTCTCAAAAGGTGACTTCTCTCTTTCCAAAAGGGAAGGTTGGAGACTGAATGAAAATTGTCCAGATTTGTGGGATCCAGCGATGGTTTCTTGAGAAGGGAGTGGACTACCACCTCTTTTAGAGCCAACAGAAGCACCCACTGCCTCAAGCAAGCATTATCCGCTGCATGGCATCCACATACCCTCTCCCTGGAGGCCTTAACCAATCAGAAGGTACATGGATCTTAAACACAGGTGGCCATACCCACAGTACCAAGGAAACTGCCCACTTCTTCAGGACTAACAGGATTGAACTCCTTCCAGATAACATCTCAAGACTATACTTCAGTTAACTCCATAGGACCTGCCCAGCTGGAGTCTAACTCAAAGCAAATCCAAGCAATTTTATCTACCAGTTGTTGAGAATAGTCCTTACAGTGATCCTGGAGATACTCCCCTGGTCATTCCTGACCTAAGAGGGATTGGGTTACCCTGAACAGGATTGCTAGGCGATATTCACAGAATGCCATAAGAATAGAGAAGCATGTTTTGCCGCTCTTAGTGTCACAAGATAGGCCCTAATAGGCTCTGAGGTTTTTACCTCTGTCCATTTGGATTTGCTCTTAGTTTTCATCCAGCAGTGCTCTAAGCATCCTTCATGCCACTTCATCCTCCAGAGGTATCATCAGAAGTCTGTGCCAGCAAGAGGCTGCATAGGCGCTATCTGGCACTTTGTTTCAAGTGATGACCAAGGACTTAGCTGAACTATGCATCAGAATCTCAGGAACAATCCCAAGTTCCCTTTGAAACTTAATTGGTGCCTGGGTTAGGCTGATTGAATAGGCCTCACTTCCTTGCAGAGGGAGGTGCTGTGGGAAACTCCAGGGTCAACAGGAAATGATCTGCCCGTGACAAGGGATTGATGGTAATATTTCCCAACTCCACGTTGCTACTGTCCCAAGATGAAAACCAGGTCTAACGTGTGACCTCCCTTGTGGGTTGGACCCACAATAAGCTGGGTCAGGTCCATGGTTGCCATGGTAGCTATGTACTCCTGGGCTGCCTCTGAGTCAGCATCCAGGGATGGCAAATTGAAGTCCCGCCAGGAACCCAAGACTGGAGTACTCTACTTCCAACCCCAAGTTGGCATCAGGTAGCTCAGTCAGGGAAGCTGCTATGCAGCTGGGAGGCTGGCACAGTAGCAGCAATCGCAACTGATCCTTAAGGCCCAATCTCACAGGTAGTGTTTCACACCCAGGATGGCACCCTTGAGAACCCTCAGAGCCTTCTGGAAAACTATAGCATCTCCTCCACCCCAGTCCTGGAGTTACAGTGAGTACCAAACATGAAACCCATCTGGATACATTTTGGAGGGTGGAACTTCCCCCTTCTGTGCCTAATTAAGATCCAGTAATACAAGCAAGGTGATTACTGGCTGTAGCTATTTTAATGCTATGTAATTACATTTATATTGAATTAGATGGTTTATGAAAACTACTTTGGGAGCCTACCCAAAGACACACTAGCCATGACAAAAGACAAATTAAGCATCCTTAATTATTCCTATGTTGTGTGGTGTGTTGAACTGAGCCAAAATCAGTGGAGGCATTTCCTTGTATCTTTGGCAAAAAGGGATCTGTTCTTGGTTGGTGTGATGGTTTTTCAAAAAGTGCTTTTATTTTTAAAACTTTTTTTAAAAAATTGAGGAAAAACAAACACTCCATCTCAGTTGTATTCAGTCGTTCAAATCCAAATCAGTTTGTCTGTTTCGTTGGGTTAGCATTTGGGCTAACGTATCACTTAGAATCACATGCAAAGGCATGCTTGGTCATTTCCCAGAAAGTTTTCCCTTGAAAACTTTTTACCCTCTCTAAATAGCCTTGGACTGCATTGAAATGAGTAATTTGCCTTGAGGAAAGCATGTGAGGTCTTTGTTCTGTACTCCTGGACTTGTAAGACATATATCAGTCATTCTGTAACTGAGGTTACCTTTGGTCATCCTTCAGAATTGTACTGTATACATAAATGCCATGCTGATGAATATCTCTGGGTAAAGAAAAAATGAGTGCAAAGTGGATGGCATTATTTATCAATAGTATATACTGGCAATGTTGGCTTTTCTTCCTGAGTTTCTCTTCTCTTTCTTCTCTCTTCTGACTCTGCCTTTCTCTCCCATTCAGTCATCTGCCATTACTATTACAGAACAATATTTCTATGCTATCCTGTTTTTCAGACAGCAGACTCCCAAAGTAGTTTTCATAAACCATCTAATAAAATATAAATCTGATTACATAACATTAAAATAGCTACAGCCAGCTAATCAGGTAACAAGAAATGGGTAGAAGTACACCAACAGACAGTGTGTGTTGACTGCTTAGTTTAGGTCATAAATGAGATCTCCCATTCTCTTTCTGAAAATCAGTTGAGTGTTGGCCAGGTACGATCTAAGTAAAGGTCCTTTTTGAGTGTATAGGTGCTACCACAGTGGCAGTAACTTACCAAAGCACAGTGGCTTTGCATTAGGCACATAGCAAGCAATACAAGACAATGTTTGCTTTGTTTACACATTAGCATGAGGCACATCTTGTCACTGCAAAGTAAGCTTAAGAAGGGTCATGAATTTCTGTTGACCAGTAACACTGCACTTGTGGGCTTCAGTAACTGCAGACCTGTGTACTGTTTTGTAATACATTTTTTTGTCTGTGAATATGTCTTTCTTTGGAACATTGTAATTAAAAAAACACCCTATCCTTTCTTAACCACTCCGCTCCCAAGGAAAGCAGAGATTGTGATTTCCTTTGTTCCTTTCTTTGGCAAGTAGACTGATCTTTGCCAGCAAACAAAGTATTCATCCCTTCCAGTAAGGTTGACAATGCTGACCAATGGTCTGCACTCTATAGAGGTACAGCACTAAGTGGGTTTAGCTTACATAGATGTCTTCTTTTTAGAGCACAATACCCTGTGATTCCAAATGAATTTTCAGTCTGTGCTAACTATCATTACTTCAGCCTTAGGAAACCAGCCCAGGTGATCAAGGTATAAAATGTTCAAACCCATTTGTTGCAAATACCCTTTCAGAATCCAATCATGTCTTTTGGTTATGTTTATTTATACTATAGGCTGATGATTTGGTGGGAGCTACCAATATTAGGCTTCATTGTGAAATCTGGTGTGCAGAATTAAGTTTGTTTATCCAAATGCAGCTTCATGGACGTAAAAGTTTGCCTGGCTTTTTTCTTTTCGGTCAGCTTCTCCAAGAACCCAAGCAGGGATGATTTTCAGACCCTTCTACCTGAGATTCTTTAAAGAGCAACTGTGGCTCTTTATCAGATTTAATTGTTCAGGTGTAATTAAGTTTAGAGTTCTAGAAGAACCTCACGCTGTCAGCACAAGGCTGAGAGTCATAAATCTGTTTCTTTCTTGCAAAGAACAAGGACTCGGCAAAGATAATTTGCAAGGAAGAAGCATTGGGATAAGGTCAGTTAACCCTCTCTAAATTTTCCCCAGTTGTGCCTCTTTCCTTTTTAATACAGCAAATACTCCTCTGGCATCCCTGACCCTTAACTTTTCTCAGTTTCTACTTTTTGTTGCAGATCAAATTAGAAACAGTTGTTTTCTCTCCCTTCTTTGTAACAGAACGGTAGTGGCTCACGCAATTACCAAGGCGAGTTTAGCTATTCGATGTAACATTGATAACATCTTGTTGATGGAGTAATCCAGTAATCCTGTGGCCCCCTGGCCTGGAGGGAAAAAAAGAGGATTCTCTCTGTAATTATTTCTTCTTGTTTCAGTAGAGAAAGTGTTCTCTTTCTGGGGTAGTCCTCCCAAAGTTCCAGTTCACTGGAAAGGATTGGATCCTGCATTCTGTATCTTTGGTTCTGGTGGGGAAGAGATGCTGCTCCCTACTTGTTTCAGCCAGGGAAGAGTTGCCAGCTCACTGTTCTGAACCAATGTTTCTGTTGGGCTTTTCAGTTGTGTACGTTTCTGCTCTTATGAGGAAGCTGACCCATCCTATTTCACGGGTGTGGGACCAAGGCAGAGAGAAGCAATTTCATTGCTGAGATTGGATTTGAACCCAAACCCATGTCTTCCTCAGTATAGTGGTTTTGCTTCTTAAGCTCTCTGCTTCATGTTATCAGTATTGCATCTTGGAACATCATAAAGTTTGCTTCAAGAATACTCCAGCTGGGAAGCATATTTCAGGCTTTTTAAATAAAGGCCGTGTTACCAGAGGTCAGTGCTCAAGTCGAGAGGGAGAGAGAGAGAGAGAGAGAGAGAGAGAAATTCGTTAATCATATAGAAGGAAGGTCACATGTTTCTTGTAAGTGATGACTCAGGCAGTAGACTGCATGTTCTAAAGTGTCCCTTTTCTGGCTTAGTGATTCATTTCTGGTGAACCTTGAACAATTAATCAGACCAAGTCTTTGTTTCTTGTTTTATTTTTTTCTTCCCTTTAACATTGCCAGTATAACACAGTGTTATTTCACAGTATTTCCTATCAGTACTGATATTAAATAAGCTCTCATAAATCTGTACAAATGTGATAAGTACTGATACATTATCTTAGCACATCTTCTCCTACATTTCTCTTTCCCTATGCAGAGAGAAAGAAGGGAAGAGAGAGTGTGTGCAGTGAGTATAATTTCCAGAGTAATTTTTTCCCTTTCCTTTCAAATCCAACTCTAAATGTTTAAAAAAAGTAATGAGTATGTATATTTTTCCCTGTGATTTAGCTATATAATAACATTCTAGACAGTTCAGTGTCCCATGAACAATTAACAGTTACAAGGAATGTATAGAGCTGAGTAATTTGGTGGTCTCGCAGTATTGTTGTACATGTTTCCTTTTACTTTTAAAATAAAACTGCAGGTAGTTCTTGCTTAACGACTATTCATTCAGTGACCTTTTGAAGTTATGATGGTGCTGAATGAATGGTAGTTACAACCGGTCCTCAAAGTTATGGCTGTTGTGGTGCCCCCGCAATCACATGATCAAAATTCGGGCTTTTGACAGCCTCCCTGCATTTACAATTGCAGGGGTGCTTCAACTCCCCCCATCTGCCTATCTCCCCCCCATCTCTGCCAATTTGGCCACCCTGCACTTTGCCGCCTACCCCTGCAACCCCCCTGCCCCCAGCTGTGGCCCTAGGGAGGGCCAGCAACTGCCTTGGCCAGACACACCTCATCAGCAGTGGGAGAAAGAAGATGGCAAAGGTCAGCTGGGGGCAGTGGGGGGCAGTACGGGTAGGTGGTGGCAGAGTGCAGTGCAGCCAAAAGGGCAGAGATGGGGAGATAGGTGGGTGGGGGGAGTTGAAGCGAAGGCGAGTGTGGCAGAACTGGAGAAGCGTGAGGTCCTCGCCTAACAATCGCAATTAGGACTACAGGAACTGCCATTATTAAGCGGTGTGATCACATGAAGTTTCACCTAATGACTGCTTCACTTAGCGATGGAAATTCTGGTCCCAATTAGGATTGTTAAGCAAGAATTACCTGTACCTATTTAAAAAGTTGTAAAATAAATATGTCTGAATGTTCTAATCAGGATTAGAAACTAAGTGCTGAAGCTGATTTCCTGTCCTAGTTAGTAGGAAGCCTAACTGGTCTCAATGCTGTTAAATGTCACCCTCATGTGTTCTCTGACTTTTATCTGGAGCTTTGTCTGCTGCCTTAAAAATAACCTTGCATGCTGGCAGGTCACAATGTTTGCCAAGAAAATCTTATTCCTGAAAACTGTAGAAATTATATAAATAATGGCACATTTTGGTTTTATATTATTTTCCAGTGAATATAGTGGGGTGGGCCTGTTCTGGCTCTGTTAATCTTGATTATAATCAGTGATTTATATGGGATGCTGAAAGTTCTGCCACATGTAGCAATTGTACTAAGTTGTGTAGCTGTCAGGAGTCATTCAGTCTTAAAAATTCTCTTAAATATGGGCATATTCATGCACGTATTGTGTATTTTATGAGATTGTAAAATGAATGGAATAAATTGTCCCATGAGCAAAAGTATACTTGTACAATGAGATTACTCAGTTCCCCGTTGCAGCTTCTCCTCTGCTTTCAACATTTCCTTGGGAGATTTGTCTAATTAATTCTATACAATCATACACATACACATTTTTTTCTCTCTCTCCCTCTGTCCCTCCCTCCCCATAACTAACATAAAAATAGTTCAGAATTTAGAAAGTTAATTTTTCCATCCAGTGCTATAGCTTGTTCATTTCTGCATTTTTATGGGATTGCAGTATATATGCTATCATGCCCTTAAGTGAATCACAACAATAGAGGTACGGTTGTGGAGAGATAGTAAGAGCTCTCTGTAACTCTTCTCTGTCAAGAAGTCTCTCCCCATTTATAGTTGCACAGACCATTTTAGATTGCCAATTTGATGAATTGAGTGGTAGTCCATCCAGATCACCTAAGCTCTATGTATTATGCAGGTGTATGGAAAGGGTAATAAACTTAAAGCAGCCTAAACAGCTTGCTAAACATGCATAGAATACAGTGTTATATTGATGGGAATAGAATAGTATTGATGTGGCTTAATTTGTTGTCATAAATTAGCACCACAGCAGAGATACAGACCATCTTCTGGGCCCTTTTCAGGACTGGCATAACTTGGAGAACTTGGACAATATGAAAGAGTTGCAAATGGAACAACCACTTCCCAGATTTGATATGTTATCGTTTGTTTGTTTCATAGCATTCAAGGTCATGTGAATAAATCCCAAGAACAGTTAGAAGCTAACACAATGTTGAATGAAATCTAGCTGTTTTCCTACATAGGAGCACAAGTACAAGGTGGCTAGAGATATTTATATATTATATGCTGACTTGGTTGTGAATTATTGTGCCTTGAGAGAGTTAGTATGACTTGGTTTAGAACCGCTACAGTGTGTGAAAAAAATAACATCAATTTTACTTACATTTAATTCTGCAAATAAATATAAAAGATAAATATAGCTACCTTACATTAAATCCTTACATTTCATTTAGAAACTGAAATATTCTGTTTCCTTGGCTCTTTTAGGGCAGTGGGATCTGGAACTATGTTAACAGAACTAAAAAGAAAAAAATGGAATAGCCCAATTAATGCTTTTTTAATAAGGCATATTCAGAAAAATTGCTTCAGTTACAGTTTCATCTTTCTGCAGAATGCTCTGATAACATGTTTATGTCCAACAGTATGATGAGCTTTTGGGGGGAGGGGGAACAAATACATTTCATATCATTTTTGTGATATGTTTTAAGTGAGCAGTGATTGAAGATTGGTTTCTATTCTTTGAAAGCCGTTTTATGCATATTATAGCTTTGAGACATTTGGAATTCATGAGAAAATGATCTCTTAGGCATTGTTATTACTAAGATAATAAAAATATATTTCATCTGAATGACCTGAAAGTGTAAAAGTGACACCTAAATGCTTAAATATAAAAACAGTTAATTCCTGCCCTGTAGAAAACCAGAATGTCAGGGAGAAAATTAGGCTAAAAATCTGTTTTTTGATATGTATGGATTTTTCTTTTTCATTAGATGCCCTCACTAGTCCTTCAAAATTTTCTGTGCCAATTATCTTCAGGTTTTAAGCTTCTAAATAGCTATTTTTCTACAGTGTATAAGAACTCCCTTTAGACAGGGAACACTTTGACGTTGGAAGAGTTTTTAATAATAACTGATCTTCAATTTCTTCTGTGAGAACCTGCTGTGCTAGAACCTCTTTTGGATATTACATCCAGTACCTATTTTAAACAAAGCATTCTTATGTTCTTGACTAGCTTGAGGCTTTTTATGTATTTTAGGTCCATAATCAACATTATAATTTCCCCAATCTCCATCTTTCAGTATCTTTCTGCTCTAATTATTAGAAATAGTATGCTTGTCCACATATTAGAGGTGGATTTAGCTATCAATCTATTTCACTCTGCTGTAATGTATTTACCTATGCACATGTATGTGTATTTAAAATAAAGTTTAATTAACTTTTTTAAAAAACTTAGAAAAAGAAAAAAAAAGACATTGGAAAAGTTGTTTATTTTTTGATAGTTAGCAAATGAATAACACAGCCATGCTTGTATAGTACAGGTGAGTCAATAATTTTCTGGGCCCTTATTTGCTGTGCTGATTTTAACATAGAGTACTTTTAAATATATTTTTTCCTGCACTGTTATATTTGTGTTTTCAAGATACATAGTACAGTGCTGATTTTAACATAGAGTACTTTTAAATATATTTTTTCCTGCACTGTTATATTTGTGTTTTCAAGATACATAGTACAGTTTGGAGAAAACAAAGTATGGTTTGTTTTTTCTTAGGTCGAATTGATGTTGATCATGCAATAGCAAGGAAGATGCAACTCTTAGCAGAAACAGAGGTAAATATACTTAAATGTTACAAACAAGGTCCTCTGGGTTATATATGCTTCTTTGCTTGTCAATTTACCAGCAAGTTAACCTGTTGTCAGATTCCCCAGTCTCCTGTTCTACAGATCTATTGGGACTGCAATTCTCAGAATTTCCATTAACTGTGCTTGCTACAAATTCTGGGGATTCTGGGAATTGTAATGCTTCTAGAGAGTGCCAGATTGGAGATGGTTGCTTTTTAAAATGAAAAACTGGCAATTTGACTTTCATATCAGTAAAAAAACGGCTCATATTTTTGACATTTTGGCATTGCCCTATGTTGATAGTCAAGCTGCAGTGATTGATCAAACAAAACTATTTAAAAAAAGAACAACGCTGCTTTTTGTGAACTTCGTGAACAGGTTAGCTTTGAAAGTTGAAATTCCTGGTCTGTTTGTTTTTGGTGGGTCACAAGCCAAAGCTAAACATTAACCATTCTATCTTCTGTTTTTGAATAAGGATACTGACTGTTGTTTTTTTCTCCTGTTACAAAATAATGCTACATCGAAACAGAATTAGTGTCATACCTCTAAAAATGCATGGAAAATCCTAAATGAAAGATTTTGATTGCTTTAGACCTTCTTCCTTAAATTCAAATAGTTAAAAGATTAAAAGACCCAATAGTACTGGCATCTGATTCCTCAAAAAAACTATCGCAGGCTTAATTTACAGTTTTGTATGTGTATGTATGTGTGAAATATGTTAGCATTTATTTGTGATATAGAGAGATGGGAGAGAATTATGATAATTATACTTTAGAAGATCTCTCAGCTAACAATTTTGACTTATTTCAGTTTGCTCAAGAGCTCCCTTTCAATGTTTTGTTCCACAGTTACACTATATAGTATGGCTAGGAAAGCTCCCTTCTTGAGAATTGTTTTATTAATGTTGCTTGAGCAGGCAGCATTAATAAAACAATTATTATTAATGGTGAGATGTTGCTTAAGTGGTTATGACTTTTTTTCCTTTATTCTTTCCCTCAAATTTTACCAGCAGCTGAAGCTAGCGTTCATGAAGGGTGTGGAGAAACATTTTACTGAAGTTGTCAATGGCTTGGTTGCAGACTCTAAGCTGCTGGAATCTTCACCAGCTGCTTTTCCAGAGAAAGACAGCCCCAAAATCAAGTATGTTGGTTCTTTGCTCAGTAGACTTGATTTCTTTTTTACCTTTTTTTTTTTTTTTTAATAGTGCCTGTTCCTTTCTTCACAGGGGAACAAGAGCACCTCCAGAACATGGAAAAGTTTTTGTTCCCAGAAGGTCTCTCTTGGAGTGAGTATATTTAATGAATTTGTATACAGGTAGTCCTTGACTTATGACTATTTGTTTAACTACTGTCCAAATTACGATGGCGCTGAAAAAAGTGACTTATGACCAGTCCTCACACTTACAACCATTGCAGTGTCCCCATGGTCATGTGAGCAACATTTGGGTGTTTGGCAACCAGAATGTATTTACAATGGTTGCAGCGTCCCGGGACACATGATCACCATTTATGACCTTCCCAGGGGCTTCTGACAAGCAAAGTCAATGGGGAAAGCCAGATTCAGTTAATGACCAGGTGATTTGTTTAATGACTGCAACAAAAAATGTAAAATTGGGCATGACTCACCACAGGACTGCATTGCTTAACAATGGAAGTTCTGGTCCCAATTGTGGTTGTAAGTTGAGGACTACCTGTATTGCAGTAGAACTAATGCTAAAGCTACTATTGCCTCAGTCCACTTTGGAAAGTGTGGTTAAAACACTCCAGTTTCTGTGATCTATAGTATAAGGGGATATAAAGTAGTTTGTCTCACTTTTCTCATCCTTTAAATCAGTTTTCTCATTATCAGTCTCTTGGCTGAAACTGGGCACTTGCTTATTTGGTCCATTGTGTATCTCGAGTTCTATCTCAGAGATGAGATAGTTTGTATTCACAGGTAATTCTCTGTTTTCCATAAAGCTGGTCTACTGTCTAGAAGTATGTATTACTGAGAAATGACTCCTAATAGATGGCTAGATGCTCTGATAAAGTTTATACTTACTAAATAAGGGCTTCACAATTAGGGAGGAGGTGTATAAACTAGACCCAAGAACCTATTTTATATAGTTCAGATTATTTTTTCTTTTACTCCACTATTGTCACCTCTTGACCAGTGTCCAGTGTCTAGGCAGTTGTCCAGTGTCTTAGACAGAGGCTCTTCTACTATTTACTACCTGATCCTTTAAATTGCAACTTAAACCTCTATCACTGATTTATGCCCCTATGTACCATTATACACAAGCTAAAGAAATAGTGGATATAAACATGTGGTTGACTGTTCTCCCCATTTTTTCACATATGTTCTTTACAGGTTAAGCTGTGGATAAAACATGCTTTGATTAATCCTTCTTATCCTAGCTTGGAGGCCAGATAAAATCATTTTTTGGGCATGAGGCTGATAGATGTACTGTAAGGTGCCAAATCTTGTTATTAGATTAAAAACAGTTATCTCTTTTCAAAATCAATGTTGAAACATGACATTTGGCTTTCATTTTAGAGGGAAAACAATGGACCTTTGCTCAGCACATTGATAGAAAAATGTCTGTATTCTTCCTGGTTTTGAGAGATGGAACATTTCAGGGACATGTCCCTGCAGCACTCTCAAGGTCTAGTAGAAATATAAAAGGTCCTTGTTATTATTCTGAAAGATAATTTACTAATTTCCCTTCTTCGTTCAGTTGAAGGTCCAGTCAATTTCTTAGAAATGTATGAAAGTAAGTGGCTTCTTGAGTTTTACAGGTGCCTCATTTGTTGGTGTGGATTTTGTTGAAAGGCAGGCTTTTGGAGTCTTATGTTCCCTTTTCTTTAGATGTTTATAATAAAGATGGGGGGAAAGCAATAAGAGAAAAATGCTGTTTAAAACTTTCTCATGGCAATTTATAATATATTTCCCAATTTTATAAGTTCAGTTTGTATCAGTTTCCTGATAACAATAATGAACCATATTAAATATGAAACAGCATTAGAGGCTTCATGTTTCTCTAACGCATCCATTCAAAAATCATTGTCTGAAGTAATTTCCTGATTTCTAGGTTCCTTATTTATAAAAGAGGAAAAAGAATGAGAAACTATGGAATAAAGTCAGGCTGATCACGATGCCAGATTTTAGTCTACCTTAAAAGTGATAGTGTAAGATACAGTCCATCTAGTCTTCCACAGGCTAAAGACTTATGGGCAGGATAGATTACTCCCATGATTCTTAGCCAGCACTGAGAAAGACATATCTAGAGGTCAGTGGGTTGGTGAAGCCCTGCCTAATCTTGTCCATGGAGCACAATCTACTGTGAAGGTTTGCTCAAGTACCTTTGAGGAGCTTTTGAGCTGAGCAAAGACTGCTCTTGAGTAGCTCCTGCTTGTTCGTTTGTTCATTCATTCATTCATTCATTCATTCATTCATTCATTCATTCATTCATTTTTGTATGGCACTCATTCCCAAAGGTTCTGAGTGGCTAAGAATCAGAAATATCATTGGACAGAAAAATCCAACCCTCAATAAAAATAAATAACCCCACCCAAAAAATAAAAAATAAAAATTTCAACAGCATAATCAAGGATAAAAAAATAGTAACATAGTTATGAATCCACTACTGCATCCCAGCTTTCAAAGCATGCCTTCCTCCTCAGCTAGATGGAAAACCTAGGTCTTAACTGCTCTTCTGGAACCCAGGAGGAAAGAGGTAGATTAGACCTCCATAGGGCAGAAATTTCAACTTTCATTACTGTGACAACTTCTGAACTTGAACCACTAGAAATATTGGACTTGCAACAGTACTTTTTAAAATGATAATGATTAGCTTTCTGCCCTTTTTTTCCCTAGAAATTTCCTAATTTTTTTTTATCCCATTGAACTTCTTTTCATAGTGAATTATTTGAAGTGAATCATATCCGGACCATCTATCACATGTTTATTGCTATCCTCATTTTGTTCATCCTCAGCACACTTGTGGTGGACTTCATTGACGAGGGAAGGTAAGGACATCTTGAAAGGGTTAGCTGGAGGCAGGGTTGGTGCTGCATTTGGGCATTTTCACACCTGGACCAAATGCACCTCTTCTCTGTTAATGAATAGGAAGCGTACATAAAGTTTGGAGGGAGGAAATGATTGCCCTCCCTGCCCTTTCTGCAGAGGAGAAAGGTTACAGAGAACCCCATGACTATATTTCACATATAATGCCACAACAAAGGCAGGTTTGCCACAGATGTGTCCTTGCCAAGGTTCTGCAACCTGTCCTTGAGTTCCTTGGGTACATCTGGATGAGACAATGTTTGTTGTTTGATATTTTATAATAGCCTTTTCAACTTTGGCATCTGCTGTATGTGCTGGCTAGGGCTAATAGAAATTGTAGATCAACACATCTGGTGCGCACTGAAGTGATGAAGATTGCTTAACATTATTAGGTGTACATTAACATTTCTGCCTGGTTATGGGTCTTGTATTTTTTTAAAAATTAGATATAAAATTATTTCATCAGTCTTGGCTTTAATAGCTGTTTCTCCCTCCCCCCCAAAAATAGCACCCCAAATATTATATTTTTACTTGGTGAATGAAGTTCCATTAACTTTTTTGCTTTGTTTGATTTTTTTGAAGGCTGGTGTTAGAATTTGATTTGCTGGTTTACTCTTTCGGCAAAATTTCTATCGTCGCTTCAACTTGGCTTTGCATGTTCTTCTCCACGTTACTTGTGCCCTATTTCCTCTTTGTCCAGTGGGCCAAGGGGTTCCATAGCTCCTCCCACAAGATCATCCACTCCATTTTATTTGGGGCGCCTTTTGTGATTTTCCAGACAGTCTGTCTTGGATTTGGACCAACTTACATTACATTGACTTATGATCTACCGCCGGCCTCTCGCTTTATAGTTATACTTGAACAGGTGAGTTTCAGTACTTGGAAAGTGGGTGTGAGGGACTGGAGTTGTAGGTTTTTAATCTTAATAAGACATAATTATTTTTTTCAGAAATATGTACAGGTGGTCCTCAACTTACAACCATTTGTTTAGCGACTGCTCAAAGTTATGACAACACTGAAAAAAGTGACTTATGACCAATCCTTGTACTTGTGACCACCACAGTGTCCCAGCAGTCACAAGGTCAAAATTCACATGCTTGGCAACCAGCGTGTATTTACAACGGTTGCAGTGTCCTAGGGTCATGTGATCACCATTTGTGACCTCAGCTGGCTTCTGACAAGCAAAATCAATGGGAAACCGCATGATTCACTTAACAACCATGTGATTCACTTAACAGCCACCATAAAAATGTTGCAAAATGGGGAGTGGTCATGTGACATCTCACTTAATGACTGCACTGCTTAATGACAAATTTTCTGGTTTCTATTGTGGTCATAAGTTGAGGACTATCTGTAGATTATTTAAGGAAAAAACAAGTGTAGATTCTCCTTTTGTATGTGGGCAGAATGCTATTTTTCATCCATTTCAAAAGGCTTTAAGCAAAAATCTTGATATGTGGATTTATGACTTTATTAACCTGACATTGTACTTCATTGCGGGTTCTTGTCATAATCAGGATAGTTTTTAAACAAACAAGTAGTTGAGCATTAGGATCTCAAGAATCAAAAGGTGACGCATGAGCACTATGGGAATCCTTAAAAGGTAATAGGTAAATCTACTGTCCACTTGTATTGCACCTCAGAAATAGTGGATTTTTGACCACAGTATAGCAAATGGTTTCTATTGCTCCTTAAAGCACTGGGGGAAGTGATGGTGCCCAAAATCCATTAGGGACCTAATGTCCTGCTATAAAAGTGGAGCAATCTTGGAAAAGAATTCCAAGTTAGCTAGTTTAGATTTTATGCTTCCCAATATGCATCATTTTTAAGCTCCTCTTTTAGCATTCAGTTCACCCCTTCTTTCTCTATCATGAAGGTGAATCAGCTGCCCAACTGTTTTTAATATTTATTTGTAAATAATAATGGCAAGATAACAATCAAAATAGCTTGCTTTTTAATCAGGGGTTATTGGGAAAAATCAAGCATTTAGCAGAAAATCCCAGTGTTTGTCTCAAAAAATGCCATATGACAAATATATAAAGTTCAGAAAGAGTAGTTGCAAAATTGTGTCTCTGGAAGATGTCAATATGTGAACCATACAGTAAGGTCAGATGATACCTTACTTGTATGGTAAAAAACTCCAGTGAGTTAATGTTGTAAATTTAAAAGTGAATATTACTTAAATATTGATTTCTATAGTTAGAGGGATTCCTATGTTAATACCTTTAAGGTATTATAAGCATGTTGATAAATCATTAATATTTTTATAGGAACAACAATCCCCTAGGTTTTCTTTATCTAAATTATAGTTATCATATGATGGGGAATTAACTTCTTGATTTTCAGTGTTATCATTGGATAGACAGCTTTATCTATTGTTCGTGTGTGTGTGTACATAGGTCTTTCATTTATCTATGTAATTCAAGTAATCAATTCCAGAAACCATTATGAACACAATTACTAAGTTATACTGTGACTCTTTGATATCATGGCAGGGAGTTGGCTCCTATTATAGTCCTACAGGATTTCCTGCATTAAAAGCTGCAAAGCATATTTATAAGATGGAATGGGACTATAATTTTGATCTTACACTTTGGAGTGATCTCAGTTTGAAAATAGCAGATGGAACATTTTTTTAAATTCACAGGCTAATATGGGTATTAATACTTTAAATCTGCCTATTGCCAAATTTTTAACCTATTGCAAAAGGAATTTGGATTGTCTAATTCTGAGGAATATCCAATTAAATAATATTTTATATTTCATAATTTGGTCCAGTTGCCTTAGCAGGATCTAAAACTCCTGAATCACCATCAACATTGAAATATATTTTTGACTAAGTCTACAATGTTTCATTATAGACAGTATTGTAAACTTCTTTGCAAGGAGTTGGAATACCCCATATTAACAAATCAGCGATGAATGTTCTTAAAATACATTTTTTATGATTGAGATTGAGAATTCAACAAAATGTTTTTTTTTCATGTTTATTGAACATTTCAAATAATGTTTTAGAAGGATTGACTGGGGCTAGAAGTGTAAAATAATGGAGGAGACACTTAAACTTCTAGTATGGATTTTCCTCACTATCATTCCATTTGGGTACAATATCTGTACATATATTAATATAGCTTTGGGAAGAATGATATATTTTAAAGATGTGAAGTGACTTATGTGACATACATCAAATATTTGGAATATATCAATATATGAATTCTGGATTTACTGAGCATCTAGTGTAGCAAAAAAAGTTTTCTTGTGGAAAGATAACCTTATCCTGGATTTATAGTCTTGGACATGTAACATCTGCTTATGAACTGGCTCTTTCTTGATGTAATGGAAAAACTGTTCAAGATTTTTCCTTATGGTCAAGGCTTAATACTTTGTTTAAAAATTGAGATTTTTGATATATGTATTTTTTTCTCTTTTCTCACCTTTTCTTGTGTATTTGTCCTTTCCCTTCCTCTTATTTTTTTTTTTTAACATAGATCTTACCTGTCATTTTTAATTGTTTTTGTAGGTGCGTCTTGTGATGAAAGCCCACTCTTTTATCAGGGAGAATGTTCCCCGAATAGTCTCTGCTGCTCAACAAAAGTCAGGTGAGTAACTGTGCCTTGCTCTAATTCTATAGCAGATGCGAGGGATGAAACCTTCTTGCCCTTTTGCTGTTCTGGGAGTAGGACTCTTCTAGATGGAACTAGTTTATAGGCCTTGTTCATACAGGCAGAACTGTATGAACTCCTTGCCTTGCAAGAAGTATCATTGCACTCAGAATTAATTACAGCCAGGAACAAGGTAGAAATCGTGACTTTACTTTTTTGTGTGTTATATGAGCTGGTAGCAAACTACTCTTCTGTTTTTTTTTTTCCTCCAGATTCTTCTCAGCTTCCTAAAGTTTCCCAGTACCTGTATTTTCTTTTTGCTCCTACCCTTATTTACCGAGATGAGTATCCCAGGTAATGAATAACTTTACATGTGGCAGTTTAATTCCTATTCAGAAGGGATTGATATTACATGCATTTGTTTATAGTGATGCTAGTTTTTAACCAGATATTATTCCTGTAATATCATTGTATCCCTGCTGTGCAAAATCTCAGCCTGTTGAGTTTTATTCTTTAAATAGAATTTTTATTAAGAATTTTAATTGCAATAGTAAAAACTAGTACAAACTAAACTTAGAGAAAGAGAATAGTAAGAAAGAAGAAAAAGTGCAAGAAAAAAGAAAAAGAAAAGAGAAAAAGGAAGTATATGATAAAGAAAAAGAAAAAAATATATAAGGAAGTGACTTCCAACCTTCATCACAACAAGTATAAACAAATTTCATCTCCTATAAGGTTACTAACAGATATTTTTCATCCCATATCCCATCCCTTATCTATAAGCAAATCTATAAAACATCAACTTTTCAATTCTGGGATCAGCAAAAAGTCCATAAAGGGTTCCCCAAACTTGGCCAAAAAATGTCTTATTTTAATCTTGATAAAATAAACCAATATTTTTTGGTTTATATTCCTTCCTTTTACTTCTAACAGTCTTAATCTTTAATTCAATCAAATATTGTCATCGGATTTGAATTCTCTTCAATTCTTCTTTATCCCACCACACAGATTTCTTGAAGGCTTTAACAAGCCTCTTTTATAGATCCAATAAGAAAACATTTTCCAGGTCATTCTCTTGGTTCATCATTTGTATTTCCCTTTTAATTTTTAAAACTTGAGTCAGTTTAAAACTTTTATATATCCAGTAAAGCATCCTTTTCCAAGTCATTCTCTTGGCCTGTCATTTGTGGTTCCATTTTCTCTGTCTTGTTAGATAAAATTTGTTCCACATCTGTCATTCCTTCATTAACATTGTTTGCACATAGTCTATCCATAGAAGCAGACATCATTACTGACAGTGCTGATATTCTAGTTACTAATTTCTGGTTCCATACTTCAAAGATCTTCTTTAATGTTTCCGATGTTGTAACGTGTCACTTTGTAAGTCCCAGTATTAGCTGACATCAAGAACAAGTTTTTTTTCCCCTTCAGCTTAAAATCTTTAGTCTCCTCTAGTGTCCACTCTCTAAAATCATAATTACCTTTGTTATAGTGTACAATAGCCAGGATAGCTAAAATAAGCCTGTTTTCCATGAGAAGCTATTTATTTTTTTATAGTTAATTCCAAAATCTTATAGTAAAAGTCAATATTCCAAATTTATGTGGACCCTCTTACTATAAACCTTTTATAACTTTCTTAGATCAAAATCTTATTTAGCTTTTTGCTGTTTATTTCAAATTCTTTAAGTTCTTAAGTTTATATTTAATTTTTCATGTGTTCAGAGTTGAAGATAAACTCACCTGATAAAGACTTTTCAAACTTGTCATTCCAAAGGTCTCTAATAGCTTTAAGGTGATTAATAGGCAATTTCCAAAAGTCATTAGAAAGTGAGGTTTGCAAACTTAGTGTCTTTTAAAAGGCTCTGCTGCAGTTGCAAGCAAGATGCTTTGTCTCCTGGCACTCAACCCATGGAAAATTGCTGTCCTGTGGTCTCCTCACAAGAAGCAGCCATCTGGAGCACATGTGGGCAATCACCCATCCTCTCCTTATCCAGAGAATTTCCAAGGATCTGGTCTATTCACCAGTTCCTTGGTCTTTGCCGTGGTCGTCGGCTCCTCTTTCATGGAGATGTCTTCAGTTCACCATACCTCCTCTGGAAGTCAGCCTGTTGAGTTTTAAGGGTGTCATATTAGTAAGAACTATAGGCAGAAAATGCTGGAGAGGGTAGAAATCATACACAGTGTATCTGAACCTGCTGGCACAATTCCTCCATCTGCTGTCTTCCCTTTATCTACCTTCTTAGCATTTTCTGTAGGAAATGACAGGAGAAGGAGCAAGGAGTAATGTGGATGGCAGAGCTGCCTCTGGTGTAACATAAGCTGTTTTCCTATAGTGAGTGTACCCTTTTCATTAATGAACTGCAACTGAGCTTGCAATTTTTTTTTACTGTTTCATGAGATTGACATGTTAAAGAGCTGCAGACAATCACAGCATAATAAAGTTGCAGGATATTTATTTTGAAGTAGATCCAACTGTGCTCAGTGCAGTTTACACCTAGACGAGGACCTGCAACCTTAAAGGCAAATCTGGAAAAAAATCTAATAATAATCAGATTTTTATCACATGTTTTGAATTAAATGCATTGTACAATCCCACCGGCAAACAAACTTTCCTATTTCCTTTGGTCCACCTGTGGTTTCAGTCCACAAAAAAGATGCTGATCTTAATTTACTCCCAATTACTCCTTCTCGGTGTTTCAGAACTCTTGCATGAACTAATGTGAAGGACTGTATCTACTGGCTGGTACTATTTCAGAATGCAAGAAAAGGTGGAATTTAGAGTTTTGAAAATTTTCTCTAGATCAAAAAGGTTGGGTGGGTTCTATGAGTGCTTCTTGAAGTAAAGAGCTAGAATATCAGGAAGAATTCTTACTTCCCAGTGTATAGCTTTTAACATACAGATACAAAGTTTCCTGTTCTCTTTCCCTGAAGACCTGTAATACCAAAATGATTGTATTGCCAGCTCTCCTGAAGTCAGCAATGACTTGGGGAGAACAACTGGTATCAGAGACAATGTTTGGGTATCCCTGGTTTACAGAATGCTTTTCTTCTGAAAAGGCTTGCACAGCTCAACTTTTACCGCAGTTCAGTTAATGCTTATTTTAATGCATGTAACATAAATATTTATGTGGGGTATAGTTATAGATGTAGTATATTGAAAAATTTGCATAACTTTGAATGTATGCAAGTTAGGTCTTGCATAACCAGAAATTGCCTATACTTTTTTATCATTAGATAATAGCAGTAAAGTTGTCTCACTGAGCTTGAGGCAGGATTGGGCAAATATTTTATCATTGCAAAATGCAATATAATTTCCCAGTTTTTATAGCAGATATGATCACATAGCTCAACTGCACAAGATTACAGGTGCTGAGACTGACAATTTTGTTTAATCAAACCTCATATTTAAAATGGTAACTTAAATAAAAGTACAAGGTTCCCTATTGAAGTTTTAGATGTTTTTATGTTATTGCTTATATGTCAAGCCTCCAGGTCCTTTTTCCGTATTCCTCTGCCTGTATATTTCTAGCAGCAATTGTTAATTCGTTTAATTACTTCTTTTTTAAAAGTCAAAGTATAACAATATTAATAATAATGAATTGTCAAGTTCAGAATAAAACATGCAATGTGAACAATGTCATGCATCTCAAACAAATTTACCTACTTAGATAATTGAAATATATTGATATATTCTTGTGTTGCAATAGAATTTAGATTGTGTTTGTTACAATCAATATGTAGGAAGTGTATCTAGTTATATTTGCTAAAAATATGGTATGGACTGACACCAAACCATTTGAGAGTTGGGTAATGTGATATCATATTCTTTGCAGAACGCCCACAATAAGATGGAGCTATGTAGCTACCAAGTTTGCACAGGTTAGTGATTTTTCTTTACCTGACATGGAAAACAGTCCTTGAATTTAAAAGCATTTATTAGCTGTCTTGTTTGTGTATATCTATATCAGTTTATTTTCCCCTGGAATAAATCAGAGCCAGTTTTGCTGCCTAGTAAATCTGTGCTTTCTCTTAGGTAAGTTGAATCACTTATTACAAGCCCAACATAAGATGCTCGGTTATTCCAGTTTTCTATGATCTGGTGCCCTCTAGATGTGTGGAAATTACAACCAGAACTGGAACCTCTGTATTATATTGAAATTGGCAAAAAGAAAATTGTTCAGGTTCTTCACTGGAGAGTTTCTGAATCCATTTCCAGCACCAATTCTTCAGCATTCATAGTAATATTGGTCTATAATTTTTGGTTGAAGTTAAATCTTGTCCCTCTTTAGATATTAGTGCTATGTTAGCCTCTTTCCAAGATTTTGGCATCTTACCTCCCTGTAGGATACAGCTCATCATATTTTGGAGGGGCTGTAAAAATTCATCCTCAAAGCATTTGTAATAAGAACTTGGTAATCCATCTGGTCCTGGTACTTTCCCTGGTTTCATGTTTTTTATAGCTTCAGAAACTTCCATTATTGTTATACGTCCATTCATGATCTGTCTTTGGTTGTCTGTAAGCCTTGGTAAATTTTGTTTTTTTGAATAGACATCTATTTTTTCCAAGGGAATTTTCATGTCCTTTGTACAAGTTAGAATAAGACTGATGAAAATTTTTTTGTATAGCCACGTTCTCTGTTAATACAGTATCACTCTCTTGAAGTTTCAAAATCATCTTCTTACCTTTCTCTTTTCTTAATTTATATGCTAACCTGGTTTATTTGCAAATTCAGAATTCTTTTGTTTAGCATAACGGGCATGGGATGTTATGACAGGAGCCAGAGGGCAGGCCGTTCCAGAGGAAGATGCCCCTGATGTGTTATACTGGTGGCGTCTTCCGGCCCTCTGGGCTCAAGCCCAGACCCTGGTCAGCAGACCTACAGAGGCCTGGGCTTTCAGTTGCTGCTGATGAATGCCAGATTGGTTGGTCAGTAATAAGACCACCTTTATTCATGACCTTATTGGGGAGGAGCAGGCCGACCTGGCATGCATTACTGAGACCTGGCTGACACCAGAAGGGGGTGTTGCCCTTTTGGAATTGTGTCCAGCTGGGTTTAGGGTTTGGCACCAGCCAAGACCCCAGGTAGGGTAGGGGGTGTGGCAGTGGTCATCCTGGAATCTCTGCTGGCCTTCAGGGGCTCTGCTCCACAAGTTGCTGGATGTGAGACCCTGTTCCTGAGGTTGGGCGCACGGGATCAGTTGGGAGTTTTGCTTTTGTACCATCCTCCCTGCTGTGTAGCAACCTTCCTGTCTGAGCTGCTGGAGGCCATCTTGGGGTTGGCAGTGGAGTTCCCCAGGCTTATGGTCTTGGGGGACTTTAATCTGCCATCCCTAGAGTTGGCTTTGAAGGAGGCTCAGGAGTTCATGGCTACCATGGCAGCCGTGGGCCTATCCCAGGTCATGTATGGCCCAACTCAGGACAGCGGTCACACTCCAGATATGGTTTTCTTGTCAGAGCAGTGGCAGTGTGATCTGGTGGGGGATTTGATATTATCCTCTCTGTCATGGTCAGACCACTCCCTGGTGGCCTTGAGATTCTCCTATGCTGCCCCTCTCTGCAGGAAGATGGGACCTATTCGAACAGTCCGCCCCCGGCGACTGATGGACCCGCAAGGGTTGCAAAGGGAGCTGGGGGTTGTTCCTGAGGCCTTGCTGCATGGTCTAGCGGAGGCCCTGGCTGCAGCCTGGAATAAAGAGGTGGCTGGGGTCTTGGACAGGATCACATCTGTGTGGCCTCTCTTGGCTCATCGCCCCCGGCACTCCCCATGGTTTACGAAGGAGTTAAGGGAGCTGAAAAGAGTCAAGAGATGTCTTGAGTGCTGCTGGCGGAAAACTAAAGACAAGTCCAAACACGGGTCAGAGCCACTATTAAGGCCTACCTCGTGGCAGTAAGGGAGGCGAAATGTCATCATTTCTCTGCTCTTATTGCATCCGCGGAGTGTTACCTGGCAGCCCTGTTCAGGGTCACTCGGTCCCTCCTGGGTAGGGAGGGCTCAGAGGACTATCTACAGGGCCATGCAGAGGAATTTGCTGAACACCTGGATGGATAAAATCGCTCAGAACTGTTGTCAGTTGGAGGCCAAGCATGAGGTGGGTCCAGTGGAGATGCCCGGGAAGCAGACTTACCCAGTTATCTGGGAATGGTTTGATCTTGTTGGCCCTGAGGAAGTAGACAGGGTCCTCGGGGCTGTTAGTGCGGCTACCTGTCTTTTAGATCCCTGTCCCTCCTGGTTGGTTAAAACCACCAAGGAGGTGACTTTAGGGTGGGTACTGGTGGTGGTCAATTCATCCTTACAGGAGGAGATGTTCCTGAACCTTTTTAAGGAGGCTTTGGTCTGCCCCCTTCTCAAGAAACCATCACTAGATCCCACCCTTCTGGACAATTTTCATCCAGTTTCCCACCTTCCCTTCTTAGGAAAGGTGGTGGAAAAGGTAGTTGCATAGCAGCTTCAGAGGATCCTGGAGGAAACGGATTATCTGGACCCCTATCAGTCAGATTTCAGGCCCAGTTATGGGACAGAAACAGCATTGGTTGTACTTTTAGATTATCTCTGGCGAGAGCGGGATGGCAGTAGTGCATCCATCCTTACTCTTCTTGACCTCTTGGCAGCTTTCGATACCATCGACCATGGTATCCTTTTGGGTCAGCTGCAGGAACTGGCGCTGGGTGGCACAGTTCTGTGCTGGTTCAGCTCCTTTCTCCAAGGCCAGACTCAGTTAGTGTTGATAGGGAGCGAGAGGTCCAACCCACGGCCCCTGCTTTGTGGGGTGCCTCAGGGTTTGGTGCTCTCGCTGCTCCTATTTAACATCTACATGAAACCGTGGGGTGAGATCATCCAGCACCATGGGATGAGGTGACCTAAGTGATGCTGTGGCTACCCTTTTGTGGGGCTTGGAGGCTGTAGGGGCCTGGATGGGGGAAAACAGGCTACAGCTGAACCCTGGTAAGACAGAGTGACTGTGAGTATGGGAAGCCTCAGGATCTAGGAGTTTATCATCTTTGGTTCTTGACAGGGTTGCACTACCCCAGACAGACCCAGTGCATAATCTGAGGGTCCTCCTAGACTCACTACTCCTGTTTGAAAAGCAGGTGGCAGTTGTGGTTAGGAGGGCCTTTGCGCAACTTCATGTTGTGCATCAGCTATGCCCCTTCCTGGATCGGGAGGCTCTATGCATGGTCACTCATGCCCTGGTCATCTCCCGGTTGGATTACTGCAATGCGCTCTACGTGGGGCTACCCTCGAAGAGTATCCGGAAGCTACAGCTGGTGGAGAATGCAATGGTACGGACAGTTCTGAATGCCCCCAGGGGGGTCCATATAACACCTCTGTTATGTGAGCTGCACTGGTTGCTGGCTTGTTTCCAGGTCCAATTCAAGGTATTGGTTATTACCTTTAAAGCCCTTCATGGCACAGGACCAGGTTATCTGAGGAGCTGTCTCACCCACGTATATCAGCCCACCCCACTCAGTCCAGCAGAAGGGGCATGTTGCGGACCCCACCAGTCAAGGAATTTCGACTGGTGGGGTCTAGGAAGAGGGCCTTTTCTGCCATGGCCCTTTACCTTCATTTGGAGCATAAAGTCCCAGAACTATAGTTTTAACTCCATGTAATTCAACTTCCACCTCAACAAATCTTCCATGTTCATCAGTCAATACAAGTTTTGGTTTTAATTGGGGATTAACATATAAAACAGCTCTGTGGAACAACTTACTATCTGAGGTGTGGTGTGCTCCCAGAACACTATTTGTTTATTCTTTTTTTCTGCCTCTCTAAAAAATGCTTCCTTTGAGCTCTTCTTATTGTTTGTTGTTCCACAGCTGGGGATATAGCTATCTCATCCTAAACAATCATCAAAACCCTAGCCATGACTGCGGCGTGAGATGTGGTCTTCTCCAAAATTAATCTAGTTATTAATAAATTAAATTCTCCTCAACACCTGTTATTTAAAGCAGGAATATGCAACTAGTTGCTTCAAAATACTTTGGATTAATTCCCATATCTATGTTCATTTGTCACACTGGTTACAGTTTATGGAAAACATAGTCCTAAACATCAGAAAGACACCAGAGAAGCTACTAGTCCTGATTTAATGGATAATCTACTCCAGTGTTACTCCAAGTATAATTTTGATTAAAATTATCTGTTTGTCCTGTGCCATATTAGTCCAATAATAATAGGGTTTTTCAGACAGCGGCAAGTATTTCCTGTGGGCTCAGTCCCATGTAGATACATTTATCTCATGCGTGGGATCATTTATATGGAGTTAGTGTATAAGCATCACAAGTGTCCAGACCACCATTTGTTGGCATGCCAACTCTTAAATAGCTCAACGTAGTAAGCATATATATGTGCTATAGAGCCTGCGTGGAACACATACACAGACAAGGGTGACTTTCTTTTTCTTTTGTCTACCGAGAACCCCGAAACTCCGTCAGAGGTAAGCTGAGGAACTTGTAGAAAGCCTTCTCCAAGGTTTGGAATTATAGCCCAAAATCATCTGGAGAGGTCTAGGTTGTAGAAGACTCTTGTAGAGGATTTAAACAAAGCCAGCAAAGGAAAAGCTTCTGAATAACTTTCTTTGCTTTTAGGGGTATATTTTCCACCCTTTTCTCTACATCTAGGAACTATTAGAACCTAAGGAATAGTAAAATAAAATAAAGACCACTTGAGAGAGAAAGGTGGTCAATATTTTTTTTTATTTGCTCAGTGATTCCTTTCAGATGTCTCTGATTGTTAACTGATTTTGGTTTTCCCTTTTGCCTAGGTTCTTGGTTCATTTTTCTATGCCTACTACGTATTTGTAAGACTCTGTATTCCAGTGTATCGGAATTATAACCAGGAACACTTCAATCTACGAGGACTAGTTCTTTGCATCTTCAACTCTATTCTTCCAGGTGAGCTCCTGTGAATCAGCCTGTGGCTCTTTCAGTGAAAGCTTTTGAATGCAATACAATTACTAATGCAGTAGCTAACAAATGGACAAGTGAGGCATGCTAGATATGTGTTGGAAGAAGACCTCTCAAGGATCAGAGCAAATAACAGAACACAAGCACTATTTCTTTCATAGGGATTTTGTACCAGAAGGACATTAATCATTGTATTGCTGGGCAGCCTTATACTTTTCTAAAATAACATAAGTACAAATAAACTTCTACATTCCTTACTCCAATCACTTTCTTGTGCAAGGGAGTTCCAGTTTCCTTAAATTAAATATAAACACTGCTTCTGGATATACCATACCATGGGGGATCAAATTCTGCACCATATTATGCAGCAGTTGCTGACCAGAGATTCTACACAGAGTAAACCCCCGTCTGAAATTGTATTTCTTCCCCACAAGCCTTTCAAAGTATTCCTTCTTTCGTGTTTGACTTTCACCTTAACTCTACAACTCCCAGTCTCTTTCATTCTTTCTTTCTCCTACTTTTATACTGACTTCTTCCTATAACAGCTTCCTTCTCATCCCTTTTTTCTATCCCGATTGTTTCTGAGTTACTGTAAACTCTTTTCTTGCCATTTTTCCACACAGGGACAGAAAGTCCCCTGCTCCAAATGCTCCTAGCTCCATTTCTGCTTGGTCTGTAGACACTCCTACATAGGTGCCAGTGCTATGTGGATGTTCTACAGAGGGGTTGGCCATCACCATGGCCAGAAAACATAAGAACTGTGAATATTTCTTCTTGTCCACTCAGTAACCCTTTACTTACAGAAAGGATACCGCTTGTCCAAGTGAAAACTCCTCAAAGTAGATGTTTTAAAAATATAAACTATTTCCTCCTTTCTTATTGTTAAACTTTGTTCCAAACACCTACTTGCTCTGCCTGTTTATCCCTTTCACCCCTTTCTTCCAATCTGCACACTACAGCCTTGCCCTCAGACCAACTCCCACTTTTCAGCATACATTGTCCCTGGGATGCTGCTGAAATCTGTTCACTCAAGGGCTGTGCTACCTTACAGTTTCAGAAATGCTGCCCCAGAAGGTAACTTGCAGTGGGGTTCTTAAAAATGACAGTATATACTTGTTGTTTTCATGGGTGTCATTAGGATACTCTCAGACCACTGAAGGTGCAGCCTGTTTTTAACCTTAAGTTGCAAATATAAGCAGCATTTATCATACTGAATTAACCTGCTTTTTCCCCCCTTTAATGCTTTCCCAGGTGTATTGATTCTGTTCCTGACCTTCTTTGCATTCCTTCATTGCTGGCTTAATGCTTTTGCGGAGGTGCTCCGCTTTGCTGACAGAATGTTTTATAAGGTAAATGAGGCCCAACGCTCGTCGTCTGCCACCCTTTTCTGAAGTGTTCACTACAACTGTACTGAATAGCAAATAATTGGCAAGAAGGAAAAAGTGTCCATTTGAAAGAAATTGCATGTGCTTGTGCTGTATGCACATATGGATAGGGGTGTACATGTATGTGCATAGATACACATAGTTACTAAAGCCCCAGAATATTGCTATCCTTGAAAACCTTTGGGGAGAGATTGCATCAGACTTTTAGTGAACAGAAGGTCCCATACCTATGGATGTTACTGCTGAGTTTCCTGTTCATTTGCACTGAGGTATTAAATATATAGACTTGCCTTGAATGTGTTAGGCTGTCTGTTTTTGTGAATTAAAACAACTATTTTAGTAGCTTGGCATGGTTTTGCATAAGAAGAATATGCTTTGTTAGTCTTGGCAAGTGATGAAGTCTTTGAATGGCAGATGATCTTACGGAAGCTTGTTCTGAATCTGCTGTTTTCTTTAAGCTTGTAATAGTTACTTGTGCAGCCTAGAAAAACAATGATAAAAATAGCTCTTGAGCCACAGCAAATCTACTTTATAGTGTTCTCCCTACAAGGATCTAATATTCTTATAAGGGACAAGCCTTAAAGAATCTGGTAAGAATTTTTGAGAGATGAGTTCCTTATACTGCAAGTGAGTTTTGTGGGCAGTGGTAGGCAATGTGGGGTCTTCCATATGCTTTGGGATCAGACCTTATCTTATTCCTGTCTACTGATTATTCCAGCAAAACCAAAAGACCTGGAAGACATCAAGTTGTATGCTTCCATTTTAGGGTGTTTTGATAGATTAGAAATGTAAATTGCAACTTTTTTTTTTTTTTTTGCCTTTGAATCAGTCTTGACTTCTGGCAAATGCCTGGACTAGTCCCTGCAGTTTTCTTGGCAAGGTCTTTTGGAAGTGGCTTGCCATGGCCTGCTTCCTAGGGCTGAGAGACTGGCCCAAGGTCAGCCAGCGGGCTTTGTGTCTAAGGCGGGACTAGAACTCAGGGTCTCCCAGTTTCTAGCCTGATGCCTTAGTCACTACACCAAACTGGTGTAAAGTTGCAATGTACTCTCAACTTAGAAATCTGAAGGTTATATTTCAGTTGCTATTGAAATATTTGAGTAGCAGCAGATCCTTGGCAGAGTGGTCCTCAATTCTGAATTTCATTCTCTGCTCCTTTTTATACCTTTTTAGGACTGGTGGAATTCTACATCTTTTGCAAACTATTACCGAACCTGGAATGTGGTGGTACATGACTGGCTGTATTACTATGCCTACAGAGACTTCCTTTGGGTAAGCAGGCAACTTTACAGGTGATTGACTGATTATGTGCCAACAAGTTGGTATCAATTCCTAGTAACCACATGGGTAGATTTTTCCCAAGGTTTTCTATCCATGGGGCTTCCTTGGTAAAATACAGGAGTGGTTTACCATTGCCTCCTTCCATGCAGAATGAAATGATGCTTCTGCTGTTGTCTCTAAAGTGATCACCTACCTCCAGCTTCTTCCTATATCACTGCTGTCCAATATAGGTGCCTGCTTGCTTTAGCTGGGCAGCTGGGATGACTGCCATGCCTTGGGTGACTCTGCTGGCAGTAGGTACTCTTGGCAAACATTCCCAGCATTCTTCACTCATCACTCCCAGAAACACCTCCTGCCACAATGAGGCAACACAGCAGGACTTGCGGGGGGGGGGGGTGGCTCTACATGTAGGCCTGTCTTAATCACCTTTAATTTAATAGTTTTCTTTTTTAGTGTTTTTATTTGGTATGCGCTTATATTTAAGCACAGTACAAAACTTAATGGGAAATCTCTTTTCAGAGGAATATGAAAAATCACATATTTATTCATTTTGTGCTATGTTTACACCACTATTTCTTCTAAAGGAGCCTGGAACAGCATACCTCCTGATAGAAAATAGGGAGAAAGAATCTGCATTTACATATCTCTATATAGAATGCTATCAGAAAGTTTTGGATGATTTCCAGAAGCTATGCAAATATATATATTTTTTAATTGGATATCCTTCTCTCTCTTGTTTGTCTGTCAACATCAGTTCTTTGGAAAAAAATTCAAAGTAGTTGCTATGCTGTCAGTTTTCACGGTTTCTGCTGTTGTACATGAATACGTCATGGCCATTGCTTTGGGTTACTTCTATCCAGTCATGTTCTCCATGTTCATGTGTTTTGGAAGTAAGTAATAAATTTACTCTCTAGCAGTATCTTCAGCAAAATGTTGAGGGAAAAACGTAATTTGAATAATACATGCTTAATTTCCAAAATGTAATCTGCTGAGATTCCAGCATGGCTAGCATTTGTAACTTCTGATCCAGAAGCCACTTCTGATCTCAGATCACATCCCCTCTTTTCTGGAGCCAGTTTTGAAGCTGATGGAGGAATTGATTGGTCTGTTGGGAATAGAGCACTACTGGAGGACAGGTGGGGGTGAGTGGAGTCTGTCCCTGATTTTCAGGGGAGCATTGTGAGAGTAGAAGAAGGAAAAAGCAATTCAGAGAGCAGAGTGAAAGGTTCTCTCCTCCTCTTAGTAGCTATGGGTTCTGCCTTTAAATTTCCCATATTGGAGTCTAAAATCCAGTTTACATCTTGACCAGTGTTATTTTCAAGTTGATAGACTATCCTTGTAATGCATTACATTTGTTTATTATTGCCACATTTTCCTAGTGCTCTGATGCAATTGTGTGTGTGGGGGGGGAGTGGAGGTTACCATCTTAATGACTATTTCCTTACTTCAGTCGTTCTCAACTTCATTCTCCATGACCGTCGGAAAAACCCCATTTTTAACATCTTCATGTGGACGTCACTCTTCCTTGGTCACGGTGTCCTTATTTGCCTTTATGGGCAAGAGTTGTATGCCCGTCAGAATTGTCCCAGGGAAAACGTGAGTAATCTATTTGTAATAAGAGTAGGTTGAGTTACTATTCAGAGCCATGCATTCAGAAACTAGAACTATGAAAAAACCATTCATAGTTTGTAAACATTGTATTTAACTTGCAGCACTCTGCATACTTGAAAAATTGTACATGACTAGGAGTGGTTTGAATGTCTAGTGGCATAAAAAGTGAATACATGCATACTTGGAAGACTTTTGAATAAGTATTTTATTCGTAGATTATTTTAAATCTTGAAATACTGGCCGGAAATTATGGGAGATGAATCCCAACACAGCTGAAGGGTGAACAAGACTGTTCAAGGAGTTGGCAGTACAGCATACTAAGAAGTGGACTTCTCTATCTGCTTCAGTTGTGTTCATCCTACCACCAGGTCTTCTGCATTTTATGTTTTGCAGATGACTTGATGATATTAGAAGAGAAATTAGCATAATTTTTATAGCATAAACCTATAAAAATGGTACACAGAACTTACATCAAAGTATTTATCTCACATTCCAAAGTTTGTCCACGAAGCGGTCCATATAATGAGTTCATAGAAGGTGTATATTTGTGGGTGTGTGGGTGTGTGCATGAACACATGCACTTGCAGACACATTTGCAGTGATAGTAAATGAAGATGAGCCCCTCAGGTCGGAAGGTGTCCAATATGCTACTGGGGAAGAGCGGAGGGCAATTCCAAGTAGCTCCAGAAAGAGTGAAGCGGCTGGGCCAAAGCCGAAAGGATGTTCAGCTGTGGATGTATCTGGAAGCAAAAAGAAGGTCCGATGCTGTAAAGAACAATATTGTATAGGTACCTGGAATGTAAGATCTATGAACCAAGGCAAGCTGGATGTGGTCAAACATGAGATGACAAGACTGAACATCGACATCTTGGGAATCAGCGAACTGAAATGGACGGGAATGGGTGAATTTAATTCGGGTGACCATTATATCTACTACTGTGGGCAAGAAACCCTTAGAAGAAATGGAGTTGCAATCATAGTCAATAAGAGAGTAGGAAAGGCAGTAATGGGGTACAACCTCAAAAACGACAGAATGATCTCAGTGCGTATCCAAGGCAAACCATTCAATATCACAGTCATCCAAGTCTATGCCCCAACCACTGATGCTGAAGAAGCTGAGGTTGACCGCTTCTATGAAGACCTACAACATCTTCTAGAACTAGCACCAAAAAAGATGTCCTTTTCATCATAGGGGATTGGAATGCTAAAGTAGGAAGTCAAGGAGTAATCGGAATAACAGGCAAGTTTGGCCTTGGAGTACAAAATGAAGCAGGGCAAAGGCTAATAGAGTTCTGTCAAGAGAACAAGCTAGTCATAGCAAACACTCTTTTCCAACAACACAAGAGACGACTCTACACATGGACATCACCAGATGGTCAATACCGAAACCAGATTGATTACATACTTTGCAGCCAAAGATGGAGAAGCTCTGTACAGACAGCAAAAACAAGACCAGGAGCTGACTGTGGCTCAGATCATGAGCTTCTTACTGCAAAATTTAGGCTTAAATTGAAGAATGTAGGGAAAACCACTAGACCACTCAGGTATGACTTAGATCATATTCCTTGTGAGTACACAGTGAAGGTGATGAATAGATTTAGAGGATTAGATTTGGTAGACAGAGTGCCTGAAGAACTATGGACGGAGGTCCGTAACATTGTACAGGAGGCAGCAACTAAAACCATCCCAAAGAAAAAGAAATGCAAGAAAGCAAAATGGCTGTCTGATGAGGCTTTACAAATAGCTGTGGAAAGAAGGAATGCGAAAAGCAAGGGTGAAAGGGAAAGATATAAGCAACTGAATGCAGATTTCCAGAGAATAGCAAGGAGAAATAAGAAGGCCTTCTTAAATGAACAATGCAAAGAAATCGAGGAAAACAATAGAATGGGGAAGACTAGAGATCTCTTCAAGAAAATTGGAGATATGAAAGGAACGTTTAGTGCAAAGATGGGCATGATAAAGGACAAAAAAGGCAGGGACCTAACAGAAGCAGAAGAGATTAAGAAGAGGTGGCAAGAATACACAGAAGAACTATACAAGAAAGATCTTAATGTCCCTGATGTCCATGCTGGTGTGATCGCTGACCTTGAGCCAGACATCCTAGAGAGTGAAGTCAAGTGGGCCTTAGGAAGCATTGCTAACAACAAAGCTAGTGGAGATGACAGTATTCCAGCTGAGTTATTTAAAATACTAAAAGACGATGGTGTTAAAGTGCTGCACTCAATATGCCAGCAAGTTTGGAAAACGCAACAGTGGCCACGGGATTGGAAAAGGTCAGTTTACATTCCAATTCCAAAGAAGGGCAATGCCAAAGAATGCTCAAACTATCGCACAATTGCACTCATTTCACATGCTAGCAAGGTTATGCTCAAAATCCTACAAGCTAGGCTTCAGCAATACATGAACCGAGAACTACCGGATGTACAAGCTGGGTTTCGAAGAGGCAGAGGAACTAGAGATCAAATCGCCAACATTCGCTGGATCATGGAGAAAGCACGAGAGTTCCAGAAAAATATCTACTTCTGCTTCATTGACTATGCAAAAGCCTTTGATTGTGTGGATCACAACGAACTGTGGCAAATTCTTAAAGAGATGGGAGTACCAGACCACCTTACCTGTCTCCTGCGAAATCTGTATACAGGCCAAGAAGCAACAATTAGAACCGGTCATGGAACAACCGATTGGTTCAAAATAGGGAAAGGTGTACGACAAGGCTGCATACTGTCACCCTGCTTATTTAACCTATATGCAGAGTACATCATGAGAAATGCCAGGCTGGAAGAATCACAAGCCGGAATTAAGATTGCAGGGAGAATCATCAACAACCTCAGATATGCAGACGATACCACCCTAATGGCAGAAAGTGAAGAAGAACTAAAGAGCCTCTTGATGAGGGTGAAAGAGGAGAGTGCGAAAGCTGGTTTGAAACTCAACATTAAAAAAACTAAGATCATGGCATCTGGACCCATCAATTCCTGGCAAATAGAAGGGGTAGAAATGGAAGCAGTAACAGACTTCATTTATTTGGGCTCCAAGATCACCGCAGACGGAGACTGCAGCCATGAAATTAAAAGACGCTTGCTCCTTGGGAGGAAAGCCATGGCAAGCCTAGATAGCATATTAAAAAGCAGAGACGTCACCTTGCCGACAAAGATCCGCATAGTCAAAGCTATGGTTTTTCCAGTAGTAATGTATGGCTGTGAGAGCTGGACCATAAAGAAGGCTGAGCGCCGAAGAATTGATGCCTTTGAACTGTGGTGCTGGAGAAGACTCTTGAGAGTCCCCTGGACTGCTAGGAGGTCAAACCAGTCAATCTTAAAGGAAATCAACCCTGATTGCTCATTGGAAGGATCGACAATGAAGCTCAAGCTCAGATACTTTGGTCACCTAATGCGAAGAGAGATCTCTTTGGAGAAGACTCTGATGCTGGGAAAGATTGAAGGCAAAAGGAGAAGAGGACAGCAGAGGATGAGATGGTTAGATAGCATCACTGAAGCAATGAGCATGAAACTGAGCAAACTCAGGGAGGCAGTGAAGGACCGGAAGGCCTGGCGCAATATGGTTCATGGGGTCACGGAGAGTCGGACACGACTTAACGACTAAACAACAACAACATGTGCATTTATATGCATATTTATATGCATATGTGGATTCACATTATATGTGAAGTTAGTAATTTTTTTATTCTGTTAACTTCTGAGACTCTCCACTAGCTTTAGGTTCCCCTCAGTTCAGTAGAAATTTCACCACCATCTCTATTGTGGTATATAGTGTCAGAATACCCCTCACAAATGCATGCATACAGTGAGAGACGGATGTCGTTCTATAATTCCCAAATCTGATACCTGGATAGTAGAAGCTTGTAGAAGCCTCTGGAGCCAAGTAGATTTGGATATACATTTACTGCAGTTCAACTCAGGTGGAGCACTTTTTAAGCAGAGGGGTTGGATCTGAATTTGGGTCTGAGTGAGAGCTACCTTGAAGGGATGACAGTTTTCATTTCTCCCAGAAAAAAGCATGTCGTCTGCATGGACTTTTATTAGCAAGAAGGAAAGTCTTGTAGATTTAAGAGATGTTGAGTCCTAGGTTCCTCTGGAAATGCTTTGCATTTCCTGGTTACCAAATGAAAATACTG
This sequence comes from Python bivittatus, assembly GCF_059951505.1. Lineage (NCBI taxonomy): Eukaryota > Metazoa > Chordata > Lepidosauria > Squamata > Pythonidae > Python > Python bivittatus. Next base: position 6,456,111 of record NW_028277098.1, read on the forward strand.
TATATTTGGGTTATCATTGTGTAAGCGTGGTTTATTGGATGATGCTGGACAAACCAAAGTATTCCGTATTTATTGCCTAACATTGCTGTTCCTATTGTGTCTTATAGCCAACTTTCCTGGATTATCTGAAACCTCGTTCTTGGTCATGCCCTGTTAAGATATGAAGCCCCCTGGGATTGGTCTTTAGAATCAAGACCAGAAGATGCTCTTTAGACAAACAATAACAAACTGGGTCCAGTGATATAAATGACTTGAGCCTTCTTTTAAATGAAGTTGTATTTAGTTCTGGAAAATGATGGTGCTTTGTCATACAAGGCAGTTAAACTTGTACAAGACTCAGTAGATGATTCTCATTCCTAGCAGCTCCAACATGAGCCATTTCCATGCTGGTCATGAAATTTGCTAAAAGGTTGGCAAAGAAATATCTAGTCAAAATGTTGCCTATTGCAAATAGTTCTCTATGTATTATTCCTTTTATCTGCTATTTCCTTAAAGGGCAGTATTGTGTGATCTGGGTAGTAGTGACCATTTGCATAAATCTTCCCTCAGAATCACACTTGAAATGGGATACTTGAACAGTATTTGTACTGAATAAGGAGGCCAGCTGCTGCTTTTGTCCAGAACCTGAGAGAAAAACAGATTTCTCTATTCACACTGGGCTTATGGGGGGAAAAAGGAACAGTTAAGATACAATTTATTTTATTTCTTAAACCATATCATAAAGGATTGCTTTGTTTTGAAGAAATATGTGTTACTGAGAGCCCTTCTTGGTGGAGGGCCAAGGACATCCCCTCCTTGTAAGTGAATGTATTGATGCCTGGTTTAGATCAGCAGCAACAAGAGGGCTTTTCCTGTAATAGTAATAATAAAAACATATGATTTTGACTGATCCATCCATACAACAGCCATTTGTCGAAATTGTAATTTGGCCTAGGATAAATAAAAGTTGTATATTATCTAATACTACTTTGAAGGGTAAAATTACTGCCTGTATGAATGATGCATTGTGAAAAATATGTCTAACTTTTTGCTTTGACATTTTTCATTTTTTTCCCCTTTCAAATTAAAGAAAGCCTAGTGTTATTGACTGTACCTTCTAGTACTTCCTTTCATGCTTAGTTTCTTAATAATCTGGCAACACAGACTAGCCATTTACTGCCATGTTCACTTACCTTTCAGCTTTTGAACTGGTAAAAGGAGAGTACACTAAGTACTAAATAAGTTGTAAATTACATTGCAGGCTTATAGCACAATGATCTGTATCACAGATAGCCTTATGGATTCCGTTAACATTCATACTAGGGCTGAATTCAGACTAGGACCAGTTTCTATAATAATGATGTGTGCTACTGAAGATCACAGAATTTAAAACAAAGGATGTTTAAGTTTTCCTCCTCTCTTTAGTTTGGGACCAATTTAAATGTGATATTATTAATTCAGTTAGCAGTTGCATGATATTGTTTTTTTTAAAAAAGAGGCTGCCATGAAAGGTAGATTTTATACTACCTCCTCTTCCTTGTTATGATCCCAGTTTGAAGAGTTTGGAAGTGAAGCTTGCTTTGGTTATAAACATAAGCAGTTTTTCTCTTTATCTTGATAAAAATTCAGTCAGACAGCAGATACAGTTTCATGGGTCAGATTCCTGAGAGCTAGTCTTTCTCAACTGTGAGCGTAATATCTTCAGTATTAAATTTTTTACAAACATCTATAGTATGCTGTCATATGTCCATTATTTTTACATTCTTTATTGATTATCACTCTAGTGATATAGAACATAATTAGTATTGAAGAACTAAGAAAATGTGTTGACTGGAAAAGATTCAACATTCCAGTTAAAATACCAGTCTGCTTAGTAAGATTCCTTTGAATATAATGACTGGGTAGATTATGTATTTGGCACAGATATGTCTCACGGTGTTCAATGTGACCCTTAATCATTATAGTGGACAGTTAATTCCCTATAGGGCTGATACAGCCTGTGGATAACTATTAGATAATTATTATCTGTAGTCAATCTGGAGCAGTTCTCCCATCTACCCTACAGGTCACTAGGGCTGTGACCCAGAGCAAAGAAGAAAGTTGAGGAAGATGAGGGAGATAAATACACCCCGTATATATTTCAGCTCTTGCCTTAATTGATTCATGATTCTCTAGTAAATGATAGGTGCTGGTGGTTGTCCTCCTGTTTTGCCTAATTTCATCAAACTGAAATCATACTGCACGTATGATTTCTGTAGTATAATTGCTTAATGAGAGTGATTTAATCCAACTAGAGAACATTAAACTCAACTTTCTTTCAGGATAAAAGCAGTATGATGATATTAAAAGGGCAACTGGAACAGTTTAATTCTACAGAAACATATTTTAAAGATCCCTTCTTATCTGAAAATTCAACAAACTGGTTTCAATAGTCTTGTCTTTTATTACTATTATTGTTTCTCAGAAGATGACAAACTGAAATGAACCTTGGACAATTTAAGATTTACACGACTGGTATGTCACTAAAGGAGTTTAAGTTTGTAGTATGGATAATTTCCTGGACCACCCATGTCAAACCCCTTCCAAGTTAGTCATTAATGGTTTCTCCATATGTGGCTTAGCCTGCAGGTGATTTGATTAGACTGACCTAAAAAAAAAAAAAAAAACTCTTTAGTAACTATTCTGCCATTGTATGAGCTTCTCTGGCTTTCAATCTTTCAACAAATCTTGGCTAATTTGCCTTTCAGTAGTTCAGGTAGATTAAAAAGTGATGGTAATTTTCCAACCAAAACCGTACATTGGAGAATAACTAGCTCTGCAAAGTCTGTTGAAGAATATATTTTGAATAATCTTGGATAGAGAATGATGAGTTTTTCACAGTACACATTGAAGAACGTTGTTGTAAGCCACCCAGAGTCGCTTGTAAAAGTGAGATGGATGGCTATATAAATTGGATAAATAAAATAAATAAATAATAAATTAAACCATTAAACTATCCCATTTTAATAGACATACTTTTCACATTGAAACCAACTTTTCCTAAAAATTTATTGTATATATTTTAAAAATCACTGACATGGAATACTTATTTATGTTTGGTAATTATGTTATGGACAAATCAAATAACATTTACAGAAAGTATACTGCATTTGTTATTTTGAAACAAAACTTGACTTCTTCTAAATATAATGTAAAATAAAAGTTTTGCACCTCTTTTACATCTTTTATTTCTTTAAAAGACACAAATTCATTTTTCTGTTTCCACACTGAAGTCAAACTGTAGTATGATAGGGTCTGCAGTTAAAGAATTCAGCATGAAGAGAGGTGACCCCGAGGGATGAAGTCTCTGTATTCACAGTGATGACTGTGATACGTATCAAAACGTGCTAACAAACGATTAATGTTCCAGCCCACAAGCACTTCTAGTGCAAGCCATAATGACATCACAGGTCATGACCCTGCATAGATGACATCATGAGGGGAGTGATTCTTCCCCCCTCCCCTTGCAAACCGATGCCCACGTTTGCAGGCCCAGCATTTGTTTCAATTAGTGCTACTGTAGATTGTGATTGTATTGCCAGTTTGGAAACTCTGCTTCCTTTAAGAAAACATTGGAATTTGTGACTTGTTGTGATAAAAGGTTTTAGCATGACGTGTTCAGTTTATTTAAAGGGAGCACATAGCTAGGAGTTTTTTGAATGATGAAAAACGTATTACTTGATACTATCACAAAAAGTAGCTGAAGTATGCCCAAAGGCAAGTGCAATACCTAACCTCACTATTCATTTGCAAATTCATTGAAACAATATCCGGTTTTGGAAAAGAGTAAGGAAAGAACTTGGACTATTTTCAATTTTTAATAACTTATTACTCTCCCAATCATAATAAAACACATGTTGGCTAGGTTCTTACAATGTAGTCAGTGATGATTTGTTTGACTATGTTATTCACTCTAACTATACTTTAACAACCATGATTCAACTGAACCAAAAAGGACAGGGACCATATTTGGCTTAGCACAGTGCATGAACTAAGACATTTTTCCACAAAAATACACAATTCAACTGTAGTAGTGGTTTCTATATGAAGGTGTGAATATAAATTCAAAATGCCCAAATAATTGTGAATGGCATAAAAAAGCATTGTTCCTAGAACGTATGAACTTGTCCATTCTTTAACATCTTGGGATGTGTGAGCCTCGTTGATACAAGAACAGTATTTGCCTTTATAAGATCTGTAATCTATCCAAACAAATCTGTTTGTGTGTTTGCTTGAAGAAAACATCTAAATGATGTCCTTAAATAAAAAAGTGCCAAACCTTGTTTTCTTAGAAAAGTACATATAGTATCCTAATCAAGATCATTTTCATAGCTTCACAGCCTTTCAGCTTGAATAGGAACTGGTAAAATTGAAGAATTTATTCTTCAAGCAAGGAGGTTCAGACTTCTCCCTTGGAAGCAATGAAAAGGATTATACCTTTGCCAGTGAGAAGAGGAAATTAAGATTAACTTGACATTTAAATGGAATTCAGTTTTCACCCATTGGATGGGTCTAAGACTATGATTCTGGAGCAAGTAATTTTATTGACTGATTAGACAACGTTGGTTAACTGTGAAATATATTGAACTGTATGTGTGACCTTTGTGTCATAGAAAAAATTATACTGTATAATCTTACTGTGCTACAAAAACTTAAATATATTTTGCTATCTGTGAAATGTGTTGGCTTTGTTCATTTCTACATCTGACATACTTCATTCAAGCCATAAACTGTGTGTCCTCCAAAAGTTTGCTGGAAACGTGGGTGGCATTAACTTTAACATGTATCTGCACATTCACAAATGGCACATTCAGTAAAACCACCTGGCTAGTGGCCCTTACAGCCATTCAATCCAACACCCTTACAAGGGCATAGGAATTTTCTCTGCTGCAATGTCTGATAATATGATACATGGGGCTTGAGAGTAATTGGTATTATTATTTTCTAACAAAAATGTTCATCTCTATAGTAAAATAAAAACCAGGAAAAAATCAGATTAGGTAAATTATTTATTTGGTAATTGGAATTTTTCATTGCCTAAAACAATAAACAATATATGTGTGTTACTAATTAAGCAAATATCAGCATAGAATGGTGATAATTTCACTATATTTTTTTCTAATATTACAGGATCAGATTGCTAGATAGAGTTGCAGCTATAAATCCTCCTTATAAACAGCCTTTGGTTTTCATCAAAAGTCACTTGACTTAAACTGCCCTTTATCCTGCACTAAACTGCATATGTGCAGATGGAAGACCCAGGTGAGCTGCTCTGAGGCTAAGCAAGGTTGATTGGATTAGTACTTCCATAGACAGTTGGGGGATCCCAGAGTTGTAACCTAAACTAGGAAGGTAATGGCAAACCACTTCCACACCACTGCAAAGGGTCTCACAGGAGTGTGTCAGGCAGTCTCCAGGATTCGAGAGTAACTTCAAGGAATGCTTCCTTATTTTGTGACTCTGCTGCTTTAATTTGGAAGTTAACTCTTCAAGCCCAGCTCTATTAAATTATTCAACATCTCAACTGATCTCAGTAGAGAGAATATTGTAGCCCAGGGTTGAACTGAGGAGTTCTTGGTGCTCTTTGGGCTTGGTTGTTTGCTTGCAGACGTTTAATCACCCAACTAGATAACATCCTCCGTGAGAGTGAGTGTTGCACTGATGACGTTACCTGGTTGGGTAATGAAACGTCTGCAAGCAAACAACCAAACCCAGAGAGCACCAAGAACTCCACACCTCGACTGATTTCAAAGACAATTATGAAGTCAGACCTGTCCCAATAACATTAAAATGCTTATTCCTATCTGGAACCTCGAGGACCCTAATCCCAACAGCGCATTAACGTTTCTGAATTTAGATCTTTGCGGAAGTCCCCAAACCGGCGCCATTAAGTACTTTAAGCAGCAGCTCCCGCCGCTCTTGTTCCTGGCGCTCCCTGCATTTCTTCGGGACATGGAGGGCAGAAGGGCTCCTACCATAACGCTATGGTAGTTGAAACGGCGCCTTACAGAAATCAACAAACAAAGCACCTTCCTTCAAAGAATCGGGAATCGAACGAAGCGAGCAGCAGTTGACAAAGGGGCGCTTCCGGGCGCGGGGAGGCATTCTTGGGCGGAGCATGTTGGCTTCGAGAAGGACTACGTAAGAGGCGTCCTGGGTTCCCATAGCAACAGTGGCCGTCCAGAAGCCGGAAGAAGTAGGTAAAGAAACGAGCCGAGCTGCCTTTTCTTTCCCCAACGCGCAGCCAAATGGCCCTTTTTGCGCGGTGCTGCGGTTTTGGCCCCTCGAGATTGGGCCACGATGACTAGTCCTGCGCTGACGCCTCTAGTCCTCATGGAGCAATCGCTTGGAAGCCCATTGCTTATTTGGGACGGAGGTCTGGATAATGTTCAGTTTTGGAGGTGGGGGACGTTCCCAGGAGCGGAAAATATGTATCACGGCAGTTTTCCTGACAATTCATCAAATGGCCCCTTTGATGGCTCCGTTTGTCGCGTTTTAAAAACGGACAGGTGGTTAGATTGCTACAGGCTTCCCCTTTCGTTGAAAGCAATGGCATTTCAAAGCTGTTGAGATAATATGGAAGTTATCCAATGCTCTGCATGGAGATTAATAGGGAGGCGATTAATATTACACTTCAGATATGATAAAATGACATAGATGACTTCAAAGCAATATATATAGAGATTAGGTTTCAAATACGTGAAAGTCAATTCATGTAGCTGTGAAGTGTTGTGATGCACCTTGTATTAGCATAACCAAACCAGTATAAATTAAAAAACAACAACTGTTCACTCAGTTAATAAGTGTGTCCTTTTGTCTTACTCCCTTCCCTATCAGGCATGCTTACTATTTGGTTAACTATGTTGTTGGGTTTGGATGTTCAGAGACTGGCTTTTGGATTCTTAAAACCTTGAATGCAAGTCAGAAATCCAAAGTAATGGCTGCTTTGGCTTCATGCCAGAAACGTGGGTTAAAATTTGTGATGGAGAATAAAATGGTGGCATATTCATCAACTGAGCTTTTTTTCTAATTTAAATCAATTGATAGTCACTGTAAGAAAATTGCTACATCTGTGACTGTATTTCTATCTCTCCAATGCCCAGAAACAATTACTGCAGAAATTCTAGTAGAGATAGTACAGTATATTTCAAATATAACAAATACTTAGAGTTAGGGCTTATTCACTCTAATGGGGATTAAGCTTGTGGAATGGCCATATAGTTGATCTGCCCATTAGAACAGGAAAGGCTTAGCTAGTGTCTCAGAAGAAGAAGTTATATAGATGAACTTCAAGCCAAGTTTAAGTCCTGATTGTAAACATAGCAGTATAAGGAAATAGAGGTGTGGGGGGGGGTTGCCTTCCAAGATTTTTTTCAACCTCTTAGTCTAGGCAACAACTCTAGAATTTTTAAGTAGTTCCCCATCTAATTACTAAACAGAGATGACATTGCTTAGCTTCTAAAATCAGCCAAGATTTACAAGGTCGTGCCACCTGCTGAGGCACCTAACAAGAAACAGCTCCACAAAAATCAGTGGCATATATCATTATGAGTCTTCCTGTTCATGTCAGCTGTAGCCTACAAGCACCTTTTCCAATTGATTATGCTCCAGATGCCTTGGTATACAATCCCTGTAATTCTCAAGCAGCAAAGTTATGGTTATGCTAGCTAGAAATTTGAGGTTATCATCTGCCATACGTGGAAGACATCACTTTGCGAAGACTGCTGTAAAAAATTCTTTCTCACTACAAATGACAACTGAGTGTTTTTTGTAGGCTTGCCCCACAGGTATTAATATAAAATGCATGCTGTGTGTATACACATACACACACACTCTGCAGTGTATGTGTATATATGTGCTCTACACTGAATCTTTTCCTAAGAACAGAATTTGAAGCTGAATACTGTTATTTTCAGTCACACAATCTATCCTTACTGATTTTATCTATATATCTTGTAGATAACTTGCTGTTGCAAACAAGTCTCTCGATGAAAAAACCACCCAAAATCAACATTTCATCATGTCTGATCAGAGGGAGCAAGTTCCAGTGCTGCCCTCAACTTCAAAACAAGAGAACACACAAGTCAAAGATGTCTCCTTAGTGCCTGTTAGCAACAACAGTAAAGGTAAATCTCACAAGTATGATTTAATGCTATCTGATATTATTTGATATACTACATTTGCTCTGCTGCTGATGTGTTTTTTTATGATTGGAATGTATTGTTTATTTCAAGTATCATAGGCTATTGCCTGTAGCTGTTGTTTTAATCTTTGCACATTGCCCAGAGTCACTGTTGTGAGACGGATGGCCATATTATTATAGAGCAATCAGGCATTTGTGTTGCCACTTAAAAAGAGAACCTGGAGATAAAAATAGGCACATTGAAGAGAATTATAGCACTTCTACATCACCACTGTTTCCAATCCCCAAGCCACCAGTTCCAGCCTCAGAATAGCCCATATTGTTCCCAGCAGAGCTCCCACAAACATTTACCAGAGTGGATCAGTGCTCTCTCCAGCTGGCCAATGAGGAAGAACCAAAACCAACTTTCCGCCAATACCCAGCCCCCACATCTCCATCCTTGCCGCACTGCATTTGCCTATGTGGCAAAGCAAACACAATTAAAAAAGAAAGCTGTTGCTGTTCTACTGGCTGCCCTGAACCTTGGTGCAGAGCATCAAGGCAGTTTGCCAGTTGTGGGGAGGCAGAGGCATCAAGAAGCTGGGGAGCTAGCAAGCATTCCCAACAGCAGGAAATTAGCCTAGCCCAGAACCCTAAATTGCTCCAGCATTGCAAAATGGACATCTTGAGATTTGAAAGTTTGGGCAGTTAAATTGAAGAAATCTGACCCAGCTACTCAGTAGAGGTACTAGCATGGAAACCATGCTACCAAGAAATATATCAGATTAGTGCACTTCCACATGTGCTTTGGCACCAGTGCTCCACAAGGAAGCTCCCTTAAACAGTGTTTAAAAACTCTTTAAAACCTGCATGTGAGTAAGGTGGAAAGCCAATTTGCTGTAGTGGTTAAGGGGCTGGCCTAGAAACCAGGAGATTGTGAGTTCTAGGCCTGCCTTAGGCATGAAACCCAGCTGGGTGACTTTAGGCCAGTCCTTTTCTCTCAGCCCAACCCACCTCACAGGGTTGTTGTTCTGGAGAAAACAGGAGGCAACAGTATTAGGTATGTTCAGCACCTTGAGATATATATAAAAAAGGCAGGACAAAAGTCTAATAATAATAGTAAGATGCTTTTTGGTCCAGAAAAAGTTTCTTCACATTTAGCAATTGTAGCATTTAGAATTATAAAAGCAGTTCTGCACTAGTGGCAAGGGACTCAGTGTTTTAAAGAATAAAAATCCATTTTGAATTAAATTTGTCTCAGTATAATCACATTCCACTCAGCATTAACAATGACTGCAATTTAATGGGTATTGATTTATTTAAACTTATAGACTGTTTCAGTCATAACCAGTTCTAAGCAGCTGATGTTGCCAGTTACAATAAAATTATTACAACTTACCTTCATTCCATGCCAAGGGGCAACAATCCAAAATCCATTAAAAAATCTCTTCCTGTTGGAGGGGTGGAGTCAGACTATTACCCAAGGGCTGTGAAACAGCGAAGTCTTCATACTCTCCTAAACCCCAGTGGAGGGAAGTTGTTCCAGAGAAACAGGGCAGCAATAGAAAGGACCCAATCCCATTGCCAACAGTGGCATAGGAACCTGAAGCGAGTCCTCCCTTCTAGATCTTATAGAATGGGTCAATATCATTGAAGAGTGGCCAGTGGTTCTCTGAAACAGATGGGGTAAGTATTGCCTTCTCGGTGCACCACTGCCTCTTTCAAGGCAGGCAGGGCCACCCCTTCTATCAAGGATGCATTTACCACTGTTCTTACTTAGTCTTCTGTCACTCCCTGGAGGTTTTCACTGACCAAAGGGGGCAGGGATCTGTGTTGGCACCTGGTGGCCAATCAGAAGCCAATAGGTACTTTGGGTTTCCAAGACAATAGGTTCAACAAAGTGAAATGCCAAAAAGGATTTTATTGAATAAATACTAAGAGAGTTAATAGAAAAAAGAAATATATATCAATCCATGTCCCTTTAGATGCCAGGAACCCCAAGAATGGCAATGGACAGATCTCCTGGAGCCAGCGGTTGCTCAGCACCCTCCTGGGACTTTGGGTCTGTGCCAAGATTCAAACTGTCTGGGGGCTTTTGCCACTTTTTAAAATTCAGTACAAAGGCAGCATCGGTTGTGCTTGTTGATTACCTTTGGTGGAGCTGACATGGGGATAGTGCATCCATCTTTGTGCTCCTTGATTTTTCAGCAGCTTTTGATACCATTGATCACAGTATCCTTCTGGACTGGCTGCAGGGGTTGGGAATGGAGCCCCGTACTTGGTGGTTTTCTTCCTTTCTTCATGGCTGGTTCTGGTCAGTTTTGATGGTGGCAGAGGTCATTTGCTAGGAAGTGCTGTCTTTGTGGGTTCTGTCTCCCCTCCTGTTTAACGTCAACATGAAACTTTTGGTTGAGATCACCTGCCAGTTCAGGGTTCGGTATCATCAATGTCCTGATGATACCCAATTACTGTATATCTTTTGAACCTGAGCCGGCCAAGCAATGCTGTTGAGGTCCTGCCCCAATGCCCAGAGGTTGCATGGATCTGGTTGGAGAGAAACCAACAAGACTGAGTAGCTATGGATATTAAGGCCCCCCAGATCCAGGAATTTTCCATCTTCAATCTTGAATGGGGCTGCAGGTCCCCATAATTAGTTGAATTTGTCCTTGTGGCAGTTCAGTTGAATCTATGTGCTGCTCCGCTGCTCCTTTTATAATGATATTCAGAGAAGACTCATCTTCCCTTCGTTATTTGGAGGAACTTCATGTTAATTCCATCTTATCAGGTAAAAAAAGTTTTGTCACCCATAATGGAGCAAAGTTCTGTACAGCTGCTGTGAATGTGTGTAAACAACTGACTACTACCCCACATGACTGATATCCTGCTATACTGTACTACCCCACCTCCTGCTATACTGTATAATGAACTATTAACTGCCATCATTCTAATACTTTATTCTAATAATTATTTCAGTATTTTGGATCACTAGAATCCATAGTACATTTTATACTCACATTGTCAGTTTACTGCACTTTTGTTCTGAGCATTCATTTTCTCTATTTAGAAGGTTTTTTCTTGAACATGAACCATTAGAATTGTAGAACTTTAGTTTTGATAGTATTGCATTATTTATTGTCCTATGTTCAAATCCATAGTGTTTGCGTGGATGGTTCCTGTTGTATTTTGTTTGTGTATGTTTGCTTTATTTGGTCACTGACCGAACAATAACACATTATCTCTTTGTCTTAATTGTTAATCCAGGTAAGAGGCAAGCAAGAATGATTAACAGTACAATCTACAGCTTGCTAGGAACTTCTTCTAAGCACAGGCATGGAGGAATGTGCAATGCACACACAAATTACCTCAGCTGGCTGAATACCAGCTACAGGTATTATGTGTATGTGCAAAAGGGAAAAAAGCTGTCCACACCACTAACTCCTCACCAATCTTCCATTGTGCCAATGAAGGATTCAGTTCACAAGTGATGGAGCAAATGTCATGTAGGACTTTGTTCGCCTCCTCTGGACCCATGAAACCCATCCCAGTTAATCTCACAAGATGAGGCCTCCTTCACCTGTACAGACTGGACTTGCCCAGCTGGCATCTAACACCTAGTAAATCTCAGTAATGTTATCTTCCAAATGCCTTGTCCATTGCTCACAGCAGCCCAGCAATTGCTGTTCCAGCCTATCCTTCCATAATAGGATCCAGGTCACTTTAATAATAGATGCAGGATGGCAATTCACAGATGTGTCAAGAGTGAAGTATTGCCATTTTGCCACACTTGCCACTATGGTGTAGACTTGAACCTGAGCTTTTACCATGTTTGGACAGCCTCAGACTTTGTTTTTGCTGGTGGTGCTTCAGACATCTCTTTCTTTCTTAGAAGGGGACAAGTAGATTTACCTACTGACAAAATACTGAATGCTGAGTATATGTAATCTCCATAGCGTAAGTACAACTTTGTGGGAAAAATCAGAATCACAGACAACAAAGAAACAACAGCATATTTCTGATACTATAAATTGTTAAACTTGGAAAGCATTCAATCTTCAATTCTCCAGTATCACAGATTAATTACTTGCTTATTTCTATTTTAATCAGGAGCGAACTTTCTGTCTTTCAGAATTAGCCTTTCCAGTCTAGTCTGTATTTTAGACTTCCTTGAAATTGGACTATATTGAAATTTCCTGTGTTTCAAACCATGTTGGGATAATAAATAACATTCATTGTGTGCTTTTGGTCTTATTTATATATTAGTTGTATAATTGGGCCCACCCTTTCACAAAAGCTGGGGTGCATTGCAGTAGCTATCCATAGAAAAAAAACAGGATAATAAAAAATGTAGTTCTTTCCCTTATAGGACACTTCCACACTGCCATTTTTCTCTCCAAACCCTCCAAAGTAGATATGTGATTTTTACTGACTTGAACTACTAAGAACAAGAAGTGAAAAATGCTTCCACTCAGGTCTACAAAAAATCCCCCAGCCCGGTCTTCACAAAAGGGAAAGAAAGGAAAAAAATAACCTGACACTTTCTCTCTATTAGAACAATAAACATTCCTCCATCTATCTGCATTGGTGTAATTCTTGTGCAAATAGAAAATGGAATAATACATGAGACCTATTAGGTTCTTAGCAGGGCCACCTCAACATATGGTAATTGAGAGGAAATGCCAAATGTGTCCAGTTATGCACACCAGCTGGTTCTTGCTGAAAAGAATGGGAAACTGACAAAATGAGGCCCAATGCCTTAGAATCTGTCTCATACTACTATTCCCAATGAATGCTCCTGGTGCACTTCTTGGTGGCCTTCTCCCATCCTTGCTCTTGTCCCTCCCCCTTTTGCTTTCTTCCCAGTTCTGCTTACAGCTTCCCAGGACTGAGTAGGGTTGCAAAGAGCTAACAGCCAGATTCAGCAGCCTGCCTGTGTGAATATATGTGTGTAATTATGCTTTAGATGGGGAAAAGGAAATCTTCCAGCAAATTATGAACAGAGTGTTTCTATGTCTTTCCTGCTCTTTCTAGAAATCCCTGAGTTAAAAGGCAAACCAAGTGTGGAAGTTCATTCCAAGCCTCTTTCGAGACCCTTGCAACGCGATTTCATCCCAGAAGAGATATTTGTTGCTTTGACTTCTGCTGCCAATCCTGTCCAATGCCCTACTTTTTTAAGACCACCCAGGAAAACAAGAAATTTAAAAGACTTTCAGGTGTGCAAGTTCATTTTCACTAGAAGAGTATGTGTTCCTTGAATATAAAAATCGATCACAGCACCTGCTGTTTAATTGTCTGTTGTGGCTCTGAATAATACCAACTGCTCTGATGCCAGTCTAGAACATATTTCCAAAGGCAGTATTGAAGCATAAATGTCTCAGAAGCTCATGAGATGAGGAATATATTCCCCATTTTCATAGCAAAAAGGTATTTCCCCCCAATAATATAAATTGCTACCTAAAGGAATATCCCATAAAGTACTGTTTGGTGATTAAAATTACCTGAGAGAAGGTCCCAGTTTATTCTATTTATATAATTAATATGCAATTTCCAGGAAGCACAAGGGAGTAATCAGGAGTCTGGTCACACTTTTTCCAACACATTTTATTAAAAGTATACCCTTGCAGCTCACTTCATTACAAAGCAGTAATCAGAGTTCCCAAATAATTTCCCAGCCAGTTACTGCTGGACCCAGAGTTCCTATAAGATGTATCTCCAACTTTTAACTTCCGTAGCTATTTGCTTTTTATTCTCCTCTAGAATGGCCAATCATTCAACAGCAGCAACGAATTGGAGCTTTCTGTATCTTTTGCTGCTTATCTGGTGGCCATCTGGATTTTTACAGCTCACGTTGGTAGGCCTACTCTTTCACCGTAGTAAACTGAGCTGGCAGATATTCTATTCTTTTTAAACTGTATGAGTATAAATGCAACATTTGAAACTTTATTCATATACATTTCAAACCTAAAATACCTTCAAAATATTTTCAAAACTACTTTCTGTCTAGTTTCACATATGCAACCTCTATTGAAATTCCAGAAAAGTTATTATTCCTTTAACCAATTTCTTATACCCATTAATAGGATCTTAGGTGCTTCTATACAGAAAGCTCCAGTCCCAAAATCAAAACCGTTGTATTTTCGCTGTACTGTTTTCTTCAATAATTCTACTGGAAAATTGTACTATCTTTACCTGTAATGACTAGTTTTGTCTCCCAAGTCATGTCACTTTAAAATGGAAGATTTTCTTAGTTTCATAGTAATGAATCCAGAAGATGCTACAACTGCTACAATAGAAGCAGATTAGTTTTTTCTGTCTTACTCTTTTTTTAATGGAGGAATGTTTAAAATTCTGCATCATTTTCCATTCAGGTAAATACAGTATTTATTCGTAATTTAAAGTATGCTCTTTTTTTTTCTTTAGCATGTGTGTGTGTGTGTGTGTAGTAATATTTGTTAATAATGAATTCTCATAATATTTTAGATTATAAACTTATTCAACTGTTGAAGAGTTTACCAACTACATGCACATGGATGCAATGAAAACCAATCTGCTATTACATTTCTTTAAAATAATTGGGGGAAAAGATTAATGTACCTCCGCTGCTCTGCCTGTTGCTTCTCCATTCTAAGCTAACCACTGTGGAACTGCTTTTCTTCAGAAGAAACAACAGTCAGGGTTTCATTCTGGCCAAGTTCACCAAGCAAGTTCAACTAGAATTTTTAGATCATGGTTTGTTGAAAAAGCTGTAGTGGAGGGGTTCTTACACTACACAAAGCCAAAAACAGATAAGCTTTATTGTAGCCCTGTCAGCATTCCTAGTAAGCCCCATCTAAGCCAAGATAGCTTAGGTAATGTCAATTTCATGCAGACTTCCACACATTCAGCCTTTGACTATCTGGCTGCATGTCGGCAGGGAGGAGAACCTTTGCATGTAAGGCTATGTACACACTGCTTTCTATACAAGCCTTTATGGAGTTGGACAGTCTTTTTTGACAAATAAATAAAAGCCCCAGTAAGAGCATACAAAGGTACCATATGCATGGTAAACATATACTGTATATGTCTATAGGAGGCTGATATTGTTTGAGAGGCATCAGGGAGAGAGAGGCAGGGATTTTAAGTGGTGCTTATTTAGTGAACTCCCAATGTTATAATGCCTGAACAGAACTCATTATATATGTTTGAAGCACACTAATGTGCCTCTTTATGTTATATATAGTTCAAGTATAGTATTAGAGGCTTAAAATACCATGGGTACTAGTAGTTACCCCAGGACCATCTAGATATTTTTTTAGTATCAATTGATCTTTTCTTCTGTTCTTCAGGGTTGCATCCGTACAGCTGATGGAGTCTGGCAACACCCTATTCGTAGAAATAGATTTCAATACCTGATACAGCATCCCATCTGTTTGACTGGAGCTGGAAGGTAATAAGATGGAATACTAGAAAACCTTCAGATAAAGTAATTGGTATCTTAGA
Source organism: Python bivittatus (assembly GCF_059951505.1). Lineage (NCBI taxonomy): Eukaryota > Metazoa > Chordata > Lepidosauria > Squamata > Pythonidae > Python > Python bivittatus. Next base: position 6,471,727 of record NW_028277098.1, read on the forward strand.
TCTCCCCTTGTAAGAAACATCTGTAGTATTGAGATTGTAGAAACAGAATGCTAAAAAACTATAAAACATGTTATACTACTATAAATAAGGGAGGCTAATCTGCAGAATGGATTCAGTATCATTGACTTGCGCTTCTGCATATTTCTCATGTTTGTACATGTTTGCCCAACCAATTGAATCAAAAGCTACTTTGTCTGGGTTTGTGCAACATGTTGCTGCTAACCACATTTTAATTTAGTATACTATGCGAATCTAGTCATAGTGTTTGAGGCCCTGAAACTATGAACTTTTCAACTGAGAACAGGAAAGTAGAGAGCTGAACACCTGAGATAATGGGCAAATAAAGATGATTATCAGATAATGGGAGATAATTAGGAGTTCATTCTGAAAGGTGTAATACAATTATTTTTTTAAGGCAGGAAAATGTTTTGGGCAAACACTGGAAATATGTTTTGGGCAAACATATGGAAAAACAAAACGATTTTGTGTGGGATGGGGACCTAAATAGACAGGTTGACTAGCAGGCAAGAATTTTGACAGAACACTAGGAAGCTAGCAAGATGTTGCTATGCTCATATGATGCAGGCTGTGCCTTTAGATGATCAGATGTTAGTACTCTACTGAGTTTTGGAGGGGAGAGCGTAGTTCAGTGATTCTGTAGCAACTTCCCAACTAAGCAGTTGTTTTCCTTCTGTTTGTTAAGGGATGTCTCTTTTCTGTATGATATCATCTCTCGAAAAGAATCAAAGATTCATTCCTCAGGTGTTGTACCTCATAAGACTCCGAGAAATGTGAAGCAGGGCGCGAGTGCAGCTAAACTGGTGAGTCTGCCTCTCTGCCAAAGCATTGGTAGCATTAAGTACAAGGCTATGTCCTTGGTTTTTTTGAAAAATTAAAAATAAAACAAAAATATTTACCAGCTAAATTTTCTAAGTCACACTTAGTGACCTAGTGTAGAGACAGTACTTAACCACCCAAACAGTGCTGCAAGACTGAATACAAAGAAGCCAGAGAGGGACAGAGATTGCTCTATTTGCTGTTTATTTAGAGAGCCAAATCAAACAACAAGCTGGCATGATCACCACTATTATTTATTTATTTGTTTATTAGATGTACATCTCACCTTTAATTCAGGAGCTCAAAATGCCATATGTGGCACTCCTTCTTTTTATTTTTCCCCAGAACAGTAACAGTGAGAAGTAGGTTGGGCTGAGAAAGATGGAATGGCCCAGAGTCACCCAGTTGAGCTTCTGTGGCTGAGGACAGACTGGCTGAATTTTCCTGCTCCTCGTCTACTACATGACACTGGCAAGCACAATGCTTGTTCGTTAGTACAGACCATGATTTGAAGTGGACATGTGAGCCATAGTTTACCCACTATGGTTAAAAGGAAATCTGGATTGAATAAACTGCCATTAAGGCAGTTTCCCTCCTTGTCCAAGCTGTTTCCTTGTAAGATGACTAGCAATCAGGTTTTACTAATGCCTCCTGGTATATACTTTTACAAGGGTATAAGCCAAAAAGGAGCTTTTTTAAAAAATAAGTCTGAAAACTTAAACAAGTAACAAGCCATCATTAAAGAATGTCGGGGAGCATTCTTTATGAATATCTGTAAAAAAAGCAAATCTATCTTTGGGGAATATGTGAATGTCTGTCTGCCTCATGTACTCCCTTTTAATTTGTTCTGTTTTTAGACAACAAGCATAGCAGACACCCTTATTCCAGAGGAATTTCATATTGTAAAGAATAGAGGTGTCCTAGGCTTGGAATATTATGATGAGTGAGTACTATTATATTGGTTTTATTTTTTGTACTGGCTAAGTGGAGTAAAATCAAGAGCATCTGAAACTAGGCAAAGACGTACGGGTGACTATTTGCCTTGCTCAAACCTCTGCTGTCTAGTTCAGAGGTCACCATATCCACATTCTCCAAAGTGACCCAGAATCTGAAAGTAAAACAGAGTCCTTCATTAATGGTTAGACAGTATAATGAAGTTGGTGTAATTTAGCCCACAGATGAGCAACATTTTAATGGCTGGAGGATCCAAGCCTGAAATGACCAAGGCAATGATGCGGAATGGATGAATTCTAATCATGAATGTTGACAGGGACACAAGATTTGGAGGGATGCTTGGATTTTTTCCCCCCAAACAGATGTTGAGTTTATTTTAGGGCTTATACTACAGTTTTGTGGATTTCCTGCCTCTCAGTGCCAGGAAATTGCACCAATGAAGGTTGATAGCATAATAGAGAGGTCTCCTGAGGATGGAGGGGGGAAGTCTTTGAACCATGTGGCTTCCTTCTGATATCAGAATTAAACTGGGGAACAAATATATTTGGGGAGACAACACAGAAAGTGTTCAGTATTCCTTTCCCATATGACCCTTTCATATTAAATTAGGCCTCAGAAACATGATAGCTGTCATCAGATGAAGTAAGGCCTTACTTTAGCTGTATTTCTCAATTTATGCAAGCTAATAGGTATATTTATTGTAAATTTATACAAGTGAGTTAGGACTACATGATATGGGCTTCCGTTCTTCTCTTTCCAAACCCTTTCCCCCCAAAAGGGTGCTTCCAATTAGCTGCTTAATATAGAATTGGATTGTTTTAACTTTTTATAGGATGTTCATGGTATTCTATCATTTTATTCATTGTTATTTTCTTTTCATTTTTCATTTTTTGTTGTTGTCATGGAGAATATTATACTTCTTTCAAAGTATAGGAGAACAGAATAGTTTCTTCATGGGTGTATGTCCTTACAACCCTCCTTGCAAATGGGTGGGGTTTTAACATAGGTCTGGGACATATTAAAAGAGCGAATCAGAGCTTTGCACACAATCATCATAGCTTTCTTATGGGCATTATTTGTAACTATTTTTAAAAAGAGTTGTAAATGGCACTAACATGTTTTTCTGCTACTGTTTTAGTGGAAAAAACTAAATGATACTATAACATGCCATTTATTATAATGCATGTTTAATAACTTTCAGAAGGCTGATCAAGTAAATTAACTTACCCTCCCCAAGAGAGCACTGGGATAACTAAAACATAGTAGAATGTACATCTAGAAAAGACACAATACTCCCAGAAATATGGAAATTTGAATTTCACTTATAACTTACAGTAGAAAAGCAGTGATTGATAGTACCAGAAACTAAATTGATTCAGCTTTGTTGCTAGAACTGTAATGTTGCAATGAGCCCAATTGTAGCAAGGAATTGATGACATCTGTTAATCTAATGTAACCTCTTCAGTTTGGTCCCTACAAATGCATTCAACTTCAGCTGTCATAATGCTCTAGTTATATATTAAAAAAAAAAAGAAAATATTTAAAATAAATATGCTATTGAATCCTGCAATAAAGACCTTTATCAAGCAGTTTAACCTGTCTTTTATTTACTGCAGTAAATATACAACTCTGCTTGAAGATGAGGAAAACAGGCTGCGGGTTTTCCCATCCATGTAAGTAACACATACTGTACTTACGTTCAAGATTCTTTAGTTTTGTGTGTTATAGAAATTATTGGGCAATTTCTTCTCCTCTGCTTTATTAGGAAGCCCTCTGGGAGGCTGGAAGTTCTCCAGCTGATGAAGGTGATGGATACCATGCTGGAAAAGGCTGGAACAAATGATGAGGATGTTGGAGTAACAGGGCTTTCACAGGTAATAATTTTCCTGATACTTCTATAATCTTTTTCTTTCTAGTTATGAGGTTAGTATGAATGTTTATCTATATTGGAAGGAAATCTGCAGTTGATGGTAGAGCAGGCATTTTGTACCTAAATGTGTTAGGAGGTCAACTTGTAAAGGTAAAATCCTAATCTTGCAGTATTAATATAAAAGGTTTGATACACCACATCTCATTGTATTATTTAATTATGATTTTATAGTGATGATAATATGTTGCATTTTGTATATTTCAAAAGAAAAATGGGATAAGCTATTAAGTAAATAATAAATGCCAAAGGCTATCAGAGCTTTTGATATGTAAGAGACCTGACCCCTTGTCCAGTCTAGAGAACACCTCACAATTTCTAACTCCTTAAGCCAAGGTACCTGACTCTCATAATTATTTTGCAGTCCCAGACAAGTATTCAGTACAGGTAATCCTCGACTTATGACCATTTGTTCAGTGACCTTTCAAAGTTTTTATTTTCTTTCTCATCCATCTAAAGGCTAGATCACCATTTTATACCTAGTTTTTCAAAAATCTTAGCATTTTCCACATATCTTTCCCAAGATGCACAGTGCCCTGGAGGTGCTGAAGGTGGAACAGAACATCTACAATATTGTGTTTCATGAAATCATTCGACAAGTCAGTGTGGATTGTGCAGAACGAGGAGAACTCCTGTCTAAACTTAGGTATGGAAGCATATAATCCAAGATATTAAAATTATTCATAGTCAAATATGACACCTTTATAACTATTTTGAGTAGTACAGTGGGATTGATTCTATAGTGTGTGAGATAGGGCATATTGTGTGAAATGGATAAAGCCTCCAGCAGTATCCTTTCTAGGATTCTAATGGGGAGGGATGTCATAACAGATAAACGAGTTCCATTGTAACATATATACCTCTCTTGATTTTTTTTAATGACCTAGTTCTGATTAGTTTTATGTGCAAATGTTCGTTCTTCATTATAGTTTCCCAGTCTTTGTAGAAATAAATCTCCCTTTAAATGATATGCAAATATGTTCAAGAAAAGTAAGTCTTTTTTCCCCTTTTTCTTGTTTCTCTGTTACAGACAAAGATATGTTGGATTGCTAGAACGAATTCCCAGACAGATGAGGAATCTCTACAAAGAAATGATGGCACAGAGAGTAATGGACAAACACATTACAGATGAATTATTCCATTTCAAGGAAGCTATAGGACAGCTGACAAGGTCTAGATCTTGATCAGCGTTTCTATTTAACTTTGTGAATAAAAACTGTGATTGTTGAAAGCCTCTGAATATATTGTTCTGTTCTACTACAGGGAACTAAATACTATTCGAGAACATGACCACAGAACAACCTTTGAAGCAGAAAAAGCCTATGAGGAGCTAGCAAAAGCAGTGCAGGAGTCTGAGATGAATGCAAAGTGAGTCTCTGATTATGTTGAAGGAAATAATGTTAAGCATCATAGAATTTGAGACTGAGGAACAGCATTTCTGAGGTGTTGCTTCTGAGTGAAGAGTGGGATAATATAATTAGGAAAGCACTCAGAAATCTGTGTAAGTTAGTTGTGCAAGAGCAATAAAAAATCTGACTTTGGAAGGTTATAAGCTGCTCCCACACTTCTTCAGTGGGCCCCTCTTGGTTTCAAGGCTCCACTTCCAAGATTAACACTAAGGATTCTGAAGTTAACAGTCAGTTCTTGGGAAAGGGTTAGAAATGCTTGTTTTCTTTTTGTAATGCAATGAGGGTAAAAGATGCAGTTGGCCAATGGATCTCTTGTTGTTTCAATCTTCAGACTTTTCCTGGTTCTGATTTGTTAAAGGAAATGCAACCTTTCCTTGGATGTCCATTGACTCATTGATACTTCCAGAATTCTCAGTAGACAAAATCTGGCTAAAACTCATGTTGTGAATATAGCAAATAATGATTTTGATTATATTCATAGTTGGTGTCTTTTACTTTATGATCTCATCCGGCTTTAAATCTAGTCTGTCATTCTTGCTGTCTTTTATCTTTAAACTTATTTCCTTTTATTAGTTTTATTGTAATTTCTTTGTTTGGATTATTGTGAGCCACCCAGAGTCATTAAGAGTGGGGCAGCATGCAAGTTTAATAAATTGTTATTAATTATGATTAGATTACCAAAAATAATTGTTTTGAATATCCTATAAATAATAATGCATTAATAAGGTGAATTGTGGAGTGTCTTTTATATCACCTTCACATGTCCTTTTAGTCTTTTAGATGAATATCGTGAGCTGTACGAATTGCAGAGAGCAAGACTGGAGGCTCAGATTCACCAGTTAACCCTAGAAAAAGAACTGTGGAGCAGTGCTACATATGATATAGCCCTAAAGGTATCTCCTGAAAGAGATAGAAAGCATGCTAGCATTTGATAATGTACAGTAATATTTAATATAATTTAATATAATTCCCGTATAGTATTTTTGCCTGCAAATTCTTGAAATCTGATTAGTAGTTTTATTGTTTTCTCATTTATTCTTTTTTCATTTCTGATAATCTCTGACTACATAAAATGAGTTATAAATGTGTATTTCGTTTACCCTCAGAACAACTGGTGATGTAGATCACTAATTATTCCCACCTTACAATATGGGATAAAGAGTGACACATTACATTTCAGTATATACTTAAAGGTAACTATTTTTAAATCTTTATAGCTGCAGATCTTTCTTTAACTAAAATGTAAACATTAATTGCTATTATTTTAATCTATCAGCAAACCTTCCCTTAAGGTCTTAGCTATATATACACATAGTACTTTAATCAACATTACAAAGGAACTTTCAAAACTATTGTCTTATGCAAAGTATGTGCAGTTTTTGAGCATACAGTAATGCAAAATTATTTGCTAATGTTAGGTGCAAAGATGGAGGGAATCACATTTTCTTCACAACAAACAGAGTTTTTTGGGGGAAGTGAAGTTTTCATCTAGTTAGCCTTCTATTATTGCTTGAATATGTCCTGTGATTAAATTTCACAGGCAAGTATTTTTAGTGTTTATAACATTGTGGGTTATATGTGATGCTCTCCATTCCCACCTTGAGTGAACAAACTTTTCTGAGGGCGGGGGGTGGGGGGTGGGGGGGAGAAGACCTAGAAAAAGATAATGTTGTGCATCAAAAATGGTCTACCGGCAAAGATTTCTTACAGTTCTATAAATAAAATAGATATTTTTTACTTCTGGGGATTTTGAAAGAATGGCATAGGTGGGCAGCTGATTGTTTGATTGGCTGGTTGATAAGGTAAGTCCAGTAGGTTTTTGTCCCACTCTAGAAAGCTATATCCACTCTTGTCTCCAATGCTTTCACCTTAGAGCAGAGGTTGATCTGACTGCAGAACTCGTGTGATAGCTCAAGTAGCAGAAACCTCAGAAGAGTTCAGTATTTTTCCTTTCTTTTCTTTGGAGGTTTAGTGGGCCTTTGGTTGCCCACTGCAAAAGAAATATTTTGTCATCTGAGTCTACAGCCAAACTATATATGCTACAGTTACCCAAGATATTTTGTAATTTCTTCTTCTGTCCCTAATTTTTCTGTCTTCAGCATAAGACATGATAGAACAAAAGGTTTGACATGGGGACTGACTGATACTAATTTGTAATTAATGAGAACAGGCAAAGAACATATAATTACTTTGGAATTGAGACTGAATAATATTATTGTGTAATTTGTGAGATGAGAAAGACGAATCAATCCCAAATGAAATATGTGGATTCAAAAGGCAGCTAGAATCATTACATGAAGCTAGATAAATGGGTCTGTTATTTCAAGCACCAGTACCCAATTGGGAGTGAAGAATACTTCTTTGGGTGCATGTGTGTTGATGCTTTCCAAGAAAATGACAACTATAACAAAGTGAAACTTTACTGAAAAGTATCAGAGATGGAGTAGGTTCTGAAAATAAAGCTGTATGAATGGGCTTGCTATCCATTCTGTTCTAACAAGTTCCTGTGCCTTTCCAAGTGGCATGGAAGACAATTGAATAACCAATGCAGATTGGAAGGACACAGCAGATTTGACTGAAGCCGTAATTCCAAGTCTGAGTGTATAATTCAGAACAGATTTTCGTTTAGCCACATTAGAGCAGATGAGTTTGAACTTGCTCCATTCTGAAACTGAGCCTTCATGAAACTCTGATCCCAATCTGTTTCTCTGGAGCTGTGGTACATTGCAAATAGCATTAATGCAGTATCTGCAACAGAAAGAAGAAAAGTTTGTTATTTCTCATACAAAATGTCCTATTGGGGAGAGGAAAGAGGGGAAATATTTTATTATTTGATTTACAGGTCATCGTTCACATCTGAAATCAGAACACTATTCATGGAGTGTTAGAAAGATACATTCTACTACTCTTGACGTTTTACCTTTAATCTTTCATGAGCAGTGCTATGATAAAGTTTTATGACTTGTGTTAGCTAATTGATTAGTCCAATGATAAGGTTTATTTTATAGAAAAGAGTTAATCTTGTGTATGAAATCCTGACATAAATATACCAGGTCCCAAAGAGAAAAGGCAGAACCTAGTCTAGACAAAAACTGTACAAGTCCAAAAATGTGTTGAATTGAACGTGAAAACATTCAAATATAACATGATGTCTCACTGATAGGAAGTGTTTCATTGTGGTTACTGCAGCCAAAAGAATTACAATCGGCTACTGAATCTCAAGGTGCTTTTCCTTGCTGGCACCATTCCTAACAGTGATCTTGAGTCTGCAGATAGTGGAGAGGACAGAAATAATTTTAAAATGGTGGCTTGCCCCCATTGATTACAACAGGTAGAATATTCCTGTGCAAGTTGGGAGCGTGCCATTCAAAGAGAGTATGTGCCATTTATAGTTTTTGTACTAAAGTATTTGCTGCCAAATTTTACCAAGTATCCCATTTTAAACTGATCTGATTCAGTTAGTCTTACTGATAATTGAGTAATCACTGTTGCTATTTCACTGAATTGCTGTCTTCTACATATTTGCTTGCTTCCATTCTGAATTTCTGGTTAAAAAAAAAACATACTGTTGGGTGCATGTGTATGACATTATACTTCCATCTATACTTATTTTTCCAATCTCTTTGAAAATCTTGTAATATGTATTTTCAGGTAGTTGAAAAGAACAAGCTGATCCTAGCTCGCAGAATGTATGACAGTGAAAAGGCTTGGGTGCAAGTGATAAGGCACTTCGTAATGCTATTAGAATCACAGGTAGAGCTACTTGAATATGTATTACCCATTAATATGGGAAAGTGATGTAACTTATGATGAACCAGATATAAAGAGGCTGAAGTCTTTCTGGTTATTAGCATCCTTTGTTCTACAGCTGCTCAGATTGGAACAGCAAACAAATCTGAGTAAGTAAATACTGTACATAACATTTGCATCAACATTCAAATAGGCTTTCACATGTAGGATAAGTTTTTTGGACAGCTCCATATCCACAAGATATTGCACAAACAGTGGCATGCAGAGTACTGCAAATCATTACAGTGATTTGAATATTGTTTTTTGCACCAGATGGATCTTGTATCTGATTTTTTAAAATCTATAAAGAAACCTTTCCTCTATTAACAAAAGATATTTTTCACACATGTAGGATTGTTTTGGACCTCACTCTTCACTTTTAGTGAAATCCTCTGGACCTCTGATGGTCATGAGTATCCCAATTTATTTACTCTAAAATGCCATCTCATGAGATTATGGGATAGTGGACGGATGGTACCAACTTTAAGAGGTGATACTGTGGTTATGCTCTCCAAGCCAAATAGTTAATTGTATCAGAAGAAAATGGTACTGTATATTCAGCACCTTTCTGAAGTACAGTATTAACTGGTGAGAATTCAAACATTAGAAAGGGGAAAGCAACTGGTGAGAATTCAAACATTAGAAAGGGGAAAGCAACTTGCACTTTTGTCTGTGCTACCAAAAAATGGCTAAATTTGAAATTTGATGAAATCACATGTTTATATTTTTATTATCTGCATTGCAAGCCAATCAAGATGCTTCTCTTCTGGCATAATATCAAAGTAGATAAATGGATCAAGTATTATTTAAACATTGAACAATTAATAAATATCAGTAAGTATAATGCGCTACTGTGACTTTGATATGCCATGCATGCAATATCTATAGACTAGAAAGTCTTCTTGCAGTTGCTGGGTAGCCCAATTAACATTGGTTCTTGACACTCATTTTTAGTTTGCACAAGCAGCCCTTTCTCTGGAAGATGTCATCATTCATGTATTGCATAGATAGATTATAAAATAAAATGGCAAAATTTCTAGAAACTGCAGACTGGTGACAATGCTTACTACTATTTGTCCGTATTTGAGCTATTATGGACCAAAAATCAAGGTATCTTATTTAGCTCCAGGATTTTAGTGGGATGTACTGTGGTTATGAAGACTTCGAAGTTGCTTTGGAGTTGGATGGCATCAAATCAGATCAATAATACATAAATAAATAATCTGCTCACAATGTAGATGTACATTGTAGTGATGGCTTTTTAAATGATTGCTTTAATTTTTATGGCTTAACAATATGATTTCCTCATAGGTTTCTTTCTCTTCGTTTCTTCCAATGCACTTAGGATACTACTGATCTTTCTAGTCTACAGCATTTTACACAGGAATTCCGGGAGCTTTGGAGGAATATTGATGTACAGGTGGAGCAAGTTGAAGAAACTACAAAAGAAAGGATAAGAAGCATTCAGAATGGTTTGGCGGGTTGGCTCCATTACTTCCATAATCATGTTTTGTGAGTTTTGAGAAGTGCTCCTTTGTTTGTTTGTATGCTTCTGAATCCTGTAACTCACAGAGGTTTTCAATAGCAAAACACTAAAAACAGAAATGTAACAAAATCCGTAAACAAAATAATAGCATAAATAATTAAAATAAATAACAAGAACCATCACAAATATCCAGTGGCATCAACCCAGCATTGAGCAATGTTAACTTTCAAAAGCCCTATGCAGTAATTCTGTTCTGACTGCTGTACCATGAGAGTTGGTGCCGGACCAACTAGGAGAAGCTATTTCAAAAAGTAGGGGCCATCCCCCCAAAAAATGCTCCCTCCGGGACCCCATGGATCTTTTATCTTATACTTGGGGATACTTGGCATCCTCATCTGGGGTGAGCATTCTGGACAGGTTAGTTTTACCTAGAAGAGACATTCCTGCATAAGCCAAGAAGCATAGGACTTTAAAGTTAAAACCAACACTTTGAATTGTGCATGGCATAACACCTTGAACCATAAATTAGCCAACTGTACTTTAGCCTAGCATTTTGTGTGAAACCAACCTGGATATTGTGCAAATCCAGAAAATTGGAATACAGGTATTGGTAGTCCTCGCTTAACAACCACAATTGGGACTGGAATTTAGATTGGTAAGCAATGTAGTTGTTAAACGAATCATCACGTGATTGGACCTGATTTTACGACCTTTTTTTGCGGTGGTTGTTAAGCAAATCACTGTGGTAATAAAGTGAATCACACAGTTGTTAAGTGAATCACATGGTTTCTCATTGATTTTGCTTCCCAGAAGCCAGCAGGGAAGATCACAAATGGCAATCACGTGACCCTGGGATGCTGCAATTGTTGTAAGTGTGAGCTGGTTGCCAAGTGCCCTGATCGTGATCATATGACTGCAGGGATGCTGTGACAGTTGTGACTTCGGGCACTGTTCATAAGGCACTTTTTAGCACTGTCATAACTTTGAATGGTTGCTAAACAAATGGTCGTTAAGTGAGGACTACCTGTAGTTCTTGTTTAGCAACCACAATTGGGACCAGCAACTCGGCCATTAAGTGAAGTGATCTCTAAGTGAAACTGTGACTGTGCTTATGATCTTACTTTAGCTTTCCTATGCTTTACAGACCTGCGAAGGTCATAAATGCAAGGATTGGTTGTAACGTTACCTTTTCATCACTGCTATAACTGAATGATTGCTAAACGAGGCAGTTGCTAAATGAGGACTACCTGTAATTAAATAAATCATTATTCAGTTAACTACTGGGAAGTGAATTATGCAAACACACTACAGACTGCATGACATGCTTAAAGGTTTAGAGACAATTCAGAGTGGTTTTAATTTTTTTGTTATACATATCCAACTTTCCCTTTTTGCTTTTCCAGTGGAAAAGGAACTTATACTTTTGAAAAGGGAGCTACTTTGTTGGAACAAGTCCTTGTGGATCTCAAGGTTTGGGAAAAAGTAAGGGTTTTCCTCCTTCATTCACAGTGAATACTGTAAATTAATATTTATTATGTAACATTTATTTATAGACCTTCCCTTAAGCAGGTTGTATACTTTGCTGCTTATAGACAGCAGGTCCAGATGGCAGCTGTTCAGAGTTAAGTACTGCAATCATATATTATTTTATTTATCACATTTAAATGTTAGTCCTCCTTAGGTCAAAGTTACTTACGTGGGATTTTCAGTGATCTCCTGTTCTATCTCTGATCAGGCCTATGTTTAACACTGTCAGGTTCTTTTGGTTATTCACACAAGTCAAGAAGAACCGGATGAGATGGGGAAACTCAATAATTTGTGTGAAAAGAATCTTAGAGTTATAGTTGATTGCAAGCTGTATATGAGGCAGTAATGTGACATAGCTACAAAAAGAGTAATTATACATTAGATGTATAGTTTCCAAATCACAGGAAGTAATGTTCTGCTCCATTTTGCACTGTTTAAATCCTACCTTCAGTATTGTGTTCATTTCTGGGCTTTATACTTCAAGAAAAATTAAAGTAGAAAGGATATGGAGAAAGGCAAGAAAGAAAATCAGGAACTGGAAATTTTGGAACTGGATAAGTTTAGTTCTGAGAAGAGTTTGGGAAGAGTAGATATGATAGCAAAACCCCAAAAGGGTGCCACAGAGAAGAAGGCAATGCCATGACTTGCTTTGCGTTGTCCCAGAGAGCAGGTTGTTTTTAAGTTTAAAAAGGCAGGTTCCTGTTGACGTTTAGGAAAACATCTTAACAGTAACAGCAGTGTGATAGGAGAATCCATTACTGAAGAAGTTGGTGAACTCCCCTTTATTGGATGTCTTCAAAAACAGGCTTGATAAGTATCTGCTAGCATGCTTTCAATTGGATTCCTGCACTGAGAGGATAATTGGTTCATTAATCTATATGGTCCCTTCCAAGCCTATGATTATATGACTTGTAAAATGTTAGGAGACATTTCTCTCTTGCTTCAGTGCAGCCACAGGGATCCTGAATTTAAGAGAAAAGTCTTTGTGAGTCAACAAAGGGGAAGGGAAATGGCCTTTCTGAAATCTTCTCTCAAACTTTTTTTTTTCCTCCAAATAATAGTTCAATTGGTTCCCCTCAGTTTCTTTCCTAATTGTGTGACCAGATGCATGTATGTTTTATTCCCTCATTTGTTTTACTGGACAAAAGAGCTATGTGTAAAAGGTTAAGCATCTACCTGCTGCTTCAACCAGATTTGGAACATTTAGAAGCTGTAACATCTAGTTATTGTTTTTTAAGATCAGCATGCCCTTCAAATGTCTACTGATTAATAATAACCTTACTGCAATTTACATACAATCAAGGGCCAGGCTAAAAATCAAACATTTAGGAAGTCAAATATAAGGAATAAAACCAAGATTCAGGTAAAACTATGCATATTTGTGTGTATATATACACACAGAATAGGACAGTAAACAGATTTGTCCAGTTAGCCACAACCGAATGTCACAGCTACCAAAAATGTAGTGACAGGAACCATCCTATCTGCATTCTTGTTATTGCTTTATTGCTGTCAAGTACCATTCAGATGTTTTTGAGGGTACTTGATTAATAAAGAAGCAATGATTTTGTGTCTCACAACCCTTAATAATCAGAGATACAAGAAGACATGGATGAAAGATTCAACAGTATCTTCTCCACATGGGTGAAAACTATTATCATAGGGGATGCTTTTAACTGGTTGTCTAGAAGCTCAGTGGAAGAGAATTGAATCCATCCCCAGAGAACGCAAATGCAGTTAGGAATAGATGACACTGTTAGTAAGTTAATAGTTATACTTAGCATATTGTGATCTGAGGATAAAGGATAAACCAAGAGAAGGAAGAGAACTGGTTGCATTTACTAAGGACTTGAGTATCAGTATGTGCAGTGTGGAGTTTCACATTAGTTTTCACCTGGCTCCAACTCTGACTAGACAAAATACTCGTAGAAAGTCCCATAAGTAATGCATTTTCAATAGAATACATTGCTAGTGGCTAACAAAACTATTTGGTCAAACATACCATTACTTTCAGAAATTCTTGCGTTGCTGGCTAATTTAGAATTTGCAGGACAGATGCTGAAGCAGAAGGACTCTAGAGGAGGCACCAGGACTGAAATAAACAGAATCATGTTTATTAGAATTGTCCCCATTTTAATTACTTACAGTGCCAGGGGTCCTTCCTCAATCAGCTGCAGTGAGCCTGAGCAGTGAGGATGATCTCTGGAATTCAACTCAGAAAGGAGCTACTGTACTTTTGTTGGTCAAGTTTTATAGCCCTTCAACCTCTCTCTCCCCCTCCACTCCTGGAGTTGCTTAGTTCTGAGCATCAGCAAGGGAAGGTTACACGGATTAAGTATTTAGCAGGTATTGAGTGCCTCCTGCAACAAAGGAGGGAAATAATTATCTAATTGGGGTTAGAGCAGAAAGTTTGTTATCTCACAGCTTGCAAGAGTAAATAGGAAGAGCTAGCTTGTCTAAGCAGCCTCTCTTCCAGTTATTAATTAAAAAATACAGGTCATTCACAGGACAACCATACAGCTAAAAGTCTACCATATTATAGCTAATATTTGGTCCTAAGATTATCAGCTCTTAGGGAAGGAGAAAGCTGTAGTGTCTTTTTGTGGGAAATATTTCAGGAACAAACACATTTATTGCTTTTTCTTTCAGATGTTAAATGATGAGTTGGCACAGTATGGGGGAGATGTGCTTCTGTTGAGACAAGAGCCCCTCAAGATAGCTATCAAATTGCAGAAGCAGTGGGTTGATCTGGGAGTTGCTCTGCATGGCCGTCACAAAGATCTCTATGGCAAGATGCCACCTGAGTTGAAAATGCTGGAAGAAGTCAATAAAGACTGCAACCATCTCAGTGAACAGTACCGTACAAGAATTAATGGGGAAAATGGTAAGAAATGGTCAATATTTTTTTAAAGACTTTGTTGGAGATCAATATGTTACACAAATGAGGATTTATTTAAACTAAATCTAAACACAAATTTACAACACAACTGACGTGTAAAACCATTTCAGTAATTCATACAATGTATGAATTACTCAAATGGTTTTACATGTCATAGACCATTGTCTAGTTTTAGTTGAGTGCTTTGTGCGAACCAGCCGTTGTGTTGTATAAACATCCATAGTTTATGGATTGGTGTAATGTGCAGAAACTCACATTACTCAGGGAGTAAACTCAGGGAGGCAGTGAAGGACAGGAAGGCCTGGCGCAATATGGTTCATGGGGTCACGAAGAGTTGGACACGACTTAACGACTGAACAACAGCAAATGTACAGAACTACACACTGATATATTTCATGAGTTATGGTTACTGAAGAATGGCTTAGCATTAGGTTCAGGTACTGGCAGAAATTTGACGTGGCTGAGCAATATATCTCCCCCGATCCCTAGCTGCCAAAAAACAGACCCAAGGCCATGTGAATAAAAAACATTCGTGGCAATGGATGTTGGCAGCAGGTCTTTATGGAAAACAAGGGTTTGAGTGTTAGCTCACATCCATTGTTTGTGTGAAAAAGTACCCCCCAGAAAAAGCTAATTATTGATAACAGCGTGCCTTTTCATGCCTTTTTTGTCATTGGCTTCATGTGGCCGAAAGAGCATAACTATCTATAAAACTGAAGTTTATAAATATTATAAAATATATGAATCTGGCTGGTATGAGAGACAAAATCTACTTATCCCAGGCTTATTTTTTATTTGCTGATTGCTTTTGTCCTGCTCCATTTCTCGTTTTGTATTTTCTTGTTTTATAGTTATGTATTCCTGTTTTCTCCAGGATCTGCCAAAATTGTAATCACTTTAGTGAACAGTTTGGAAGAATGGACATTCAAGTTGTTAGCCAGCAAGCAGAAGGTGGGATTGTATGAAGCTGACTGGATAAAATTTTTCCATTCTGTTTCTGATTGGCTGGTCCAGTTGGATGATCTGCAGAAAGTCACTGGTACCTGTGAGACTCTACAGGAACGAAAGCTTAGAACATTGATCCCTTCCCCGTAAGCTACAATCATTTTCAGAGTCGTTTGTTTTTCTTCTCCTAGAGCACTCTTGTAACTGGATCAATGTATTATTTTGATGAATAACCTCATGCTGAGATTATTGCAATTTATTCTTTGTCAGGCAGCCCTTGAAAATGTTCCAGAAATTGCAGCTGAAATGCAGTGGCAATATAAGTGATAAGCAGTGAGTGCTGATTCTAGAGCCACATCACCTCTTTGCTGAAATAGCAGCACTGGTTACTAGTTTCTTTCTGGGCCCAGTTCAAGGTGGTAACTATGGTGTATAATGTCTTTCATGACTTAACCTCAGATTACTTGCCAGCTCCTACTCCCACAGACTCAGCACGTGCACACACGCGCACACACACACACACACACACACACACACACACAGAGTTCTTAAATGGGACACCCTTTGCAAGTCTAACCACATATAGTTTAACTTCAACAGATAATTCTGGTTTTTCTGTGATGGGTCTATACTATGGAACAACTTGCTATCAGAGCTGAGGCGCTCTGTCCTTTCTTGTTACAGTTTGGAATGGGCTAAATCATACTTTTTTATTCACGCTTGTTAGTTTTGAGTTTTCAAGATGCTTCACTGAATCTAATTATATTGAATGTTAAACTGAAATTTAGATGTCTGTGAGTTGTTAGCAGTATATGTTTATATGTATGTAATTAAGTTCAAATTATGGAGATTTTCCTTTATAATCAGTTGAAAATGCCATATGGGTTTCAAGACATTCAAATAAATGCAAACAAATAAATTTGAATGGAATGTTTAATCTAGCAAGGGCTGCTAAAAAAAAAAAAAAAAAGCAACATTGTCCTAGCAGAGCTGTCTCATTTTACAGAATTAGCGACCGCAATTATGACCAGCAATTCAGTCATTAAGCGAAGTGGTTGCTAAGTGAAACCACAACTGTGCTTATGATCTTATTTCAGCTTTCCTTTGCTTTACAGACCTGCAAAGGTCATAAATGTGAGGATTAATTGTAAAGTTACTTTTCATCACCATTGTAACTGAATGGTCACTAAATGAGGCAGTCGCTAAATGAGGACTACCTGTACTTCTAGTCCAATAGACCAATTATTACTGATCACAATACAGTTTAGGTGAAATAATTATTGTTTGTATCCAAGTTGTCTAATATGCACAGATGAGAATGAGAAGCTAGAATATATTACGACACTTCAGGCTACTGGAAGGTAGCTACTTTTTAAAAAATGTTGCCCCTTGTTAAATCTACTTTGCAAATAACGAAGAGTCGAGACATTTTGCTACTCAGAGAACAAGATGGTGCCTTTCTCCATCTCATGGTAGGGCTATGAGATCTTCTAAATCAATCAATAATAAAATATAACATAGCCAAAGTAGAACATCTCTACTTGATGACTTAGTTTTTTTATTACCAGAGTGTTCATTTTTAAGTGGAGGAACATTAAAATAAAATACTGTCCCCTTGTAGTCTGAAGTGGTATGGACACTATTCAGCTTTCCATTATCCCATTATCTCCTTTTTCTACTGCATATTTAACTTGAGAGAGTGATCAGATGAGACCCATTATAAGAAGAGGATTCCACTGACCCATCAGTTACTGTTTATAGTGAGAAGAAAGGAGCTCAAGGGTTTGTTTGTTTTTTTTGCCTGAATATCAGCTGATCTGGGACAAAGTAGTTGAGTGGTATAAGGAGGGATTGCTGGAAACAAGAAGAATAATTTATATTCTGATAATATGCATATTAGCAGTGACAATTGGAAGATTATTTGTGAAGTCAGCAGTTGTCATTGCAAAGAAAAAAATTACTCTGCATTTTTATCATAAAGAAACAATCCAAATAAATTGATATAGATAGCAAGGAAAAGATTGTTGTCAAGCACTTTCTCATTTCCATCCTTCTGCTCTCAAAATTGGATTTTACATGTATTTGTTCCTTAGAGATTATAACTTCAGGTTAAAGCCTGTGTGGTTTTTGCTGCTTGGCACAGAACTGGGGTTTTTTAAAGCCCGTTTTGAATATTATTTTTGAAGGTAGAAATCTTTGGACGAAAAAGTGAGAGTTGACCTGATTGTCTTAATTTGGTATCTCACTTGCTTCTGTTAAGGGTGATACCTGAGGATATGTTCAAGAAGATTCAGAATTGGCTTCTGACAACCACCAGTGGTTCTGAAAGAGAAAATATTCAGCTTTCTCGGGAGGTATGCATGTTCGTCAGGTGAAATACTAGGAATTGCCAATTCTTGGAGGGTCCACCCCTATGTTTCTGAATGAATCACTATACAGACTGTGAGTATGTATTAGGATTAGAAGCCTAATTTAGGTAAAGCAGCAACAAGCAGTCTCTTCTGAGAACTGGCAGTTCTGCTATGACTTTGTATTGGGAGAAAATACCGCTAAACAGCCATGAGGTATTATCTACACTTACTGGAAAATAATTGCCCAGGCTTGAATAGTCAATGATAGAAAGAGTGCATAGTCACACACATGATATATGAGAGTCATGAGTTAATATTTCTCATACTCTGATGTGTTATGGCTAGAATTCAGGACTGCTTCATATAGACCAGGGGTTCTCAAACTACGGCCCGCGGGCCAGATACGGCCCGCCAGGGTCATTTATCCAGCCCACCCGCCTGATTGGCCGCCACTGCTGTCTCTCAGAAGTGGAAGTGTCAGGGCTGTATCGGGAGCTGCAGGCGAGGCACAAGGAGGGAGATCGCAGAGCTGGACTCTTCTACATTACAAGTGTACCGGGCTGTCCGGCAGCTCTCCTCCCCTCCTTGTACTCCGCGGGAGGGATCCTCCGTGCAGGGTGATCGGTGGGGTCCAGGGCGCCCTATTACTTTCTCCATTTGGGCTGTGTGGTTGCCCCTCAAGTAGGAGAATGGCCACTGGCACTGACCAATAATGCGGGGGGCAGAGGGCGGGGGGGATGGGATGGGGGGAGGATATCATTTACTGACACTGACCACCAATGCAGGGTGGGGTTTGTGTTGGTTAAAATTGTTCTTTATTTTAATTATTGTATTGTTTTTTTCCTGTTTTTTTTTGTACTACAAATAAAATATGTGCAGTGTGCATAAGAATTCATTCATGTTTTTTTCAAACTATTATTGTGAGCCGCCCAGAGTCACCCGTTGGGGGAGATAGGCAGCATACAAGCTTAATAATAAATAAATAAACAAACAAATAAATAAATAGTCCGGCCCCCCAACATTCTGAGGGACTGTGAACTGGCCCCCTGTTTAAAAAGTTTGAGGACCCCTGATATAGACTATTTTTCCTACCTGAATGTAATATTTATTTTTATTTTAAAATAAAATTGTAGGGCAGACAGCAGGGTTCTCATAGTAGAGTACAAGGCAACCCAGGGTCCAAACCAACACAAAAGACATATGGCAGAATCTGGAAACAAAAACATGACCGAAGTCCAGTCCAAAATTCAAGTTCACAAGGTTTATTATCAAAAGCATGTCAGGGGTTTGAGAAACAAAGAATATCAAGAATCTGGCAATGGCCAAATAATCTAGCTAGTCACAGCTATCATGGCTTCAAGCACTGAAAGTCAGACTATATTTTTTATTTTTCTTCTTTTTGGGAGTTTTTCCCCCCCCCCTCCTTGTTCTCTTCTCTCATTTCAGTGATGCATTTATATTTTTGGGGATTTACACAATGGCAACATGCAGAAAGTCAGGCTATCACAGAAGTTTTTGAGGCACTCTGGCGGGGCTTATGCACTGGAAGTTGTTTGCCTTTATCAATACAGCTGTTGCAATTACAGGTGATTGCAGAAATGGCTGCTCTGGAATAATGACCTACTCTCACATAAATCACTACTCCCACGTGGTTCTTCCAATTAATCTGCTACTCCTCTTTGCTCTTTGGCTCTCAAGATATTGGCAACAAAACTCTCACAGATTTAGAGAGTTAGGGATATGTCACTGTGTCCAGAAAAAAATCAGGAAAGTAACCAGGGATAGTTGACGTCAATTCTATAGCAATCTGCAAGCTGGGCCCTGCTGCTAGGTGTCAGGGTTGTAAGACTTCTTTTTATTTCAGCTCCTGGATTTAACCTTCTTAGAAAAGGATCCATACAAGCAGGCCATGATATGAAGGCAGAATCAAAACGAACAGCAGCAAGAGCAGAATGCCATATTCCAACATAGTGTGTCATTTCAGAATGGCACAATGAAACTGTCTTCATTAAAAGCCTGCCACTACCCACTAAACTCCCCATTTTGGCTCAAAGCTTTAAAAAAATCCATTTTTCCCTGGTACATGTTATTTGCTTTTCCTTCTGCCATTCCCATGGATTAAGCGCTACAACTGAGGTGCAGCCAAATATGAAAGTGGACAGACCACTGGGATGCCAAAGTGAAAGGGAAAATGAGAGGGTGAAAAAAAGATGGAGGACAATTCTATGTAGCTAAAGTAAAAAGCAACATATGATGAGAATTTAAAAGTAGATTTTTTTCAGGTTAAGGATAAAAATAGGCCTTTAATCTGGAAAAGTGAAATCCATGGCCCTAAGCAAGAGGTCCCTGTTTTTTCTTACAATGCCCAGGATGATAAGAAAAGGGAATGAGAAATTTAGACTGTGGATTACTCTTCTGCACAGCAGGACTGAAGCGCTGTTTTTCAGTGCGGGACCCAGCACAAAAACATGTTAGCTTGAGAAGTGCTGCTGACCACACTTAAGACCCCTATTCTGGTTTGGCAGTAGAGCAGAACAGGGGATCCATCTGCACTGAAACTCTGGGGAGGGACACTTCCTTTGGTGGCAGTTAGTGGCAGCAGAAGATGCACTGGGATCTGAGAACTGGCACCCAAGGAGCCATTCTCCAGTGCCTCTCTCCCCCCCCACTTCTCTCCCCACTGCTTCTCCCAGCACACATGGCAAGAGAAACCAGGGGAAGAGAAGAGCCCCCCGCCCCCCAGTGCTTCTCTTGACATGTATGTTAGGAGAAGCAGTGGGGAGAGGAAGAGGGGAAGCAGGTCTTTTCACCCTTTCCTGCAGGAGTGCAAAGCTGCCTTCCTGGGGCACAGGCTGCACGTGGAGGTAATGTCAAAGGGTACTTTCCATAGTGGAAACAGGGAAAAAAAGACTTATTTCCAACAATATGTATTTCCCCCTTTCTCTCCTCTTATTGCTCCTGCCACCCTGGGAGGAAGAATATTGTTTGGGGGCTGAGATTACTGACCCTTGTTTCCCCTCCTTCTCTTTGCATTTTTCTTGCCTATCATGGTGGTAAGTGGGAGAGATAACTGACTCTCCAAGGAGACTGGCACTGAAACCCAGTGACCAAGGCACACGTGCTGGGTGGGCATGCCTGCAGAAGGGGGCCAATAGCAGCAGGGCACATCCTGTCCTGCCCTGAAACTTGCTTCAAGGCACTTTGGGATGGATTGAATGCTTAGCACAGCTTGTGCGGACAGAAATGGTAAAAGCTTCTGAACTGGAACATGGGAAGATAGGCAGAGTCTGCCTTTATAAAGAATCAAGTTAGGGGCCAACCAACAGTTAGTAGGATGTCTTTGCACCAGAGCAAAAAGGATGTGCGAATGAGCAAAATGTCTACATTTTGCCTTGTTTATAAGACCTTTAACCTTCCCCCCCCCCAAGTATGCATACATTTATAATAAGTAAATCAGTGAGAATTACTCACATGTAAATGAGATTGCCACTCTAGTGTCGGTATCATGGAATTTTTGTGTAACTTGAATCCTCATTAATTTATACTTTTGCAGTTGACTGATTTCCACAATGTTCTGAACAAATGGATGGTCAACCTGCTGATCCACATGGTGCCAGAGTACACCTGTTCTGATACTATCCCCTTGACCGACATGGAAATATCAGTGCAAGCACAACGCAAGATGCTTGAGACTTTGAATCTTGAAAAAGAAGCAATGGGTCTGGCTGCTCAGATGAGCCAGCTTTCCTCTTATCTAGTCAGGTACTATAAATTCTCCTCAGATTTATAGCATCAACGTCTATAAAGGAATAGCTTTGAGGGCTATGAGGGCTGTGATAGACATAAAGTGTACTATAGTGGCTACCTCTAGCTATCAATGGCACTAATAGTATCCACCTCTCAAATCTGCTAGAGGTGATTGCAGCTACATTATGTTTTATGTAGATCAAGAGCCAGCAATCTTTTTGTAACTTTTTTTTAAATTACCTTTTTAAAGGTAATTAAATTTTAGGGTCTCTGGTTAGGATTTTTAACCTGTTTTGGAAGAGTGGTGGTATTTTTAACATTAACCCATGTATTAAGCCTATTAGAGGTATAACATAACTGCTTTATTTTGTGCTGAAATTTGGTGGGAAATTTTGCTTCTAAGCACAGTTTTAGAGGTCACAAATGCATAGCCACAGTTTCCCATAGCTGATGCAGACACTGTGGCCTTTTCTGGCTCTCATTTACTGTACCATCTCTTCCTTCCTTAATAGCTGAGACTCAGTATAAATAAAAGAAAATCTTGTTTGAATTCCACTTTTTGAATTGTGCAAGATAGAAATAATTTTTCTTGTATACAACCTTCAGAACCTTGATTTAGCTCAATCTCCTCATTCCTGGATCTAGACAAATTAGATTCTTCCCAATTACTGTGGTATTCTTATGATGACTTAAAACACTGTTGTAAACTGGATGATATTCTCCATTTCCTCAGTTGCTGCAAAGAAATGGTTTCAGCTGCAACACGTAAGAAACTGGCTATTTCTGACTCTGATGCAGAGTATGAACTGCAACAGTTAGAGAAGATCAAGGTAAAAACGTACTATCCTGTCTTTCCTTAGCTCAGTCCAAATCCTTCCTAAGGTTGCAGTTTTGAGTTAATCTCACAGAATAGCAATCTTAGGATGAATGAGGGAGTACTTTTGTTTGGGCCAATATGATCTATTTTAAAACTGCTACAAGATTTCATTCCTGGATATTGTTATTGCATAGATGGCAGCTTCATAAATAAAGATAATACCGATCGATTCATATTCTCAAGATATTTGCAATATAACATGGGAAGGATGAGAGAGATGAAAATGGCAAGTAATGAACCCTACGGTCACATACCCTTAAAGCCTGACTGTAGATTTTAGCCCAGCAAAGAGGTCCTTATTTGGGACAATGGCATATTTTTTGTGACAAATTTCATGTCACTATTTAGATTTTTTTCTCAACACTTTTTCTAGCAACACCACTCACAAATAAGGTTACTTAGTGGTTATCTTGGTGGTGGTCCTTGACACCAGCTACTTCCAACCACATGTTTTGGGGATTTACTGGTTTCATTCTTGTTTGCTTGACAGCTTTTCACAATTGGTTCATAGGTGATTGTTGCCCATAGTTACTGTTTCCTGGCCCACACCCAGTGCCTGAAAGGACTCCTCCCACCCACTTTATTATCACTAATAATACCACTTTAGGATGAGGTGAGTGCTCTACTTTCTAAAAGGGCTATAGAAACAGTTTCACCTGCTCAGCAGAAGTCATGGTTTTGCTCTGCTTTATGGTACCAATGAAGGAAAACAAGATCCTCCTTGTCCTTGATCCCCATGATTTTTTTAATCCTGGAGTTCTATATGGTTTCTTTTATATTAATCCTTCCCCATTTTAGAAAAGATCATTAGTTCATATTGAGAAGCTTTAAGAATGATTACTTTCCTATTTCCATATTCCTATCTCATCATCTCTTTGGTTCAGGACCGGGGAACAATCTTATTATGTCTATACACTCCCGTTTGGGTAAGCAACTGCCCCTTTGGGCATGAAGGCTATGATTCTTATTGTAGTGCCTTTGTGTTATTGTGGAATAACAGTTTGTCTATTAGACAATGGTTGTTTGTCACTATTTTGCAGCACCATGTAGTGTGTGACTTATAGTATACATGGTCAGCTGCAAGGACACTTACCAACTTTGCCATCAGTGTAGATTCTTCATTGGTGCTCATTTGGATGCCTCTTGACATACAAGAGCTCATCCACAGAGCACAGTAATCCTGTTCCTCCCAAATGATAGGGGATGTTTTCCCACTTTCTTTTGTATCCCACCATGTTTTAGATGTGTGCCATTGGCCAGACTCTTTCATTTTATTTGAACTGTGCCGTATCATTTCAGTTCATTTTCAGTCACCAGGACCCTTGCTAGGACCTCTTAGTTTTGGCATAATATTTCTTGGATTAGCTGTACGCTATGACAAAGTTTTTCTATGTGCTGGTTGGTAATATACCTCCGTCCTTGCTTAAAGGATCAACAAGAAGAATGGTGTCTTCCTTCAGAGTATCAAATCGAAATCCACTTCAGATACTTAATTCCATATGTCCAGGGATCAAGTTCAGTATAGAGCCTGAGAAAGAAGACAAACTTCCATTCCTTGATATTCTCATTACCAAATAGAATGATAGCAGGCTACAAACCCAGATTTACAGAAAGCCAACACATACTGACCAGATCTTAAATGTCCACAGCAATTACCCCATAGCACATAAGATCAACTGCCTAAGAACTATCAACAGAGCAAGAACATACTGCAACTCCCCAGCACTCAGAAAAGCAGAACTTAACTTCCTCCAAAATACATTCAAGAACAATTATCCCACCAATTTCAAAAAAATGCACTAGGAAACAAAAAAGAACAGAAAGACACCCCATGAACCATTGCAATAATATTCCCATGCATAAAAAATTCACCAAAACATACCATCAGACCACTCCAACTACTAGGCATCAACAGTGGCCCACAAACCTACAGAAACACTACAAAGGATTCAGTACAAACCATAAGACCATATACTTTACAAGATAGAACTAAAGTATATGAAATTAACTGCCAGGATTGCAACAAGCACTATGTAGGGCAAACAGGATACCAGCTGCATCAAAGAATTTAAAAACTCATAACTGCAATAAAGAATCGTGTTTATAAATATTTAGTGGCCATTGAGGCCCTTGGTACAAATCACACATTTGCCTGGGACAATACAGAAATACTGTAATAGATAATGCAAATAGCAGGAGAGCCATAGAATTTCTAGAAGCCTGACACTCAAGTTAATGGGCCATCAACAGATCAATGGAGTTGGATATAATCTACCACCCAGTCAGGTGCTTCATCCAAACCATACACAGTAAGCAGATAAGGTGGACAAATCAAAATGGACAATGCCATTTCCAGCCACCAATTAATTGACAACCTCTCAGGAACCCTCCAATCACCAATTAAACCCCCTGAGTTCAAATCTTACACAGATTACAAATACTATAAGGCAACTTCCATTTCTGAACTGTTGCATTGAGGAAGCCTTGCTGGATGCAGAGCAAAACTCCTGAAAAACCCTCTGAAAGCTTGGAGAACCTGTCTACTAAATTTCTATATCCATTCAGCCTATCAGAAGACTATTGCACATACGTTCTGTCTTTTTCACCAGTTTGTTCAACGATTCACTGTCTCACTTCAGTGATAAAATCTTTGGGGGATCCTGGGTATTGCAAAAAAGGAATTACAGGGCACCAATGGCTTTTGGATCCAAGGCTACCAATGCCTGCTCTAAAGCATGGTTCACTTTAAAAAATTCTGTTTGAACTGTCTGAATAACACCAGAAGTTTTTCTTTTTCTTTCTTTTTTTCAGACAGAGTGCCTGGATTGGATTGAGACATGCAACCTTATTTTGTCTGGAATGAAGGTGTCTCCCACCAATTTAATCAGCCAAGAGGAGCTTGTACATTACTTTGGATTAGAGGTAGTGAAGAGAGAAAAAAGGTGTTAAATTTGCATTTTACTTTTTAATGGTGATGATGTTACCTTGCATTTAGATGGGGTGACCATGTTTTTGGCCCCAGGGGTCAAAACACTTTCCAAATTGGGGCCCATCAACACACCTATCCACCTTACAACATACCCTCTCTATGTTCTATATATCCACATACTCTCCTCCCTGGAATACACACACGCAACATAGTTGAGTACTATTACTGTTGTGGGATGTTGTTCTCTACCTTTTCTAACAATTGTACTACCATTCAGCAGAAAATCTGTGATCTATTCCCCACTTAATGAGGCTGATCAACTGGTTGGCAGAGAATAGTTCACTTGTGTTCTCTTGCTATTCTGTTGGCTGGGTGTATGGGATGCTCTCGCTTGCACTATTATAGTATGATAACTAAGAATTTATTTTATTTTGGTTTTTGAAGGAAAATATTAACTTCCTCTGTTTTTTAAAAAAATTCCTAGAAATCAGACACAGAAGGTGTGCATCTCAAAAGTAATTTGAACTGTGGTATCTGATATAAATAGCCAGGAACATGGGAATATTGCATTGTGAACATATGATCCTAGCTAATGAGGATCAAGCTGTTTTTATCTCCATAGTACCATTCTGTATTCTATTTCTTGGCCACACTAGAGTATGATATCGTGTTGCAAACTAGTTTTTAAGATTGCAGAACAGCTTTTGAGATTCCCTTAACAGAAGCAATTTTTATTAATTTCCTCTGCCCCTTATATTTCCCCAAAATTTATTCCAGAAAATTGGGGCGATCCTCCAGAGCTGCAGAGGTGATGATGTAGGGAACAGAACACATCTTTGCCTCTTCCTGCTAGCATAAGTCTTGACTAAATTAAAGCCCACATTTTTAGCATTGCACAAAAACCTCTGTATTTTAGTAGCCTATTTTAGTAGCCTACCCTTTTTTTTTTTTTTTTTTGGTGCCTTCAAGTCAGTTTTTCACTCCTGGTGACTGCCTGGACAAATCTCTGCAGTTTTCTTGGCAAGGTTTCAGAAGGGGTTTGCCATTGCCTACAGTACTTCCTAGGGCTAAGAGAGAGTGACTGGCCCAAGGTCACCCAGCTGGCTTCATGCCTGAGGCAGGACTAGAATTCACAGTCTCCTGGTTTCTAGCCCGGTGTCTTAACCACTACACCAGTTACAGAAGACTTAATTGAAATTATCTATGTATCCATTCAGGAGCTCTCTTTTTTATTACTCACTTTAGCAATGATTATACAAAAGCTGTCTGGGATAATGATAGTACTTAATATACAAAAAGTTACATTTTAAATAAAACACTACCAAATACCAACTGACTGATATAAATGACCATTTGTTCATTTGATTTTTACACTAATATTTACAGTGAATTGTTTAATAATACAATTACAGGTAGTCCTCACTTAACAACCATTTGTTTAGTGACCATTCGAAGTTATTGAACCATTTGTTCATTTGATTTTTACACTAATATTTACAGTGAATTGTTTAATAATACAATTACAGGTAGTCCTCACTTAACAACCATTTGTTTAGTGACCATTCAAAGTTACAACAGTGCTAAAAAAGTGACTTATGATCGATGCTCAAAGTTACAACCATCCCAGCACCCCCGCGGTCATGTGATCATGATCCAGGTGCTTGGCAACTAGCTCGCACTTATGACAGTTGCAGCATCTTGGGGTCATGTGATCACCATTTGTGACCCTCCCAGCCAGCTTCCAGCAAGCAAAATCAATGGGGAACCATGTGATTTCCTTAACAACCACAGTGATTCACTTAACGACTGCTGCAAAAAAGGCCTTAAAATCGAGTCAAATTCACTTAACAACCACCCCGCTTAACAACCAATTTTCCAGTCCCTACTGTGGTCGATAAGGGAAGACTACCTGTAATAATTTAAAATTAAATCATCCAGTTAAAATCACATGTCTTGAATGTATCAGTGCACTGCATTTAGCTCCTAGTGGTGAGATATGGGCAGCAGTATATTGGCTTACAAGACACCTTACTTTGTATAAAATAGCATAAGGTTGTAATGAATGTTACATGGTGTAAAGAGTTAAGAATTTGAATCTGAGAATGTATGTATCAAAGATCAAGGTACTGTAGTTTGACAGGAAAATAAAGTGAACAATTGGAAGTTATACAGAAATAGCAAAAAAAATAAAGTAGATGAATGTGTGCTCCTTGATGAAATGTTTATTAAATATGGTAAAATGGATCGAGAAATTTCAAATGGTGCAAATGGTGATAGAAAGGTAATGAGTAGCAAGTGGTCTGTTGCAAGGAATGACCATCAAAAGAAGTGAAAATGGCTGTATATAAGCCATATCAATGCAAGTGTTGGGCATATCAGAAGTAAAAAAGTAAATAGAATGCAGTGGGAATTGGTTATTTAAGAAGTGTATGTGTGGAAACAGGAAGAGATAAGGTCAAGAATGGATAATTTGCTCAATGAATGTCTATAACATAAATACGAAAAGAAGTATGCTGAAAGAATGAACTAGGATCAAATTACAAAACAAAGGTGTGAAGGAAAAGTGAAGGGGAAGAACAAGAAAGTTGTGACTGAATGGAGTTGATGAAATCCTCAGAAAGAGAAAAGTGAAAAAAAATTAAAAACAAAAAGGTATATGTAAATTGGATACATGGAGGTAGTGAAAGCAAGGGATTTGTTTGTTTGTTTATATTTATTTAAATAATTTATAAAACCACCCATCTAAACCTAGTGACTCTGAATACATAAAGCATAGAGCAAAATAAAATAAATACAATACAATACAATGTGACCAAAGCTCCAAGCAAAACAATCCCACAAGACATCATAAAACATACAGTACATATCAGGCTCAGTTAACATCCTGGTCCCAATGCCTGGGAGGAAAACCACGTCTTCAAGGCCTTCCAGAAGGTTGGCAGGATCAGGGCCACCTGAATCTCAGGGGGAGGCTGTTCCACAGGGCAAGTGCCATGACAGAAAAGACTCATGTCCTGGGTCCTACTAGGCGACACCATTAACAGAAGGAACTCGGAGCATGCTCATCCTGCCAGATCTGGCAGGATGGGCAAAGACAGGCAGTTCCACAAAAAAACTGGCCCTGGGCCATGCAGGGCTTTATAGATGACAACCAGCACCTTGAATTACATCCAGAAGCTTACTGGCAGCCAGTGCAGCTCATGAAGCAGTGGTGTTACACAGGTGTACCAAGGTGCACTCAAAATTGCATGCACCACTGCATTCTGGACGAGTTGCAACTTCTGGATGTTCTTCAAGGTTAGCCCCGTGTAGAGTGTATAGCCATAGCCTAACCAGGAGCTGACTAAGGCATGAATGACTGAGCAGAGCCTCCTGATACAGGAACAGGTGCAAATGACACACAAGATGGATTTATACAAAGGCTCTATTGGCCATGGCTGCCATCTGCTCTTTGAGCAGGAGTCATGAATCCAAGAAGATTCCTAAATTGCTCACCAACTTTGTTCAAGGGAGTGCTATCCACTCCAGTGTTAAAGATGGAACATCTCCAGATCTGGGGAGCCCTAAAACTCACAGCCACTTGGTCTTGTTAGGTTGAGTTGAAGTCTGTCCATTCAGGCCCCCACAACCTCCAGCTATCGGGGAGGAACCTTGACAACATCACTTGGACAACTAGGGGCAGAGATGTATAACTGAGTATCATCAGTACACTGATGAAACATAACCCTGTATTGATGAGTAACCTCACCCAGCTGCTTCATGTAGATTTTAAATAGAAGCAAGGAGAAAGTTGAGCTCCGGAGGACCCTGCAATGCAGAAATCTAGGGCTGGACTCCCCTGCCCTATCAGTACTAACTGGAAGTGGCCTTGGAGAAAGGAGAACTACCTAAAACCCTGCCCCTGCCCCCCCAGCCAATGTAGTAAGAATACCATCCTTGACAGTATCAAAGGCTGATGAAAGATCAGAGAAAGCTAGGATGGATGCACTACCCTCATCCTGAGCCCAGCAGAAATCATGGACAAGTGGAATCAATGCCATCTCAATACTATAATCCAGCCTGGAACCCAATGATTTGCAAGGCTAGAAAATTATAGAGAAGTACAGTGAATGGGATTGGTGTAAGGTAGATTTAACTATATTACCTTTCCCCCCTCTTATCCCATGCTTTTAATTTCTTTTTCTCACTATTTCTTACTCCTTTTTTGCACTTCAGAGGCACTGCTTATCTCAAAAGAGAATAGCAGAATGAATATAGATCTGCATGTATGCATGTAGTAAAACTATCCAAGGACATCCAATAACTCAGTGAGAGGAAATGGCCAGGTCCATTTTTTCTGAAAAGTTTTACATTAATAAAAGAATGCCCTTCATAATTCCAGGGGGGGTGAAGCTTACATGGGGATTTGAAGAGTCGATTATAAATGTAATGGGATATGTTTAGACAAAGAATTATTCCTATTTAATGTATTAAAAACTAGCACTTACGATAGCCTTATTATTTTTAAGACCAGAGATAGATTGGAAGTTATCTATTTTTCATCTCTTTTTTTCTTTTACTTTACTTCACTTTTTCTTTTCCTTTTCTTTATATTTTGTATTTCAAATTTTCTTTTTCATTTCTAACTTTTAAATATGTATCTTTAAAATCTTAATAAAATATTATATAAAAAAAGAAAAGAATGTCCTTTATGAATCAGAGAGCCCGAAATCTAGAATAGTAGCAATGAAGACAAAATCTCAGAATGGACTTCCTGGTTACCAGCTTTTCTGTGCTACCTCAAGGTGCTTCAACCAAAACGAAAGCTCCCACCTCACCCAGAGCAAACCCTGGAGAGCGCCTCTTCCATTCATGCAGAACAAGCTCCGGATGAACTCAAGATAACGGAAGAAGCAGGTTCTGAGCAAAGCCTGGAAGAGAAGCATGTGTTGGAAACACAGGTGAATATTTCCACTGGAAAGTTTGCGTGGTTTTCTTTCTTTCTAAGCAAGGTTCTAGGGGTTAGTATAATAAAATCAACAAATAAAGTCTACCACATAGTTTATGTTTACTGCCCTAAAGCAATATCTGGTATAAAATTTGATATCTAAAAATCAAACTGTCTAATTCTGAAACTGGAAGAAATGTGCTGCTGCCTTTCATGACAGAAGAAAAGTTTTGAATGTTCTGTATCTGATAAGAACTCATCACACAGAGAAGTTTGGGGAAGCTCAGGTGCCATTGCGAGATGTAAAGGTGGTTGACAGTAGCAGCAGTTCTGGAACTCCTCTCATATTGTTGCTGCTGACATGTGAATGTGGCTGATTGTGTGTGAGTATGCTGATTTCTCACATAAGGACTTCCTGTATGATCAGTTTCCTTTAAATAGGAATCTCTGTCAGATTCGAAGACAGAGCCTTACTGCCATTATTATCACCATTTAATACTTTGCATAACACAGTGATTTTTCTGTAGCTAATCTTAATGTTAATGTGGACATATCGGCTACCCAAAACTATTGTTAGTCATTTCTTACAGAAAACTTGCAAAAGTTTTTGAAAAGCCCAAGAGGGGGAAAGAGGTGTTTTAAATAGCTATGGATCCTAGTCAGGGAAGATAATATGTTTCCCTAAGTTTTGGAATAGTTTCTAATAAGCAGGGCTATATATTATACAGTAAATATTGGTTTTACTGTGGGTATTCGGAAAAGAAGAAAAAGTCCTTTCATGAAGTACGTATATGTGCAGAGTTCATGCTTTAGGAAAAAAAATCTCATCCCTATATTGCACTGTCATCTTGACATGATTTGAAATGGCATAACTTATTCAGAGCGGAATAGTAGCCTAGTAAGGACTTCTCTTTTCATGGGGGGCTAAATTGTTTTCAGAGGTAAATTGGTAATCTGAATAAGACTGAAAACATATTCTTAGAACCAAAAATCCCAAATCTTTGGCTAGGTCTTTAGGAGCGTAAGTCTTTCCCCAAATTCCAGTACTTGTGACTCTCTTAAAAGTAATCTGTTAACATTCTTGCATACAAGTCTTATGTACAATATGAAAATTGCTTTGTGTTAATTATCATGATTTTTGTATACAAAATCTGACCTTCTATGAAGAGTTTAGCTTTCCAACAAAGGGGCAAATATTACACTGTCTGCTTCTTCTCTTTTCTGGGCAGGAAAAGCCACCTGTGCCTGGTACTAGCAGTGAAATGGCAACTGAAAGTGCCGAGATTGATTATCAAATGAGATACATTGCCGATGATACGAATGTGCATTGCAAGACCTTGACTGCCGAAAAAATCACAGTCTCAGGGGTATGTATCCATGAATCTCCACTATGCGAGTGGCCGTACTTCAAGCCAAGGTGAGTTAATTCAGTTCCTTGAACAATGTTAAAATGTGAAATGAACAGCCTGATCTGACATGGGGGGCACTACCCCACATTGGAAGATTTCCTGCACAAGCCCCACTGAAATTAATGGAAACAATGTGAAATCATGGTGGTGCTCTTGTGCAGTTTCTGATCTTTTTAATTGGGTTTCTACAGGAGAAACAACACACACCCAGCACACACATAGAGCATTAATGAGAGCAGTTTCTTTAGAACTTTTCTGCCTCAGGCAATCAAATTTATTGATGAGAGGAGTACAGAAAATAGGAGCTGGATGGTTTAGCCTTGCTCTTTATTTCAGTAGTCCTTTCTCTCCATTTACTCTTTTTGCCAAAGCAGTATGCCAGTTTCTCTTGCTTTAGTCTTTTTTCATAAGGCACTTGCTCTTTTAATTCTAGAGAGAGTTTTTTGCCAGCCAGTGGACCACTGAATTCTCTAAAAAGGAATTTCAGATGCTAGCTTCACTAGAAATTCTGGAGGAGCGGCTTATGTGAGTACAAAAAAGCTGATCAATGGAGATATACGCTTGCCCAGGCTTAAATCTGTTGGTGGCCTATGGCTGGTTGGGCTGATATAACATCCAGCTCTGAGACCCAAAAGCTTGATAGTTGGGAATTTTTGAAGTATTAATTCTTACATAGATTTGGGATGGTAAGAATCTGAAATCTCCTGTATGTTTTAGAGCAGGCTTTTTCAATATGGGGGCAGGGGGTGGGGGGCGGGGCATGCCTTCAAGTCAGTCCTGACTCTGACAACTGCCTGGACAAGTCCCTGCAGTTTTCTTGGCAACGTTTTTAGGAAGTGGTTTGTCCTTACCTGCTTCCTAGGGTTCAGAGAGAGTGACTGGCCCAAGGTCACCCAGGTGGCTTTGTACCTAAGGTGGGACTAGAATTCACAGTCTCCCAGTTTCTAGCTTGATACCTTAACCACTACACCAAACTGGGTCTCCAACATAGTGGAGATTTTCCAACTTATTTTCTAACATAGTGCCCTCCATATGTACTAACCTGGAATTCTAGGAGTTGAGGAAGTGTTTCAGAAAATGTGATTCTGAAGTCTTTCCAAACGTCTGTCATTGTGGTGATACAAAACTCATAGGAGGAAGGTAAAGAAAGATCAGATCTAAACAATGTATGTAGAAACACCAGAACAGTGGAAGAGCTATAAGTTAAATGGTAATTCTCTAGGAGGTAGAGAAGATTGATTGCAGATATTGCTTCTGTATAATGGAAGGTATCTGTGAGGAGGAGACTGGTATGGGAGATCAAGGCTGTCAGGAGGGAGGTAGTGCATTCCAGAAAGGGGGATAAGGCAAGCGCTTTCTCAGTCGGCAACAAGACCGTGAGAAGAAGAAGAGGTTTAGACTAGCCCCTCCCTAGAGTATCACAATATATCCACTGTAGTTGTGGTTGCTGTAGTGTAGAGTTAGTCTGGCAAGATTCTGTCTAGAGGGTGTAAGCAAATAAAGGACCTGTACTGGACTGAACTGTTTCATCGTTGTTCTTGGGCTGAGCCTGACAATCTTCACTAGATTCACATGGAAAAGGAATGTTAAACTACCTTTAAAGCTGGGAGGCAGGGGCACTGTGGGGATCCTCCCCCCGCAAGAACATAATCACCCCAGTAGGCTACTGATCTAATAGTAAATCTGTAAATATTGTACATTTCCAAGGTAATTTTTTTACCTTACTAAGGAAAATTATAGGAGAAGATGGTTCATAAATCAAAATGACTTCTGCATTATGCAGCCTGCAGTAGTCTGGACCTGCCCCTGGCTGACTAAAAAGGACATCTGAAAATCGTCACAATTTCTCTTGAATATTCTGCTGCACAACTCATTGAAATAAGTGTTTGTTTTAGTGAGATTTACATGCAAAAAGTTCTTAGGGTTTCTACAAACCAGGTTAGCAGTGCATGATAATCAAATATATCTGAAAT
This sequence comes from Python bivittatus, assembly GCF_059951505.1. NCBI lineage: Eukaryota > Metazoa > Chordata > Lepidosauria > Squamata > Pythonidae > Python > Python bivittatus. The sequence goes on from NW_028277098.1 coordinate 6,505,713, forward strand.
CCATCTCTGCCTTGGTCACATATAAAGTGGGGGTGTGCAGGGGAAGGTAGGAAAACTCTACTCAGTCTGCCTCTTTAAGACATTTTTCCTTAGCCCACTTTGCTACTTGAAATGAGCTGGAGAGGGAGAAAAGGTTTAAAGTTGCATACCTACATAGTGGCTAACACTAAAACAACTAACAACTACTCAGGGAGGCTGCACATTTTCCTCTCCTTGTATTATAGCTCTATGCCACCCCCACTGGGTAGCTAGCATACACACTCCAATAGGTGGCAGTAAATAGCACAACACACAACACACAATAACAGGTGTTTTTCACATGATCTCTGTAGCCAAAATATTATTTGTTATTGTTGTAAAGATAATGGGATGAATCCTTTCCCATGAGAATGAAAATCCTGACAGCAGATTCCATTATTCACATCCACATGGCAAATCCATGCTTAAGGATGTGTGCATGCCTTGTTTGGCCATTCCTCAGACCAAGAAAGTCATGGGCTGGCCCTTGATGCCTCTCATTTTAATTGGGTATCCGTTCATTTTGCCTGGTTGGCCTTTATACCTGGTATCTTAACTCCATGCTACCCTGGCTTCTTTTCTTTTAGAGAAGCTGAGAAACGAGCCCAACAAGCTGAGGAAAAATCAGAAGCCCTTCATGAGGAGTTGGAGGAAGCTCTGAAAAAACTCCAGGATCTGGAGGATGAGGAACCAGAGTTTAAAGATTCTGTTAAAAAAGCAGAACAATCTGAGCCAGGTATGGCTAAAACTTCAAAGATGGAATTTTAAATTTCTAAAAGAAATGCAGACAAAGGGGCCATTTCACACATTACTATTTTAGACCTTCAGACAACGTGGTTAGGAATTCTGAGGTTTGTGGTCAAATACATCTGGAGGGGACCAGCTTGAAGAAGGCCATAATCTGTTACTGTGATAACATAATTGCAATTGTATATACTTTCGTGATGTATATATCATAGAACTGGGATTGAAATGAGATAGGTTGCATGAAATAGTTCTAAAAGCCAATACCAGAATATCCATCAATTTTTTTTTGTTTGACTCTATCTTTTTGGATATATTACACAGTTTATTTCAACCATGGTTTGTTAAATAATAGTAATTAGAATCACACAAGGTACAAAACTCTGTATCATGGCTTACAGTAACAATGACTGATTCACACAACATTATGGGAAAGGTAAAATGAAAAGCATGTTATGGATTAGAGTGATAAGTGAATCTAGCGTTAGTATGTTCTCCATCAAATAATGCTTCTTTGAAGTGTTGGAGTAATGTTACAGGCCTGAACAGAGAAGACCAGCAGCTACATTTCTTCCATCTTCTGCTTTTTTTTGTCCTTGGCTTGTGCTCTCTTTTTCTTCCCCCCTCACAGCCTTAAGTTTTCAGGCAGTGAGTCTGGAAGTACTTATATTCTGGGGATGAGGCTTACTTCTAAGGAGGCTGGTGTTTTCTCTTCACCATTCATGTTTTATACCAACACCAATAATAACCATGTTATTCAGCAAAAACCAAAGAGGTATGTTCATTCCACAAGATGCTTTTGACCTCTCCCTCCCAAGGAATATGCTCCAATTTAGAATAATACCTTCAGTCCATTTCATTTAGTTGTCAGGTACTGTCAGATATTATTTGTAATTGTTACCTAATATATGGAGAAAGGAATAAAGATGTATTGGGTACATAAAAAGCTTTATGCAAATCATACACTGTCTTCTTCATGAAGACAAACTAAATCTTTGGGTAGGGCACTATCAATAAAGGGCTTACACCCACCAGCTCTTACAGTGACTTATTTGCTGGGAAAGGCAGAAGGTTACCTTGAGTTATATATAATTATTGTCAAAAGTTACAAATGCATTTCTAATAAGGACAGACATTTCAGCATTATTCCTGAAAATTGTGTGATGCTACTAGGAAGAGTTATGTTACCTCCATGTGACAGAATCCTTGGATTTTGAAATAAGATCAGTAAGATAAGGCTACTTTCAAACACCATCCAATCTTCTTAATCTAACTAGTTGAAAATGAGTATTTCAGAAAAATCGAAAGCCATCATGTTATGGGAACGTAAGAGCAGAGGTGATTTTTAGCAGCTACCAAAGAGATACCCAAGTTCAGGGAAAATTCTGGGGACAGAAATGTTTTAACTTTATGTGTATCATTTGGGAACATAACATGCAAAACCTGAGTCCATGGTTTCCTGTGATCTTCCAAAGACTTCAATGTGGTCCTAGAGCGCCCCCTCATTAAATTATTCTACATGGAGAATAAAGTGTTGTTTAATTTCAATATATTAAAATATAATGTAATTTAAATTTAGTCAAATTCAGTTTTGTCAGGCTGCTGGCTGTTACTTTTTTGAAGGGTAGCTCATGACACACTCAGATTATTAAAGTATGGGGGAAGCATATTATAGCAAGGTGGCTAGAATTCTCAGCTTTACATCTCATCTCTCCTATAGAATATATTCCAGAGCCTTGGGAAGCCACTGCTTCTCAGTCTAAGCTCCTACCGAAATAACAACAACAATAATAATAGAAATATTGTAGCTCTTGGCTTCTTTTTCTGCAGCCCACAAAGCCCCAGGAGCCTGACCATCTTCCTGCTCCCAATCGGGCTGTGGAGAGAAAACTGTTGAGAAACTTGAGTGGAGGAGGAGAATAAAGATTCCTTCCCTTCACCAACAATGGTGTGCCCTGGTTCTGCCTCCTTTTTGGTATTGACCTTTTTTAACCTTTTTCGAGTGTGAGTGTGCATTCTGGAGTGTGATTGTGCACTTTTACAGCTCATGAAGAATTCTGCAGAGAGGGACCACTATGGGCTATCCGATCTTTTTTATCCCTGTTATGAGGATTCTGTAACACTTCCAATTATTTTCTGTTGCAGAAACTCCTCGTAAGAAAGCTGACAAAGCCTCAGCGTCTCCTCATTCGAAATCATCCACTCCCCGACCTAAGAAACCAACCAAATCCAAGCGCTGAAGAAGAGTGTGGCTGCAAGAAATCCTTTGGCTCCTGGTTGTTATTAATTTTGGCCACAGTATGAGGACTGCCTATCCCTGAAATACAAAACTACATGCAGTTCTTCTAGTTGTTTTAATAAGGTCTAGGGAGAGGAGTTAAATGAAGATTCTAAAATTGTTTCTCATTTATTATTTATTTAGAAAACTGTTAACATCTAGTTTAGCCTTGCTCTGACATTTTTATATCTCCACCTACATAAGCTGCAGATTGGGTTAAGAATATTTCAGGGAACCATATGCAACTTTTATTATGCCCTGTTTGTATTACAGAGTAGATGTTTTGAAGTATCCTATAGCATCCGGGATGTGGTGTCATATTTGGAATAATCCCTTTGCCTCTTCCAGAGCCTCTTGTACAAGGTGCTGAGAGTGAGGGATACCAGCACTGCACTCCATACAGCCTTGTCTTAGGAAGACTGTCTTAAAAAATGAGGGGAAATGAAGCTTTTTAGGAAAAGAGAAAAAAAGACAGCATTCATTTTAAAGATTCCTACACACTGCCCTCTATTCATAAAATGTTGGATGAACCAGAAGACTGTCTTTACTAAGTAAAGATTTTCCTGTCATTCCCATTCTGCCAAAGAGGAAAGTTATATATATCCTGTTTTTGAGTGATATCAAAATTAATAGACTACAATAATTTTTCATTGAAGATCTTGTAGTTTCAGACCCCTGAGATATTACTTCATGAGTTTAAAAGTATCCCAACTTAATTTTTTTTTAACTAATTGGTGTTCTTGTTTTGCACAGGACTAGTGCAGTAATCTTTGGGCACAAAGAATCCCTACAAAATCATACATTAGGTGAATCATCTCCCATATTAATCAGTGGTAGAGAGATCATGTTAGGATCCAAGCTGGCCCGTCATGGCCAGTCACTCTTTTTCAACCCAGCCTGGCTCTAGCAAAATAAGGGAAGGGGTCTTCAGGTGGATCCAGGAGGCTAGAAAGTCTTCCATAGAACAAAAAATCCATAATTGGGGTTTGAAAAACTGAATTATATACCAGTAGCAATCATCTCTTCCTGGGTAGGCTGCTCTAGTACATGGTGACTGATCGAATCCATATGCTCTTTGGATGAAATCGATTTTCCAGAGTTTCCTCAATTGTAATTTATATCTGAATTTGCATCAAAGCATGATCATTGCTGGCAAAAGGATAGGATGGGGATTCTCCTGGATCTCTCAATGGTTTTCAGTGCTCTTAACTTACCATTATATCTTCTTCAGAAATTTTAAAGTTCAGTATGGGGGAAAAAGGTTTAGAGACATCAATTTTCCTTTCTAGCAGAAAGGGAGAGGCTTGGGGAAGCTGATTGTTTCATATGTGTCAACACGCACATACAGTACTTCTGCTTGAGATGCAGAAGATGTATATTCAAATATCTGAGCTGGCAGCTTGCTGTCTGGTATGAGTGGCTGGCAGACAGGCTGCAACATTGAATGTGGAGATAGGAGCCTGCCTGCCCATTCACTATAAGGGTGGCATACAAGACTTATAAATGAATGAATGAATGAAAATGGACTAATCTTGAAGCTGACCTGGAAACTTAAAGATAGCCTGCACATGAAAGGAAGGGCTCCATTTTAGTTGAGGCACAGGAGAAGCCATTCTATTAATGAAACTTAAGACATATTTCAAGGAAAAGGACACATGTACAGTATGCGAGCTTCTACAAGCATCCTTGGTGGGGTCCGTTGTTTTAATGTTTCCATTCCTCTCTGGAAGCATTGTTGGAGAAATAATCACCTAGTACAATCTATGCTGGTTTTAACTTTCCTTTTTAAGTCAAAAGGGAAATATAGGTTACAAATTAGTTCTCTCTCTCTCTCCTCTATCTTCCTGACATCGAATTAGGAAAAAAAAATAGACTAAATCATGAAACAATGGAATAATCTGACAATCCACTATTGGAATGTATCTCATCCTGCTGATGCTGCCAAATCCAATTGCCTCATTAAAGCTATTGTCTAGGATAAGCCTTGAAAAATTCTTATGCTAAAGAATCTCAGTATTTCCCCTTTTCTGAGCCTAGAAAGAAGGAAAAGCAGGTTTCTCCTTTTCTTTCAGCCTGACACCTTACCAGTAATTTCCTCAATGAGCCATCCTGAACTAAGGACTTGGTTTGTTTTTTGTTTAATTTGCTTTAACTTCCAAATGAAGAGAGAGAAATGTCTTCATTAGTACTATAATTTGGAGAGGAGGAAAGATTCTTGCCAGTCAGGAAGCATCCTTGCCCTTGCTGTTCAGCTGTGCAATTAGCCACCCACCTTTTCTTTCATCCCATCTCTTCCTTTTGTTAAATGAACTAAGCCAACTTCCATCACACCCAAGACAGTGAGGCAAGGACAGGTGTGTTTTGCATATTTTTTTTCTGATTAGTCTGATACTGTGATGATGCAGAAATGACATCAGAACATACATACTGGACTTTTGTACTTGTATCCCCCTTCCTACCTCCCAACGTTGGCTGCAAGTACATAGTCAGTTTACACCATTTGCCCTCCCCCAAACAGGGCACCTATAGTTGGTCTGGAAGTCAATTTCCTCTTTCTGTATGTCTTTTTCTTAGGTTTTCACTGTGAATCCAGTCTTATTCCCCCTGAATTCCTTCCTTCAAGAGTTGTTCCATATTCTTTTCTGGATCATCCCTTTCTCTTTTTCAATCTTTATTAGTTGACTCCTTACAAATGCTAAGTGTTTTTTCTTATGTAAGATACTAATTCTTTTGAAGTGTGTTTTGCTTTAGTTCTGCAATAAACAACTGCTTTTCAGATCATTTGTGGTCTTTACAGTTAATGAGATTTATTTTAAACAAACTTTAATGTCACAGGATTCTGTAGGAACGTGTGTCATCAATTTACTTGTATGAAATATGCATGCATATATGTAAATGAGCATACGTAACAGGAACTGAACTTTATCACATTATGCCAATTCTATACCAGTTTTACTGGATCTCAGTTCTTTCTTAGTCCCAGTTTAATATGCTGTTATTAACTTATAAAAGACCTTTGTGACTAGAAATTACAATATTTGACATAACAACTGTACCTGTTACGATCTTGCCCAAATGCTAAAGGTCATTCTTGGAGACAATGTTCTGGATGCTATCCCATGTTGAGATATGGCAGATGGCTGTCCATCATCATAGGTGTGTCCAGGAAGTTTGTTTTGAGGGAGGAAGGACCAAATGGATCAAAGAACAGATCAATCCAGGGTTCTTGCTCGAGGCACAAATAACCATCCTCAAATTAACATACTTTGGACATATTATGTGAAGACCCATAGCCCTTGAGAATTCCGTAACGATGGGAAAGGTGGGAAAAAGAGAAGATGACAACCAGCAACTAGGTGAATGGATGGACTCAGTTTCAACAGCAATGGATGTACTGTACCATTGTGAGATTGAAAGGCCAGGTTGAGGACAGATCATCCTGGAAAAAGTCTATGTGATTGCTAAGAATTGCCGTTAGTAATAATAATGCAATTTTTAAAAGATAAGTAAAGTAAAATACATACATTAAAATATGCATGAAATTTATATATATATATATATATATATATATATATATATATATATATAAATTTTTTATTAAAACTTTTTAAAAAGGAAGATTAAAAACTAATACAAACTAATATGTAGTAATGAAGAAAAAAGAAAGGGAGAAATCAAAAAGAAAGCTAAAAGTGCAAGAAAGGAACAGAAAAATAGAAAAGAAAGAAAAAGGATAAAAATAAGTAGCTTCTTAGAAGTAAATTTATAAGTCAGGATTGGCTGCAACATCCTGCCATTTGTATCTTGGGTAGTATATCTGAGTTTGGTACTTTTTATTTGATTGCTATTACTATTTGAATTTTAAGCAGGAGATTTAATTGCCAATTATGTGGTGAACTGTATCAGCTACAGCTTGAAACCATAATCCTTTGAATTTTACATGAATTTCTATAGCATGGGGGAATCCTTGCCCTTTGAAGTTACTGGGTTATTGTCACAACTTGAAGGGTTGTAGCCAGCGGAGTTTTGATTCACTGCAACTGAAAGGTTCAGGGGGTCAAAGGGTAAAGGCAGAATAATGGTGGGAGGTTTTTCAGAAGACAAGTTCTGCAGAGTGTGAAGATAACGGAGCTGGATAGCAGCTGGTGTATGGGACAGTATCTCAGCTGCCATCTTCAGAGATTCAGAAGCAGCTTTTTCACCTTCAGCAGCAATCACCTACAACACAAAGGCCATTTGAGAATATGCATTCAGTTGTTTCTGTAACTATATTACTTATTATAAGATACTGCCTTTCCTTAGCCCAAATCAGAAAGAAAAAGTACAGTATACTCTACCCAGTATATTGTGTGATGTTATATTACTTTGCCCAAGAATCATCTATGATGTTTAAGTAGTCCCAATTTTTCCAATGTTCATTAAAAATATCCTAAATACAGTTCCTGTACACAGCACAGACTCTTTTAGTTCTTCCTCTTCAGTAATTTACTAGTTGATGTCTGTTCCTATGGTTGCAGGAGATTATTCGTTTCTCTGCAGATTTTTTTTCTTTCATAGCAAAATAACAGTACTTTGTGCAAGCACTCAGGAGACCTGGTAATTAAATTCACACAAAAGATTAGGGAGATGAAGCATGGTGTATCCTATGAATGTGCTGTCTTACAAGTTATGAACAGCTCTAAAATTCATAGTAATCTGAAATCGGAAAGTAAGCAATGGATCATGGAGACTAGTCTATGAGAGGTCACTAACAGTTTCTGCTTCATCCTGCCTGTCTCTCCTTACTTACATTCAATCGATATTATGGTACAGGGCATCAGCCTCCTCAATAGCAGGTTTCCAGATTAAAGCTACAGTAGCTGCTGGGTTAACATTTGTTTTGGAGGAAAGCTTAGAATTGAGTCAACAGCAGTGATAGCAAAATGCTGCCTAGTGTTCTGTTTTTGTTGAATTTCATATAAAGCCTCTTACACATAGAGAAATAATGTTCATAAATATATCTTAAGCATTTAAAAATGCTTGTTTTAATTTCCCTCTCATAATAACAACCTTACTGTAGCCCATGCCCTTTATCCACTCCCCCCAAAAGTACATCTGACTAATATTTTTCTTCTTGGACCACTTTGGCTTTGATGCTTCTCTCTAAGCAGAATCAAGAAAAAGACCAGCAGAGCAATCTACTAATTGCTCTAGTGTTTTATTTGGGACTTTTTCTTGTTTTCTGTGGTGTTTCTGATACTGTTCTGATTTTGCTATTTATTATTATGGGTTGTCTTGTTTGTTTTATTTTTATTGGAAGTTGTATGCTGCCCAGAATCCTTTGGGATTAGGGCAGGTTATAAGTACTGTAATAATTCCATCCAGTCATTTCTGTCTCTAATCCTAGAAATAGGAGTCTCTATACTTGACTGTGGAAGAGGGATGGGACATGTAGCTATATATGATAGAAACATGTTTCCTTGACATTGCTGTATCCTTTAATCAACCTGGGGACTTAAATGGAAAAGAAAAGTGGATAGAAAAGGTGATAGCGAGGCCTTACCATTGCAAAGGAAAAGTATGAAGATAAAACCAGAATCAGGTGGTTCAACCTCCTGTTGGCCATCTTTTCCTCTGCCCTGCCACTCCCATTGAAACGCCACCAGAGGAAAAGCATTTTTTTCTCCTGTAATCTCCTGTAATAAAAATGGGTATCGGCAGACACACAACTTACCCTCACTTTGGCATGACGCTGGGCTTCTGCTTGTGCAGATAGTGATACCTGAAGCTCAGCTGGCAGCCGAATGTCTTTACTGAAATAAAAATAGGAATCACGAAAGAAAGGCTACTGTCCAGACCTGGAAACAATAGAAGATGTTTGGCATCTGGGATTATATATTTTTGGTTACCTTTTTTTTTTCTCATCATGGACTGTAAACTATCTGATCTGATTACACCAACTTAATTCAGCTATTTACTTCGGGAATAAATCTTGGGCTGATATGATATTTGAATATTTGTCCCAGGTGCTGTCTACAAGCCAGCCCATTTGGAGTTTCACTACCATCATCTCCAGTCCATGCCTACTGATTTCTTAGCCAAAATTGCCTGCTTCGAGGATCAGATTGGAGGTTCTAGAAATAGCCTGCCTCACCCTGGGTTGATCCATGGGTAATTTGTCTTGACCTCTGTCAAGTTTAAGAATGAGATCCAATCTCACAAGAGACCATTCTTATATTATTTACAGATACCAATTTTCTTCAAGGATGAATTTCTATTCATTAATTGAAAAACTGGTGTTGAGGCTAGGCTGCCTTTTTTATTTCTTTCACCTTGACTCCCAACAACCCAGAATGTATCTCAATGAACTCTGTATAGAGAGGTTTAAACCCAAGACTGTAGAAGCTGCCTCCACTACATGGCTATGCAAGTCTATGTTCCCCTCCAGTGAGATGAAAGAGCCTGGCATGGGCAACTAGGGAGAGCTGATATTCTTCTCCCAAACCCTATCTTGACATTCTCCTAGCCACCTTTTTCGGCAACAGCAAACTTGGTATATCCCAAATTGGACCACAATCCTCTGAATTTTGTGGACCCTCACAGACATACTCCAATCACTTTCTGCAGCATTTCCAAAGCTCAATCATCTACTGAAAGTGCAATTTGACTGAGATTTGTCACACCCTCCCTCTCCAAAATCTCTCTGGTTAGTGTTTGGAAGCTCTGTCCTATGATCTCACCAACCTTTGAAAAGGCTGGGAATGGGGGACCAAGGGTGGTCTTATTCTCATTCTGAGTTGAGAACAGACTTGCCAGGCCTTGAATTCAATACTTGCTCTCCCTTTTGCCCTCCTCTTTGCATTTTACACAAACAAGTGCTATTTTTTTAATCCCCCTTTTTGCGTGGCTGCCATGCCATCACTATTTACATGCAAGGCAACTCCACAGTAACAAATCAAGGCCAGAAGTTTTTGGATTTGTTTCTGAATTAAGGCAGAGTAGATTAGAACAGTCCTCCCTACCTTGGATGGGTAAAAATACTGTCTTGAATTGCTGCACTTTGCACTGGATTCAGGTTTCACCTAAAGTCCACATTCCTAGCTTTTACACTGTCAATCACAGTAACATTTAACCCTTCTGTCAGAAAAAAAAAAAAAAAAAACCCACACCCAGTAATTTTAACATTCTTGGCTCTGAAAGTAGGAATAGTATAAAATGTGGAAAGATAATCTGCCATTCTTTGGAAATCAGATTTCTTGCAATGGTGATATTTCCTTAATGGCAAGTGAAGACACCTCATTGCTCAGTGCATTTGGAATGAGTGATCATAATAATGTGTGAGGCTCAGAGAGAGTAACCCACCTGCAGTGAAAGTAATTCCTAACGCAGATACATGCTGTTAGTAAAATACGGACAGTGAAAGCCAGAGCACTAATGTCCAAACCCTGATCCAAGGCTTGTGGTGCAGAATTGTATTAAATAAATATGGGTCAGTATATTGCTTTATCAATTTGCATCACCTCAAAATTCTTAGTTCATAACCTTATTGGGAGGAGAGACATCCATTCTTACTATAAGTATAATCAGCATAATAAACACGCAACAAGAGTTTCTTTCTTATAAAAAAAAGTTCTATCCTTATTTAACAAGTCAGGCATAAGCTTATATTATTAAAGCCTTCAGATAAACCCAATTTTGGATACAGTATGAGTCCATGAGTAGAGTTATAATTCATGAATGGTTTCCAAGTTAAATTCTGTATCATATTTTTCAGATAGGAAGTTATTTTTTACATTGAGGCATACTCCCATAGTTTAGTTTGCCATTCTGCTAAAGAGAGAATTACATGTTATTTGGACACAGTTCTTCAGGTGAAGTCTAACCAGCACAGAATACAATGAAACTATTAATTCCCGTGATCTGGTTACAATGCCTCTGTTAACACAACTCAAGACTGCACTGGCCTTTTTAGCTGCTTAGACTCACAAGTCATTTTGCCCCAGGGAAATACTTGGAAGGAAACTACTGCTATTTCTTCACTGACTTATCTGCTTCAGTTCAGGCAGCTGTCACCTAAGGTACACCCATTCTCTCTCCTCATGATTTTACTATGAAAAAAAGAACTCTCCAGTTTCTTTAACCACCCTCCATAGACAGTTGGCAAGGCTGAAAGCAGCTTCCAGTTTGCATAGACAAAGGGAAGGGAAGATGGAAGTAATTAATTGTGGAAGGATAGGTTGTAAAAAGAGTGTAGGCAACTGGAATTCCGTACCTTCCCTTTTATTTCTAAAGCATCTCAGCATCCAGATGGGGGAGAGATTGTTTAAAGAGCCCTGTGTTTGGAACAGCTGCTGGTGGGTGTGGGGCGAGGCAGAAGGAAGCGGTCAAGGTTTGTGGAAAGGCCAGGAGCACTGTCCTTTTAAAGGAGCATTGGTACCTGGGAATAGTAGATATTCTAGGGATAGCAGTAGTGTTTAATAGTTAGAGTAGTAGAACAGTAAGGTGAGCAATAGCAATATAGATTAGGTGAAAACTGTATTAGTGGGACACCTGGGTATAAAAAAAGAACACTTTTGTACTGTGAATATTGGTTTTATAAGTAAAGGAACCCCAATATGAAAAAGGGGAGAGAAAAGGCCGTGTGTGCAGTGTCTCATTGGGAATATCTTGGTGAGTCTGGGTAATCCACCCCTGGATATTAAATGAACCTGTGACATTAACGTATGTCACAGGTGCCTTTACTGACTCGTGAAATTATTCATTTATTTAGGCATATCTTGGTCAAGAGACAGTCCTAGTATTCTGGGTGTCGTATCTCAGTAAAAGTTGATGATAGTAGTTGTTGTAGCCATTCACTTTCCATTCTGGATAGAGATGTGAGCCAATTTGTCACTGCTCTTAAGACTGCACAAAGAGATTTAAAGAAGATTACAACAAATTTACAGTGCTTTTTTAAAGCTTCCTCAAAGACAACCTTAAACACTTGCAGAACTGGCCTATTATAGCCTCTGACCATATCTATATTTCTTTGATATTGCAGGAACATTTGATATCTTAAACACTTGTAACAAGCATCAATTCTCATACTGCTGGTTGTTTTACTCATAGATACTATACCATGGAGACTCGTCTAGAATTAGTTCATGCCTAGACTCACAATATAGCAAGGGCCAAGTAAAATAGCACAAAAGAGTGTGCAGGCTTTGGAGTTCTCCAGCACTCCTCATCAGAGACAATGTTACCAAAAATAATGCAAAAACAGGATGGGGAAAAAGCAAGGAAATCTACAGCCAAGGATAGGTGTTTCAGCTATGAGGTCTGCAGTTCAAAGCCAGTGGAGGCAGCAGACTGAATGCCAGTGGAAGTGTTACCAGTTAATGATTAATTATAATATTCCTGTCTGTTTCTATCATGGGCAAAGCTCACAGACTGTGTGTTTTCCTAACCTCTTGCCTAATGAAGATTCTGGAAAATGCAGAAGCTCAAACAAACATTTTAGTTGGTCCTAATAAATAAATCTAACAATGGATTTTGGACTTCTTCATGGACTGGCATAATCATAATTGCTAATTATAGGCCAACACAAACAATTTGTAATACCTGAGTGAGAAGTTACAAATTATAACTAACAGCTAAAAGATTTCATTCTTTTCCTTTCCTGACATTCTGACACTTCTTTGGTTTTACAGAGTACAGATTTCATACCTACATTTCTGTCAGCTCCATTTTGATCCCCCATTGACAGGTGATGGCATCCACAGCCACCTGCAAAAAAGAAAAAAAAGGAGGGGTATTCATGTGACTGCCAAAAGTCCTTAAATCAACATATAAAATATTATCCTAACCCTCCAACAAAAACTCTTCAAGTAGAAGCTATTTTTTCTGGGTCCTTATTTCATGCAAACTTCAAGTAAAAATATCACGAGTTTATGAGGATTGATGTTTTTCAAGGACAACTGCTTAGAGAGTAAAATCAAGTCTTGTAATATTTCTCTTGATTCTGATTAATGTGATTGGAGGAGTTGCATCTGTTTAAATTGATTCAAAATGCCCTATTGTGTCTGTATTCATTCAACATGTACAACTATAGACCATGGTTAACAAACTCTGATAGCTATTTTCACACATGCTAAGAAAGAAGAAACAAACCACATTATTCCTTAATTGATTGCCTGATTCATATAACATGCTAAGATGTATTGTGGTTTGCTTGGTTTAGGCTTGATCAGGATTGTTTGAAGTCATGATTTATGGTTTGTAAATGATGTTTATAGTTTGGTGTGTTGCATGAACACAGACTATAAATATATGCAGCCACATTATTCCCAGTGATGACAAGATCTCATTCAACGCAGCAAATTTTTGTTGTGAATGCTTTTGTTGGATATTACGCTTAGATGAAGATATTTGGTCTCTTCACAGGATGAGCAGGTAGTTCATGAATAGGTAATTCATACATTTTGGGTAATTCAAAACAGTGTGGGTCTATGAGCAGCCTCATGTTTAATCAAATTAAATCCACAGCCAGTTCCCAAATCCCTTATATATAGAAAGAAGCACAATTTCAGATGGTTGTTGGTTCCTTCTCTTCCTCTTCAATTAAATAACCATTATGACAATCACTTTTTTCTGTAAATTCATTATGGTTTCAGGAATCCATAATATATGGTTAATAAGACTAATTTATGTACAAACTATTTTAGCACAAATTAGTCTAGGTAAAGTGATAGTTGAGGCTATAATTGAGTTAAACAATCTGTGACTCTGACCGCCAAGGTCAAAGCATCTTCTTGTGTCCACTCTTCACTCAAGGGGAAGTGGTAACAATTTCGGATTGTAAAGAGAATTTACTGGCTCGTCAGTTAATGGGAGTTGCCTTTGGCAATTTTTATTCTTGTGAGTATGGTATGGCCAAGGCAAACCTTGAGAAGCTTAGAATTGGGACCAGTGTTCAAGCAAGCAGGAGTACTGTATATTGTAATGTTGTTCAGAAAACAAAAACCAATGAAAAGTGCAGATGGCCTTAGATGACAAAGCCACTTTCAGTAGTCAGTATTGACATTTTTAATCTATATGTTTTAATTGCTGAGGCATAATACATTCTGTGCAAATTTAGGTTGCTGGCTCCAGAACATAAATCATTTTTCTTTGAAGGAATGTAAAAAGATGCAATTTTATTGCTTGTGTTCACAATATAACATTAAGCAAGTCTTTTCTTTAACAAAAATTATAGTGGCCTGGTTTTCAAATAATGTTAAACCATTATACTAAATCAGGGGTAGACAGATTGTGTCCTGTGGCCACGTATACCTGCCCCATTGCATCTCCAAATTTAGTAGAAAATGTGTGTAATTCAGTGGTGCATTTTCAGACCTTTGAGGAGAGGATTAAAGTGGGAATTAGGAGGCTAGAGGCTTCCCACTCTGACTCTCATTCTCACCCAACCAAAAAGTTTGGGCTAAACAGTTCTGGTAATGTCACAATATTAGGGAATCTCCTGGGTCCTTCTGAACATCCAAATGTTGCTCATACCAAGTTTAAAAAAAACAAAACAAAACCAAGCTATATTATGGCATAATGTTATATTCAAGTTTAATCCTTCAACTGCACAGAGAATTCTGCCTTCTAGACTGCCACTGTAAATACAGAAACATAGACTGGAGGGAAATTGGCAGCTGGAAGGAAGAAACTGATGCAAGGCTTAAATCTCATTTCCAGTTCCTTCTCTTGTTCAGGGGACATAAGGTATAATTTTCTGCTTTCTAATGAAAGCTTTTTATTTATGTATTTAATTAAACAATTTATATGGCTGCTCATCTTTCTACTGTGATCTGGTTGGCTTAGAGTGATTAAAACCAAAAAAAGGTATAATCCAAAATAATTTTAAAAAGAAGTTACAACAAAATTCTTTTTTGTTATGAAGTGGTTTGTAATAAATGACTCTTTAGGGATTTATTCAAATTAAAAGCCCACAATTATTGGCATCTTGTCCTATCTGTGGTATCTAGGTTGGCAGTTATTGGAAACAAAGGTTGGATTGAATATATCTTGGCCAGACTTAGCAAAGCAATTCTTATGAATCTGCATCAAGAAAGAGAAACTGTCCAATAACAAGGCAGCAATATATTACTAATTCCATTTCACTTATTACAATGTGGAGTCCTTGGTGCTCTCTAATCTTGGTTGTTTGCTTGCAGATGTTTCATTACTCAACTAGGTACCATCATCAAACAAACAAGCAGAAAACAATACCCTAATCAAGGAACTACCAAGGAGAAAACTATACCCCCACCAACACTGGCAGGGCAAGCTACTGTATATAAACAGGGAGCGAGCCCCACACTCACTAGCACTCATGATGTTACCTAGTCAGGTAATGAAACGTCTGCAAACAACCAAGCTCAGAGAGCACCAAGGACTCCATAGTTCAACCCTGAGCTACATGTATTCTCTTCTGTTGATTACAATATAAATATTTTTGATGGATTTGCCCTTCATCCAGAGCTATCATCTTCTGAAAAATCCTCATCTTTCCCACCTTTATCTCCTGGCTGATACTCTTTCTCTCCATCAGGATGTTGGTGAAAGTTTGATGTGCCAGCAAGCGCTTTGTGGTAGTCTGTACTAGCAGCTGAACTGCATTAGAAATATTAGCGAGGGTGGTCATCAGGAGAGTGACGTTCTCCATTCGATAGTAGCAGACAGTATTTATTTCCAAAACAGCCATGTCATTGGTGATTACCTACAAGGAATAGAAGGCATTATGAGTAATCTCCAATGTAAGAAGATGAGGAACAGATGTGCTGATAATTCTGCCTGTCACTAGAAAGAAACAGGAAATCCAGGACCTACAAAAATTGAGCAACCTTATTACTGCAATACCTGGGCTGGCAAGATTACAGGAATCTCGCAAGATATATCAGTATCGTCTGCGTGTCATATGTTTTTGTGTGGAGGAGGGTGAGTCAATGACACATAGTTTCCTTAAATCTACGTAATTAATTAATCTTAAGGTGATATTTCAGCTGCAGACTTTTGATAGCCAACAATGGATTGATTATTTTGATTCAGAAGGCTGCCCAGTTCCTACATTACTCTGGGTATCTTATGTAATTAAAAGAGAGGAAAACAATTAAAGAAGAAAAGAATATGTGCACCTGAACAAAACACACGTTACCTTACAAAAAACTCACCAGGGGCTCAACAAACAACCTAGGTCCAGGCTGGAGAGCACAAACACATTTTCAAAGACTTGTGGAACTCTTGCAGGGTTGGAGCAATGTGAATCTCCAGTGGGATGTTATTCCAGAGGGCCGGCATCACAACAGACAAGGCACATTCCAGGGACCCACTAGGTGACATTGTTTAATAGAAGGGACTTGGAGCACCCCCCCTCTGCCCAATCTCACTGGTCAGGCAGAAACCATGGAGATAGGTGGTCCCTCAAATAACCAGGCCCTATGCTATGAAAGTATTTATAAATGACAATCCGCACCTTGAATTGCACTGAGAAGCAGACTGGCAACCAGTGCAGGTTGTGGATCATTAACGGACATGGATGTATCAAGTGTGCTCATCACTGTACACACTGCTGCATTTTGGACTAGCTGTAGCTTTCGGGTCATCTTCAAGGGCAGCCAATTGCAATATTCCATCATGAGGTGACCAAGGCATAAGTGACAGTCTGAGGGGCCTTCCATTCTAGGAATGGGTGCAACTGGCACACAAGATGGACCTGTACAAAGGCCCTCCTGGCCACAGCTGCACCTGCTCTTGAAGCAGTAGTTGTGAATCCAGGAGAGTTCCCAAGTTGTGCACTGGTCTCAAATGGGGAAGTGCCACTCCATCTAAGGCCAAGGTGAAAAAAATCCCAGATCCAGAAAGCCCAAAAAACCATTTAGTCTTCCCAGGATTGAACACTGGGTCAGGACACTGACATTGGGTGGCCAGGAGTTGAGATGTACAATTGAGTATCATCTGCATACTAATGATACCAGACCCCAAACTGATGGATGACTTTACCCAGCAACTTCATGTAGATGTTAAACAGGAGGAGCGAGAGTATTGAACCCTGAGATGTTCCAAAAGCAAGGGGCTGTGGACACAACCTCTCCCTCCTCCATCAGCAGTGACTGGAAAACCACTGCAATATAGTGCCACCCATTCTCAATCCCTACAGTCTGTCCAGAAGGATATCATGGTACACAGTACTGAAAACTGCTGAGAGATCAAGAAGCACAAAGATGGACACAATAGCCCCATCCCGGCTCTGCCAAAGGTCATCAACAAGTGCAATCAATACAGAACCTATGTAACTTCTTTCTAAATCATGTTTGCTTGGCAACTGCCTCTGATTTTTTGATCATCCATGAGTTTTTCTCCAGCAAATGAGCTAGAAGAGGATGAGTAAGCTGTAACTGAACTCACTTACCTCATAGAAAGGAATCTCTAAAGTTTTGAGACGAATGTCTGTTTTGTGGTAAGTATCCAGACAGGGAAGGAGGAAAAACAAGCCTTTTAGGAGAAACAGAACAGCATGGAAGTTACATGCTAGGAATTAAGGTCACAGTTTTTGATTCTCAAGTTATCATATTGGGACTTTACATACGGAAAACATATTCAGTTGAGCTGGTGATCACTGATTGGTGATGGACCTTTCAGAAAATTGATGGTTGACCATCAGAAGCATTCTAGCCAGTGGTTTATGCATGCATTTGTGTGCATGTGTGTATGGGCTGATCTGATCCAACATCAAATGACTTGACACATTGAGGCCAACCCATATTTGTGGAATAGTGGCTGTTTTGGTTGCTATCACAGTCTCCTTTGTAGCAACCAGGCACTCATTCCCTTTTAATAAAAGTCATAGCAGCCTGATTGGGATTGGAATCATCCCCATTTTGTCCTCATTTTTCCCCAAATGTTCACAAAATATTTATTTATGGAAAAAACAAAAGGGACAAAGAGTAGTTGCAGCTAGAATATTCCCATTATAAGGCTGCTGTAACCTTCTGTCTCCACGCCGAGACAGAAAGGAGAATTAATCTCATCTTATAAGAAATGCTGATGTAATGTAAGAAATAAGAATCTCATCTTCTAAGAACTGTTGCAACAAACTAGTGATAAAAATGTGGTTCAGGGGTTACTTTTATCACAATCTGACCTGGGATTCAGGTTCCCATGTTATGCTGGCTGTGTTCATACTACAGAAACTATCAACCATATTTTAATCAAATTTGTTGTGAGAATCCAGTATTTGTCAAATTATGATTCAGTTTGCCATGCAAATTCAGAAAACTGGGTTAAATAAGTAAATCATGATTCACTTAACCAGGGTATTTGCTTATATATAACTGTTAGATCTTCCAGTAATCTGCCTTACCATGTCATGGGAACCAAACCAAAGTTTGGTTGCACAAATGAATATAATTCTTTTGTCCAGTTGCTATCTTTGTCAAGTTCTAAAGGTTTATGAAATGCTTTAAAATCTGTGAACAGAAACAATGGTGGAATGGAGTGGTGGCCATCACTTATATCTTTTGCCTTAACATTTTAATACATTATTGTCAATTTCCAGACTTCTTTTATCTATATACTACTAAAACTCTGTGACCTTTAACTGGGCAAAATGGTGCATGGGAGGGCAACAATTTCCCCAAAAAGGTACCTCAAATGGGCTAACTTACAGAATGTAGTGACCCATGACTCCTGTGGGATTGAAATTTGGGAAATTTGTGGCTGTTTCAGCACTGCACTATAGCAGTCAGCCCAGGTCATGTGATCATCATGGGCGTATTCCTGACCTCTTTCCCGCCTCCCTCTGTCCCCTGCACCCAATCAGCTGGCAGCAAGGCCTGACAGGCGAGTGGCGATTGGCTACTTTGGAACTGAGGCAGAAATCTGAAATCTCTTAACGGCAGTTGGCAGTGAGGGAAGGACTTGGGTGCCTGTGGGCAAGGTAGGGCTGGCAGTCGATGGGTGAGCCCTCTTCCTCCCTAGAGGGGGCCTTTTGGGACATGCCGGAATGTGGAGCAGGGGTTTCCTCACAGACCACGGTTCCCTTGGTTCCACCTCCCCCCAGCAAAGTGGCAGACCGAGGGGGAGGGGGTAAGGGGAGGAGGCAGTTTGACGGGCTATCCTGAGGGTCGTGAGGGGAAGGCAAATGGCACAAGCCTATATTATATGTTTATGGAAATGAAGGGAGGGAGGGAGGAAGACTTCTGCCACCTTCCCACTAGCAAAGTCAATGGGGAAGCCAGCAGCAAGTTGCAAGTCACTCACACTTCACTGCTTTTTTGCCCTCGATCATTCTGTTTCTCTGTTTAGGTAAGGAAATATCTCTGAAACAGTGACCCAATGGGTCACCGCTTGTCTAGTTCCATGCTAAAGTCCTTGAGGCACCCATTCATTTTGTTTCTTGTATTTTCAGCTGATATGCCTAGGAAAAGTTCTCAGAAATGCTACCTGTTCCATGTGCAGTACCACGTAGACTGGCAGATCCGGTGCAAGATGTAAATGTTATTAAGCAAAAAAGAGATGATGACCATAATGCTATTGCATTTAGCATATATGCAAATACAGGTACCCCTGACTTAAAGTTCACTTGTTCAGCAACCATTTGAAGTTATGACAGTGCTGAACGAGTGGGACTTATGATGGGTCCTTGTAGTTGCAGCTGTCACAGCATCCCCAAGGTCACATAATTGCAACTCAGGTGCTTGGCAATTACAGCATTGCAGCATCCTGCAGTCACATGATTGCCATTTGTGATCTTCGCTGTCAGCTTCCAACAACCAAAGTCAATGGGGAAGCTGGCCGGAGGTTGCAAATGGCAATCATGTGACCACAGGATGCTGCAACCGCATAAGATTCACCTAACAGCAGCAACTGGGACTGCCAGAACTGCCCTTCTAAGTTGGTGCAGTCACATGACATTGCACTTTACGACAGCATCACTTAGCAATGGAATTCCCAGTCCCAATTACCATTGGTAAATGAGGACTACCTGTAGGATACTTACCACAGAGTGCAACACCATCACATTTAACTACAAAAAGGAAAACTTTTAAAAAATTAGGGAACTGGTGAAAAAGAGACTGAAAGGAAAAGTCCAGAGAAATTATTTAAAATCACACTGATCAAAACTCTACAGGAAAGTACTCTGCAATATAATTCCAAAAAAAGGTCAGCAAGGCTTTCTGATAGCATCCAAAAAGATGCAAGGTTTTCTTCAGGAAATGAAAAGTCCATCCTCACAAACAGAACAAAAACTCTGGAAAAAAATCTAAGATGATAATAAGGAATGCAAAAAAACCCAAAAAACGGGAAAGGAGTTTATGGAGCAGATGGCAAAAACATTAATGGAGCCAATAAGAACTTATTTAAATATATTTGATGTCTACCAGATCTGGGTCTGCAAAAATCCAGGTGACTACTAGATGGTAGCAAAGAGGCAAGGTTTTTCTGCCATCTAGTTGCTTCGCACATTACAGGAAAAGATGGGGCCCTATACCTCCAAATATATATTTGTATCTTTTGTAATATTTGAAAAAGAGATGTATAACAAATATCCATTCAGAAACACAGTGCTAGCTGCACAACACCCCCAGCACACTATTCCAGACCATCTGCCCTCTCAATTCAAGTAGTATGGAAAAAAATATAGGGATCACCCCATGGCAATGAAGCTAGTTTTAATTTCTATCACAAGTGAAGCTGCCAATATTATAACATTTTATTTACTTGCCCCTTGGTTTAGATAATTCAGCAATGATGATTAGCAGGATGATTTCTTCACATGATGTTCACTGTATATTTTTAGTGCAACACCCTAGTTATGTCAATGTTTCTCAATAACGTTGACACTGGCACCTCCTTTTACTTCATCAATGACTCCCAATAGTTCAGTCTGTATAGATGTCATAGCAAGCAGTGCTATATTTAACTTGTGGCTCTGCAAAAGTCTAACAATCTCTGTACACTTACCAGGCCCTCTTGGCCTTCCATGAAGAATACGACCAAATCGGAATAAAATAGCTCTCTCATACTCCCGTACAATCTGTCATAGAAAAATGGAGATGAGTAACAGAATTTGAGAGGAGGAAGAATGTGGAAGCAGATAGTGCAAACAGTTTGGCTTCAGAAAGCTTTTAATGCCAGTTGGTGCAAATGTAAAGTGATGAGAGGAATAAGCCTTGCACATTTTTCTGTTTTAACAGCTTATGTGGCTTAATGACTCTTCTCCTCAGTAGCCAAGCATTGTTACCACGCTGCCTGGTATGACAATATTGAATACTCCACTCCCTATGTGGCATTCCAGTTATGTGCTTTCATGCAATTAAAGTAAACACACAGTAACTCTTAAGTTGGCTGGTCATAAGCAAGGAGAAGGATTTTTTGATATTTTAAAATAGAGCAGAAGAGGAAAATCTGGGGATCACAGCTGGTTTTCACTTGAATAACTTTCTTTCATGTTATCTATTAAAACTACAGGGTTCCTGTCCTCATGGGTATCTGCAGGGGTAGAGGAAGGGGAAATGGGAATAAATGAAGACAAGTATGACTTCATCACAAGTGCCATGACTTACATCCTTGCATCAGATGTCATGACACAAGTACATAATGGTGGCATTCATGTGATGAAATTGACATTTTGGCATCATTGAAGTTTGCTATGGATGCCACAGCATGTTCTTGTTATTTTGGTGATATGAAATAACAGATGATCAGTTTATCATTTAGAGAAAGACCACATAGAAGGGGATGACTAAACTTGGGTAGTTTTATTTCAATTGTAACATGACCTCTCTCAGTTTTTGAAAAGATCCCAGTTATGTAAGGCAATGGAATAAGATATTCCCATAAAAATGTAGAAAAGTAAGTTAGTACAAATGAGGAGTGATTCTATCAAATACTTTAGGAAGGTAAATATACTGTAAGTAAAATGGGATTATAAATATTTTTGCCATTGGGCAAGAGTAATTATTCTGAGGTAAAGATAAAAATGAGCCTTGACTATGGTGAAATATCTAAGTCAGACTTTGATCACCAACTGTGAGGCAGAAGAGTGGATGAGGCCTCCATCTCAACTACTGTTAAGCTGCGTGCTGTTCTGTCTGCCTCATGCTCCATCTGAGAGAAAAGATCATGAACAAGATCCAGGTGAACTAGATGTTGAAGCCAAGGAGCCACACCATTGCAATTGTTAACAGTGAGGTGTTAAATGTGAAGCTCCTAATCAAATGTGGTTGATCTTGAAAAGCTAAGTTTATATCCGACTTACAACTTGGGAACCACTAAAAAATCCCAGAGCTGTAACCTAGACTGGGAGGTAAAAAAAAAATACCCTTGAAGAAAGCAGTGGGAATCCATGTGATTTTACCACCAAGAAAACTACATCAGCATGTTTTTGAAATCACTGGGAATCAAGCTTGACTTGGCCTGAGGCTAATCTGGATCTCTCATTACAATGCCTCATTCTGATTTCTGAAGAAGGAATCTAACTCATGATGTAAGACTTTTTTTCTGAGTGAGGCACTGGGGTGATGTGGCTGGATGGCCCCAGTCAATTTGTAGATTGGTGCATCTGGAGGGTAGGTATGTGAGTTTGATAGGGAGAGACAGAGATGAATGTATGCAGTGATGACATCTGCTGATTTACCACTGGTTTTTGGCTTCGCATTGTGGATCTCAGGAATCTAGTAAAAAAAGAAAAAAAGGTCTCACTGCTTGAGAATCATGGAGAATGCTTGGATTGTGAAGACTTGGTGCTTGGTTTACAAAATCAGAAAATGTGGGAATTAAAATCTGCCTCTTCCATCTGTACATGAAATGTGTTTAATGTGTACTGAAAGTATGTTTATATGTAAAAGAAATATCCTTATCAAATAGGACTAACTTGGACAGACAGGTTAACACATATGCTGTCCAATTCATGAATTTTTTCTGTATGAGTGGGATATCAGGGTTTGCTGCTGTACCCCACAGCATTTGGATGTATGAACTTTACTAACTGATTGCTGTCTCTCACATGTATCAACTCTCAATCTCTAGAAATAGTCTTACCTTCATGCAGAACCAGATGGAAATGGGAAATGTGATTATGATGAGAAGGAGTGAGAGGATGACAAGAAGCCACTCACAGATGCCTAGGCCTGAAGATTTTAAGCCTGCAGAAAAAACAATACAGGATATAGGATTCTCCTGGTCTCTTTAAACCTGTCTATGTTACTGGAAAAATCAGATTTTATTTTTTAAACAATAGGGATTCTGGACTTGCTGACCCAAATTATTTTGGGAATAAGATGAGACTATATGAAGATGAAAAACAGAACTGAGATCACATACTCAGATTTCATCTGCAGATGAAATAGGGACTCTATTATATTCTAATTCAGAGTAATGTTCCAGCATACATTTGCTTTATTGGAAACTTTTCTCTGCCACCTGCATATGTTTCAGGTATTTCTTGACTACCTGGTTTCCAGCTGACATTGATTAGGAATATCAACTAGTTAAGTTGGCTACGAGTTTAATCCTATCATTGTCTGGACGGCACCACGCTGGGGATGCCACTAAGTTCCTTTACAATTATGGTGAACTGAAGGATATTTATGACTGTTAAGATATCATAACAATTTTCATTTACAACTCACACATACAAGCAGCACACACAAACACGATACACAAATGAGAACAGTTAATTTCAGAGTGGATCTGATGGTAGTCATAGACTACCTGCAGCTTAAATACACTCCAGTTGAATCCCCACTCATACTTAACCAGGGTGGAATCATTCTTTGGCAGCAACAGCACTTTGCCCATTCCTCCTTGTTCCCACATTTTTGTATTCATTTTGACTCCAACCCATAAAAGACACTGTGCTGTTACTAGCTGTTAGTATTTCCTCCCTTATTCTGACACCATCCAATGTCAGCCTCAAGGTATAAAACTTCAATTATGTTTCGCCTCCTATTACATAGGAGACAAAGTCAGGTGATCAATAGTGAATGTGATCAGAGAGGTGCTCTGGGTCTTTCATGCAGAGGTGGCATCACTTCTCCTATCTGATCCCTGGTCAACCTCTGGAAATCACCCTCTTGGGGGCGCCATGGAGGCAGTAGATATGTGATATAAACAATTCTGCTAACTTTTTAGCATTTGGGATTGATGTACAAGGAATAAAATGCGCTTGTTTAGAAAACAGATCAGTTACAACCCAAATTACTGTGTTGTGATTGCTCTCAGGTAAATCAACAATAAAGTCCATAGAAACTTCTTCCCAAGGTTTTTTTGGAGATGCCACTGATTGTAGAAGGCCCAAAGGTTTTCCTCCTCTTTTCTTTGACATTGCACATACAGGACATATAGAAACATATTCAGAAATGTCCTTTCTCATGGTTGGCCACCAAAATTGTCTACGTAATAAATGTAAGGTTTTTATAAATCCAAAATGTCCAGAGGTTTTACAATCGTGGCCCTTTTCTAGGATTTGCTTACGAAGTGAAACTGGAACATACAATTTGTCTGCCATCCACCAAGCTTGGTGTTCATGGGTTAGTGTATTTTTATTTTTTTGGAACCATTAATCAGAATCTAAGGCAGCATTTAGTTTTTGGAGCAGTTCATTAGTAGGTTTTTGTCTTTGTAGTTTTGACTGGGTTCTGGTCAGGGCTACTGAGCCAGGTTCTGCTTGAGGTGGTGCTTTAGGAATTACTGGAGCAACCACCTGTTCTTGTTGGCTGTTATGCTGAGGTAGTCTTGATAATGCATCGGTTAAAAGTTTTTCCCTCCAGGGGAAAAAGTTAAAAAGTTTTTCCCTCCAGGGAGGAATTTTAAAGTGAACTTGAAATGGCTGAAAAATTGGGCCCAACGTACTTGTTTGGGAGATAGCTTTCTCGGAGTTGTAAGGGCCTCTAAATTCTTGTGGTCCGTCCACATCTCAAATGGATGTGATGACCCTTCAAGGAGGTGTCTCCATGTCATCAAGGCCCAACGTACCGCAAAAGCCTCCTTTTCCCAAATGAGCCACCTTCTTTCTGTTTCAGTAAATTTGCAGGAAATGTAAGCACAGGGCTTGAGTAACCCCCCTTCATCTTTTTGGAGTAAAACAGCTCCAATTGCTACGTCAGAGGCATCGGCTTGAATTACAAAGGGTTTGTCAGGTTCTGGGTGTTTTAAAATAGGCTCTGCCATAAACAAGGTTTTTAAAGCCTCAAAGGCTTTTTGGCACTCTTCTGTCCATACTAATGGGGCCCCAGACTTTTGAGCTTTCGCTGTGTCTTTGCCTCTTGTTCTTAGTAAGTCAGTTAACTGCAAAGCAACTTGTGCAAAGTTTGGAATAAATTGGCGATAGAAATTAGCGAAGCCCAAAAAACTTTGTAATTGCCTCCTGGTTTTGGGTGGTTCCCAACTTAAAACATCCTTCACTTTTGCAGGATCCATTTCAATCCCTGAATTGGAGATACAATACCCCAAGTAGTCCACTTGTTCTTTATGAAATTCACATTTTGACAATTTGGCATACAACTGAGCCTCCAGTAATTTTTTTAAAACAGCACACACCAACTTTACATGGTCTTTTAAGTTATCGGAGTAAATAAGGATGTCATCTAAATAAACCAATACTCCTCGATATAAATGTTCATGTAACACTTCATTAATTAGTTGCATAAATACCCCAGGGGCCCCAGAAAGCCCGAATGGGAGGACCTTGTACTCATAGCAACCAAAAGGGGTCGAAAATGCTGTCATCCACTTGTCTCCTTCACAAATCCTTACACGGAAATATGCATCCCTTAAATCCAGTTTGGTAAATATTTTTCCCTTTGAAAATATTTTCAGCTAGCAGGTCCTTCATTAAGAGGAGGGGGTACTTATTTTCTTTACAGATGGCACTGAGGCCCCTATAGTCAGTACAGAGTCTCAAGCTTCCATCTTTCTTTTCCCGAAATAAAACGGGTGCTGCCATGTGCAATTTAGCCGGCTGTATAAATCCTCTTGCCAGATTGGTGTCTATGAATTCCCTTAGAGTGGCAAGCTCTTTCTGGGTCATAGAGTAAGTTTTCTTCTTTGGGAATTTAGCCCCTGGCTCAATTTCAATAGCACAGTCAGTGTCTCTATGGGGAGGCAGTGTATATCCTTCCTTCTTGCTGAACACAGCTTGTAAATCCCTGTAGGGCTTAGGAATGTTCTTAAGGGACTCTGGGTCCAAATCTAGAGATTGACTTATGCTGCTAGCAGTTGCAGCCATTGCGGTTTTTATTTTTTCTGTCTCCTCAGCCCCCAAATAAATTCCATCTGCGAATTGCATTTGTCCCGTCTTCCAAAAAACTCGGGGGTCCCACCTTTTCACCCAGTTTGCTCCAAGGATTAGGGCGTAATTCCCCAAAGGAGCCACTAAGCATTTAAGAGTCTCTCGGTGGGTCCTTACTTGTAGCTCAAAAGGCTCAGTGCGATACAGCACAGCCCCTCCCCCCACTTTGGACCCATCCAGCTGGGTGAAAACTATGGGAGTCTTTATTTTTTTCACCCTTAGCTCCAGCGCGTTGACCAGTATGGGACTGATCAAACAGTGCGAGCAGCCGGTATCCATTAGCGCAGTTAGCGTGGCTTTACGCTCCGTTCTGGGTGCCGAGATAGTCACTTTAAGGGTGGTAACACTCACCGCCTCATCCTCATCCGAGTCGTCCTCCTCATCATCCGTTTCAGCCTTGTTTTGGCGAGCGGTTTTGTTGGAATCCACGGTTGCCTCCTGTTCCTTTCCGACCGATCCATCTTCGTAAATGACGAGGTCTGGGAACAGCGATTCCGTTCCTGCCGCTGCGGTTCCTCTTTTGCCTTTTGTGCTGGGTTTTTGTGGTGCTCCAGCGGGCTTTTTCGGCTTCCCCACCCGTGCGGTCGGTGGTTTAGGACAGGACGGCACAAAATGACCGGGCTCACCGCAGCGGAAACAAACGCGTTTGACCACTCTAGGAAATCTCTTGTCTCCTCCTCTCGGTGGTGACTTCCGTGACGCCAGTGCCAGGGTACCGGGTTTCCGCTCGAAGTCCGGGTCAACTCTTTTCCACTGGGCTTCGACGTTACCGGCATGTTGGATCCATCCATCTAGGGAATTCGGGTCTCCTCGGGCGAACG
The DNA here is from genome assembly GCF_059951505.1 of Python bivittatus. Taxonomy (NCBI): domain Eukaryota; kingdom Metazoa; phylum Chordata; class Lepidosauria; order Squamata; family Pythonidae; genus Python; species Python bivittatus. The sequence continues at coordinate 6,532,867 of NW_028277098.1, forward strand.
CTAACTTCCACAGGTCGCAGCGCATCCCTTGCTGGAAGCAGTTGATTTTGAATTGCTCTGGCCAATCTGGAAGCAATCCCGCAATGCCGCAGAATTCTAAGGCGTACTCGCTGAGGCTACGGGTTCCCTGCCGCATCTTGCCTAGTTGTGCCCGGGCTCTGGAGACTACTCCAGGGTCCTCAAATCTTCTACGAAGAGTGGTTAAAAATCCACCCAGGTGGTTTAGTTCAGACGCTTGTGTTGCTCTGAGTTGGATCAGCCACTCCCCCGCTTTGCCGGTAAACACTCTACAAATGTAGAGTACGCGCTCCCGGTCGGATGCAAATAAATGCCCCGTCTGCTCCATGCATATGGTGATTTGAGCCATGAAATTAGGTACTTCACTTGGGTCCCCGCTAAATTTCTCGGTCAATCCCCAGCGCTTTAAGAGGGCATCTTGCTGGCTTGGATTGGGGCGACCCTCCGTTGAACCCCCGGGACGGGCGCAGGTGGTGCAACTGGGGCGGCTGGAGGCCCCTGTGCCGCTGGAGCTACAGGGGTTGCCATTGCGGGCATGGTTGGGGGGGGCTAATAGCGATTCCTCCAGCCCTTCTTCGCCCTCCCCCTCTATTCCTGGGCTCTGGTATAGACCTGAACGACGAACGATTTCGCTCATCCTCATCAGCTCTCTCTTTATTAAGGTGTTCTCCAATTGCAGGAGATGTATGCAATCCTCTAGGGTGTCCCTCCGCATCGATTCGACTCTCCCTGTCATCAGGGCCCAGCACTTCTCGGGGGCCATGTCCAGGAATGACATTCCCCCAGCCAGCTCTTCCATGCTCCACAACTTCGTCAGGTGCCGGTCAGGTTTCCGCGGCGGCGGGAGGGTAGGGTAGGTACCTGTTAGGGTTTCTTCCTCCTCAATCCCCCCTACAGCCCTGGGGCACTCTTCCTCCATCTCCGCAGCCGCGGTAGGTTTTTCGAGGGGGTTTTCCACGGTGGTTGGTTCCCTGGGTAAATCCCTCGCAAAATGGTGAGACTCCACAAAATGTCAGAGTCCGCACACTCAATCCCAAAGTTCAGTAAATCCTCTGGAGTCCAAAGAGTTCCATCAAAGATTTCTTTATTCAGGAGAAGTGTACAGCATCATAGTTTGTTGAGTCTAATTCTACAAAGCAAACCCTTGTCCTTTTAAGCCCAAATTCCTCCCCTTCTAGCTTTTCTTTCCCGCTTGAAACTCTTCGCACCTTGCCCTGGTTCTCACACCTCTTGGCCTTGGTTGCTTGTTTCAAGATAAAGATAACGGCACCTGGCCTCCTCTCCCCCCTTTTTATGGCAGGTCAAGCAAGCGGTTTAAAATAACATTCCCACCATTCCACTATTCACCCATTGATATATACTTAGCAATAAAAGTAAAAGCAATAAAAAAAAATTGAAGGTTCTGGCTTGTGTAGATCCTGACAAACACCATTCTGCTATTCTGTCCCTAAAAAGGTAGACTCAGTGGCACATGGAATGTCAAGGAAACTGTGGAGTTCTTGGGGTTCTCTGAGCTTGGTTCTTTTCTTGCAAACGTTTCATTACCCGGCTAGGTAACATCTTCAGTGCTAGAATGGGATGGGGTTTGCTTTCTGTTTATATACTGTGGCATGCCCTGTCAGTGTTGGTGGGGGTGGGGTTTTTGTTTTGTTCCTCTGGTAGTTCCTTGATTAGGGTATTGTTTACTGCTTGATTGTGTGCCTGGTGGTAATCTCTGCTTACCTAGGTGATGACTGCTGGTGAGGAGATGTTCTGATCTTTTGTTTTCTTTTCTATTGACTCTTTTGAATAGTGTGTAGATGCTGTTTATCTCTATGTGTCTGTTGATTGCTGCCTTGCCTGAATACCAAGCTTCCAAGAATTCCCTTGCATTTTTGGATTTAGCTTGGTCTAAAATGCTAACAGTTTCCCAGTTAAAACTATGGTTAAGTCTGTCCATGTGTTGTGAGATTAAGGAATTTTCATCATGTCTTCTGACTGCTAGTATATAAACAGAGAGCAAACCCCATCCCATTCTAGCACTGAAGATGTTACCTACTCAGGTAATGAAACGTTTGCAAGAAAAGAACCAAGCTCAGAGAACCCCAAGGACTCCACAGTTCACCCTGAGCTACACATATTCACCTCTATTGGTCAAGGAAACTACTTGCAATGTATTGTCAGCCTTGTGAGGTAGTCCAGGCAAGTACATCTTGGCACATGAAATATCAAGAAAATGGCGAAGTAGCATTTGTAAAAATACATAATTGTGTGCATCAATAAAACTATATGGACATGTCCATTTAATCACAAGGATTTGAGTTTGACTTTGTGTTACTTTTAAAATGTTAAAAATATGATGGAGAAAGGACCATCATTGTGTCAGTGGCCCAACCAACCTGCATAAAAGTGCTAGGCTGCTCTAGTTTGTTTTAACTCTACAGTCTTTACTGGTTTGGCTAAAATAATACAACTGTGAAATGATGGAAAGGGGAGAGAAATCTTAAATAAAAGTGTTCACTGCTAAGAAGTGATTCAGTTCCATTTGTCATTCCTCTAAAAAAAAGATTTGTGTTATGACAGAATGTGGAAAAGGGGCATACAAAGGAGACTAGAAAGGAAACACAGGGTCTTGAAGTCAGGCCTGCCCTATTCCTGCTGCAGTATATGACTGATGGATATTTTTCACTTTGGTGAAGTGCCAAAGTGGAAAGGCAGCAAAGCTAATGGATTAAACCAATCACTTGATCTATCACAAGCAGCATACACAAACATTGGGATAACATTAGGAGCTGGACACCCTGTGTTTGTGCCCTGGAATCAAAGGATGCTTCATTATTTATTTATTGGGTTCATAGGGCTACCCCACTCAAACACTGTAACTTTCTGTTCTTCTTTAAGTTCATCCTGTAAGTACTGTATGTTACAGAGAGCTGTGGCTATTTCTACTCTTGCCAGAAATAATGATTATACAAGTAAAGCATGTATTGTAAGATTAATGGCTATGAGGAACAAGCCCTGTTTTTACATTACTTGTCATCTGTGGTTGGAGGGGATTCTGTAACAAATATCAGCCCTGAAGGACTATTGGGTCTTCTGAAGCTTAGATCCTGAGGGGTGTTTGTATGTGCATGTGCACGAGGATAGAGGTGACAGATCAAGGAGTGAAGCTAATAAAAACCAAGGGGGACCTAGGTGGTGCTCAGCTAATATCAAGTAGAGCCTAAAAAATGGAATGGAAATATATCTTAATTCTAGCAGAAAACAATGTTTCTGCTTTGTCCAGCCCCCTATCCTGTGATTTCCCATATAGCTATTTATAAAAAAAAATTAAAATACTTCTGAGAACAGGCAACTCCATGTAGTAGTAGCTCTGAGCATGGGCATAATAGTGTGCAATAGCCCTGGATATTGGGCTTCAGATGCAGATACCACTCTTTTAGAACTCCATTCTCACTTACATTCAAAGAGACTTGCCTGAAACATTACCTTGCTGGATGTCAGAGTTCAGCAAAGGGAAAGCAGAATATATGAAGGATAAGAGAAATAAAGCTTGCATGCAGACAGACCCAGAGCCACACCTCTACCTTCTACAACCAGCACAATTTTGTGGCAAGGAGCGAAAGAAAACTCACAAGGGTTTTTCCCTAAATATTCTTCTCAGAGGTGAAGCCTGATCAGTTATAATGAACCTTGTCTCATAAACCCAAAATTAGGAATATACCATTTGAGGCCCTCTGGCCATTTTAAAGTTCAACTTCCATCAATTCCATCTATTCTGGCCAAAAGCATGTACTGTGGGAGTTGTAAAACAAAATATCTGAGAGTTGCTTGTCCTTGCTCAAAATAAATATCCATATTTCATATCATTTGGCAATACAGTCAGAGCATAACCGCCTTATCTAAGGAAAGGCTGTAGCTTAACAGTAGAGACAATGCTGTGCATACCGAATCGGAAATCCCATTCAATCTCTGCCATCCTCAGCAATGCTGAGAAAGATCTATTACAGCTGCTCCAATCCTAAGCAATGCTGAGTTAGAAGGACCAGTGAGCTAGTTTGGTAAAATGTAGCTTTATATGAAGTTTTTTAGGGTGATGCTTGTAAATTCTGCAGTATGGAATCTTGATGTAGATAAGCTTTTCTTAAGTGCCCTGCTAAGCTAAATTCATTTTGGAAAAACAAAAACCAATGGCAGGTTGTCAGGACCCAATATACCTAACCTAGGCTCCTCATTAGGCACAGACAAATTCAGCCACAATTTCAGCTGGGAATCTGTTGACATTTTAGTTCAGGCCAAATTATGAAATGATTTGATGAATCACGACAGGGAATTCCTGGAAGCTTGGCATTCTAACAAATCAACCATTAACATACAGATAAACCCTATTTAGATACCATTTAAAACCCAATCCAGCCTGGCAGCAAAGAGGTAGGTAGACAGATAAACAATCAGCAAACCCCACTCTTCCACATGTTGATGTTACCTACCTTGATAATGAAACATTTGGAGAAACACAACCAAAGTCAGAAAACACCAATAACCCAATTATTAGACTTATTCTGGGTCTCTAGTGAATGTCTAATAGCTGGGCCTCACTGCTGTCTAATTTCTGTAGTATCCAAGAACAAGATTATGTAAGAAAAAATAAAATAGCAGCTGGGACCCACCAACTTGAAGCTTCGCACCAGGGCTTCTCAATGGGAGAGGAAGTATACCACAGATCCCTCCAGATATGACTATCATTTGAATTTGAGTCAAATTCAAAGTCTGATTCCTTCATACATGCCTCATTTGAAACACACAAACATACACTATATTCCATATTCACTGGAAGATAATAAACTACTGTTCAGAATCTCTGCCTATGCCTTATACTGTACTGATATTTGCCACTGGGAGACCAATTGTCAATGTTGCTGAGTAGCTTTTGCATTTTCCCAGTAAATTATTTGCTCTGAGCATGCTCATCTTAATAACCTTGCAACAATGTTTGTTGATTTCTTTTGGTCATGTCCCCCTGAAGCCCAAAGCAACTAGGAAATTAGGGTGATTACTAGCACCCTTGTTTAGTTCTTATGATATATTACATAATTTAGTGCTTTTGCATTTTGCCGCCACCCAGAGCTGGTTGCTATCTGCAAGGGAGATGACAGGTAAATTCAATGTATTGGTATCACCCTGTTGCCTTTAACAAAGTACGACATACAAGGTATGTCTACCAGATCAACGCAACAGAAGTCCAGAAAACACTAAACAGATAGAGAATACTCTAATTTCTTGCTGTCTTCCAGTGCTTCCTGGATTTTAACAACCTGGATCTGGTTGCCTTCTTTTCTTGCTCTTTCCTTATAAGAGATAGTGTGGACTTCAAGGATTATAGATCTAAGATCTATCAAAATAGATTCTCTTCAGTAAGTTTTGATGGCCTTTCCAGAAGATGTTTTATTGGTGTGGTACCCCGTTTCTTCCCTTACCTTCCTCCTGCTTCTCACTTTCAAGCAAGGCCATCACCTCCATTTCTTCATCAAATGACACCACATCATCCACATCAACCACTGTGGAAGTATGGATTTGGTTGCTTGCTTGAAGTATGCTTTTGGTCTCCTTTTTCAATTTCCTCTGATTGGATTGCTGCCTCTCTTTGCTGGTTTTCTGCCTATGTGTCGTCTTTTCTTTTTTGTTCCCTGGAGCTGACTGCTCTCTGCTTCTCCCATGGTTCTCCCTAGAAGAGCTCCAAGACTTTTTTTCAGCACTCATTGTGTTAGCCTGCACTGTGGAAAGCAGCTCTACATGAGAAGGTGGGAGGTTGTGCTGCCTAGAAATTTATTTTTTCCAAAGGGGAGGGAGAGAGGGAGGGGAAGTATAATGCAAGAGAAGAATCTTCATTCTCAGACATGGAGTTATTAGATCAGTTGTGAGTTTCAGAAAGAGTGGCTATGTTTGCATGTTGTGGAAAAAATGATAGAATTTTGCTGCACTTTAAGAATCTGTGATGTCTGCTTCAGTGATCTTATTTCCTACTGATGACCAAGCTTTCAGCATTCTATCAGTACAGTCACAATGAGGATGGAAAGGCAGGCTGCAGCATTATATGGAGCAAGCTGAGAATGCAAGCTCACTACTATAAGGAAAAATCATGACCAAACTGTTTTCCCTTTATCTGTATACAGGACATCCAGATCTGACAAGATAAGAAGGAATGATATGACAGAAGTAAAATTCTCCATAAAGAGTTGCAGGCCAGATCTCCTTCTAGAACAATCCCCAAATCTATGAAAGTGAATGCTGCTGCTATAACATGTAGATTCTAGAATATACTTTAGGAAATGAGTTAAGTCTCTAATCTTCAGAATGCACTCACAGACTGCATATTCATTCCTTCAGAGGGAGTGCAATACCACTTAGAATTATATAAACAGCCATACCTTTTTTTATCATCATTTAGGTCATCATCTCTTTCATATACAGCTTTAGGACTTCTACGGCTACCCTGGCAGTATAGTGAATAGGTTTGTTCCTGAAAAATAATAGCAGTTGCCTCCTGCAAATATCCTGATTTGATGGATCTTGATGTTAATAATGGCCTGAATGACAGTTCCATAGCCTCCACCAACGTACAGATTGAAAATAGAGAAAATGTTACACTTATTTTCATACCAGTGCTGCTGTGAATATAGTCACTTCTTTCATTCTTGCTATGTGCTAAATTTATGTTATCTAAAATAGCCTGAATTGTTACACTGGTTTTGCAGTAAGTGGTGTTGTAAAATAATACTTAATTTAAAACTCAGATATTTGAGAGAACTATTACAGTGCAGTCCTTTGTATTTTATTTGCAAGTAAATTCCATTGGGATTGTTCCCAGAAAGTGGTTTATTTGCAGATAATAGGTATTACATATGATAATCTGGTGTACATACGCACACTAATGGTCTTTCTTGCTCTTGACACCACAATTATGCGTATCAGGCAATTATGTGCTAAAGCAGTGGTAAGAAAAATCTAGAAATTGCTGAATAGCTACTCCTAGCAGCACCTGTCCCTATGACCAATGAGGGAGGATGTCGGGAGCAACACTCCTGTGCAAAATATTTGGGAGGATGAAGTCCCTCTGTTCTGGATTAGCACTAGTTTATTCATTCTTTCCATTTATATTACACTGAGGTTATAATGTCCATGTGTAGGATTAGTCTTTTTGAAATTAGTGCTTAGTAGTACTCATTCTGAAATGCTGATGGTGAGAAGGAAGAAAAAGTGATTTTAAGGAGGTCATCATGTTTTTCTCCCTCTCTTGGATTCCTTTGTAATTAGAAATCTGTGCCACTGGGCTACTGTAAGGATAAACAACTCAGTTTTTAACTCCCTCAAGTACTTTGTTTAAAAGCAAGTAAAAATGTACTACTCATATTTTGCTGATTTTTTAAAAATGTTGATAAATAAGTCAACTAACAAAGCAACTGGTACTAATTTTATGATTCTAGGCATAATTAATCAGAATATCTATTTATTTAAATGCACTAAGGAATTATTTACAAATACAGCGTATTTAAGCGTATTTGTAGCTAAGAGCGTAGCTAAGAGCGTGGCCTGTCTATAAATATTCTAATGTACTGTCTGGCAAAGAAAATAGAATAGCTTCATACAAGATTAAAGATATCCACAGGAATTCTCCTTTGGTGGGGCTCTTTCTCTTTGATAACTATTAGTAATAATTTAAAAGGAAAATGAGTAGATGCACTTGGAGAGTCCAAAGGATGAAAGCTGTACTTGTTCTGATCATGAAGCTGGTGTTTCTCAGCATGCTTGGATTAGAATGCTGAGATCTGCTACACTTTCATTTTGCAGCATAGTTATGTAGCAGTAATTTTAAAGTTGTTTACCTTCACAACAGCTTTTGCACATCACCTGCTTCCAATCTTTGCATCCCACTGAACCATCTAAATTTAACTCCAGAATGAAATTCAGCTATTTTCAGGAAAGGGTACATTGTAGTTGGTAATCTAACACCCACAAAGAGACTTCCTGGTAAATTCAACATTTTCCCATTACTCTTAACATTGATTAAGGCAATTTTGAAACTAAGGATTTGCAAATGGGAAACTATATGCACTTTATGAATTACTGAATTATTGAAATAATGCATTCCAAAACGTATGTTTAAGATCAGATTTCACAGATCCATAACTGGACAAACCTGACAATGGTTTTTTCTCTTCCACTACTTGATACAAATTACATATGCTGTTAACCATGGTGGGGAAAAGGTTGCTCCCCAGTGGCTCACAGCAGCTTCAATCTAAGGCATGCCTGGAGCAGGAAAGCAATTGGTGGCGCCTGGCCTGGGTGGAAGGGGAAAAGGAGAATCTGCCAATGAGTGATCTTTAACCACATTTCAGGCAGAATACCTGCCTATCATTGCACTAAAGCAGAGGAGGGTGTTGAAATTTGAAAAAGGATTTCTTAAGCCAGTTTCATTTCCAGTTTATATATTGTATATACAATACCATATTATATATATACACGATATACAATATGTAAGCATATACGTCTATCTATGTGGTTCCTAAGATTCGAAAACAACCTGTTGGTTCATAAGCAAATAAACAAATCTCTCTTTGCTGCCACCAAGCGGTTTTCCTGATTTTTTTTTCAGCCCACATATAGTGGTGCTACTTTTTCACCCAGCCAATGCAAGCTATTTCTGTGGAAAAAGATGCTTGAGCATTAGCCCAGTGGAGGCCCTGCGATTCCTTGTCCCAACTGTGTTTTCACCACATGCTACCTTATGGCAAGAGCTTCATGATTCACTGAATTAACCCAGCTGCTTCGGTCGGATCAAAGACAGGGCCCTGTTGCAGCCTAGCGCAGTTCGAACCTCCCTGTTTCCGTGCAGAAAACAAACGGCCTGTTCTTTTCCCCCAAACGATCCTGGGAACTGCTTGCGATATTAGGACGCCTCCCTACTGGCGTTTTCTTTCTTTCCCTAGAAGCGATATATCCATCCCTCTCACACCGAGCAGCGGCGATGACGGTTCAACAATCCGACGCCGCTCGCGGCCGCCCAGTCGCCTCTAGGGGGCAGCGCGAGCCATACGCTCACAAGGCCCTTCTTTCCCCCTTCCCTCCTAGGTATTTGTTTTTTTTGAAACGTCCTTCAACGTTTTTCTCGAGAAGGGAGGGAGGGAAGGCGAGCGAGCGGTAAGGCGTGGATCTCGCGCGTGCTCCTGAATTGAGCATGCGCGGCTGGGTTTGGTGGAGACTCGTTGGTCGAAGCCGCCGAGGCGGAGGCACTGAGTTGGGCGGGAGGTCAGGGTATTGGTGTGCTCGTCTTTCAGACTCTAAAAACAAGACATCGCTGTTGGAGCAGGTGGGGATTCCTGGGGAGAAAGGAGTGTAAGTGTTGGACGTGGAGAAAATCAAAGCAAAGGAAATTTGCAGGTGAGGGCTCACTTGGTTGAATGTCCCTGCAGCCAGGCACCCACAAACACAGACAAGATAAAACTACATGTATAGAACTGGCGTGCTTGAGGCACGTTTAGGCTACAGCGGTACAATTCGAAAACTCCTACTTAAAAGCAAGCACCATTTACTTCAGTAGGGCTTACTCTCAGGTAAAATGCAGAATTGCATAGGTGGGATAGGTCTTCCATGGGAGAGCGTTCAGCTAGTGGATCCCACTTGCAGGTTTGAAAAGCAGCCATGAGTCCACCACCGCAGTACCAGTTAAGAATTCACCTCAATAAAAGAACTAGGCTATTGTACATTCTCATGACACTGAACCATAATCTAGTCAACTATATTTCACCTTAGTTTATTATATGAATTATATGAATAGTTTATGGCTCAGTATATTGTGCAAAGCCAGAAAATTAGATTAGCTGAGTAAGTGTGACAAGTAAACATAGCTCTTGTGGACTGATATTTTTTTGGCCCAGGTTAAACAAGTGTGGAATGGAGTGATCTGAACTTGAACAGGTTATTTTCTTTCAGACTGGGTCATCTGTCCTAAGCCATGTGGAAGAGGGAGTAGATGATGAATCAGTTAACAATCTTGCACAGGATTCCTTTCATAAACGTGAAAGATACACATAAATATAAAGTAGTTGCATTAAAAAAAATACCAACATAGGTAGGACAAACCACTATATATAAACAGAGGGCAAACTCCTCTCCATTGTAGCACTGAAGATGTTATCTAGCCGGGTAACGAAATGTTTGCAAGAAAACAACCAAGCTCAGAGAACCCCAAGGACTCCACAAAAAAAAAAATCAGTCATGTTTTATATCATAGCATACTACAGTAGTAGAATAGTAGAGTAATCATAAATAATTGTTCTAGAACCTTCATGCTAGTTGTTAAAGTTATTTATAATGTGTAAATTCTTAATGGGAATTTTCAACACAAGTGTAAATATTTATTTTCAGTAGGAGAGAACTAAAATTTCTGAGCTTTGGTTGGATTGTTCTGGTAGTAGTGCTGAAAAAGAAATAAAAGGAAATTATTTATTTGAAGCAAATTTGCTTCAAAATTTGGATTTCTTTTATGAGAGTTTTTTCTTTGAAGTTGAGGCAGGCTTCAAAAAGTTATTGCTGTCTTTTGGGGTCCCTCCAGGCTGTAATGGTGCCTTGCAGTAAGAGTTACTGCTTATGAGTACAAACAGTCCTTGGTTAACAACAGTAATTGAGACCAGAATTTCCATTGCTAAGCAATGCGGTTGTAAAGCGCGATGTCATGTGACCTCATCATTTAGCAGCATCACTCCCGGCACTCCTCATTGCCATCATTAAGTGAGGAGCATGGGTCATTAAGTGAGTCCCAGGTGACTTGCAAGCAGGCTGGCAGGTAGGTAAAGTGGAGTGAGGCTGGAGGTGGCTGCTGCTGGCAGGAGAGGGTGCTTGAGTGGCTGGTGCGAGTGAAGTGGGGCCAGGTGCGAGCGACTTACCAGAGTGACTTGCGACCTTCCCTGCTGGCTTCCCCATTGACTTTGCTTGTGGGAAGCCAGCAGGGAAGGTTGCAAGTGGCAATTACATGACCACAGGACGCTGCAATCATCCAAGTGTGAGTCAGTTGCCAAGCGCCCAGATCGTGATCATGTGACCGCAGGAGTGCTGGGATGACCGCAACCTCAAGGATTGGTTGTAAGTACCACTCACTCAGCGCCATTGTAACTTTGAACAGTTACTGAACAAGTGGTTGTTAAATGAGGACTTCCTATACTTGTGTTCTTCTGTTGCCTCTTGACCAAAGGTAACGTTCTCTGACATTTTTGGTTCTTCTATCATAGGAAACGCTATTTTCTTTGTCTTTTTCATTGTGTCAGTATAAACATGACAGATCAAGAACACCGAATGAACTCACTGAAGAAGGAAGTGAGGTCACTGTTGACATCTATCAAGGGAGGTCTTACCCCTTACCAATTAGAACAAGAATACAAGTCTATGATAGGAAAACAGCTTCCATTTCAAATGCTGGGTTACCATTCTGTTATGGAACTAGTGAAGGACATGCATGATGTTGTTAACATATGTCCAAAAGGAGATGGCACCGTTGTCCTCAAAGGTGGGTTTGATTTTAATTTGGTAAGAGCAGGGCATGGGGAAAAGATGTTTGATAAGTATATGGAAGGCATAAGTATTGAAATGAGATTTAATTTGGCCAAGAAATTGGCTATTATAAATCCTTTAAGCGTAAAACACTAATGCTTACAATGAAAGTTGTGGAAATTAGAAAAGTTTTCACAAGGGGTTGGCGGAAATATATTTTCTCTATTTTTCTGGGTCTTCCCAATTCTACCCACAACCTTGCAGTGTAATGATTTGTTACCAATCTCTTAAAGTGTTTTTAAATATGAACAGTTTTTTAGACTTGTGATATCTTGCAGGTCTTGGTCACTATGTCTAGCAAACAATAGTAGGGCTCTTATCAAACTATGCTGTGTACCTAATACATTGAAGATTTCAATTTCCCTTCACATTTTTTTAAATTCATGAATCTGTCTTCAGCTGATAAGGGCTTCCAGAGCAGGTCATACAGATCAGTCTTTCTCTTCTGAGGCAGTTTGAAAGATAAATCACAAAGGTCAAAAGCCCAGTAAAGTGTGGGAGAAAATTGCAAATGAGACAAAGTAGAAAGCTGTGGGAGTGTTTGTTTTAAAAAGTTCAATAATGCTGGACTTGGGAGTGGGAGATTATGGTCTGTACAATTAGAAAAATATCTGTGCCTGCAGAATGCAAACTATGGGTACTAGTACTGGGATAATAAACATTATTTTTCTGTCTTTTAGCTATTGCAGATGAATCTACCAAAAGAATTGCAAGCTTGGTTGCCAGACAAAAGAGCAGACCTAAGCCACAACTTTCCAAACGTAGGCTGAATTATTTCTCTTTGCCTGCCACATCTCACTCTGGTCTGCCTTGGCACCCCAAATTTTCTCTAAGCTTGCCTTGGCGTGGGGGGGTCCCTCCTACTCTGCCTGCTGTTATAAAAAGTGAGCTGAAGGAACTGTTGAGATTTTCGCCAGTTTTGCTCTCAGATTTTGACAAAGCCTTTATCCAACGCTTTGGACGTCCATTTGAATTCACACGTTATGGATTCTTCTCTATGTTCGAAGTGCTGAATGCAGCTTCAGATATCATCAGAATTGTGCAAACAAGAGCAGGCTCTTCGTTGATGTTAAAAGAAGTCCCCCTTACGAAACAACCAGAAAAATTGTGTAAGAGAATATTTATTTAAATTCAAATGGAATAGTTCTTATTTAGCACACCTTGCTTACTAAGACTGAGACTCTACCTAATAAAAACATATCTCATATATATACAGTATTGTGCAAAAGTTTTAGGTAGGTTTGAAAAAATGCTGAAAAGTACAAATGCTTTCAAAAATATATATTGTAATTGTTTATCAATTTACAAAATGCAAAGTGAGCGAACAGAAGAGAAATCTAAATCGAATCAATATTTGGTGTGACCACCCTTTGACTTCAAACCAGCATCAATTCTTACACTTGCACACTTTGTACACTTGCACAAAGTCAGGGATCTTGTAGGATTAGAGTCAGGTGTATGATTAACCAATTATACCAAGCAGGTGCTAATGATCTTCAATTTCATACGTAGGTTGAAACACAGTCATGAACTGAAACAGAAACAGCTGTGTAGGAGGCTTAAAACTGGGTGAGGAACAGCCAAACTCTGCTACTAAGGTGAGGTTGTGGAAGACAGTTTCATGTCACAGGCCATACACCATGGTAAGACTGAGCACAGCAACAAGACACAAGGTAGTTATACTGCATCAGCAAGGTCTCTCCCAGGCAAAAATTTCAAAGCAGACTGGGGTTTCAAGATGCACTGTTCAAGCTCTTTTGAAGAGCACAAAGAAACGGGCAACGTTGAGGACCGTAGACGCAGTGGTCGGCCAAGGAAACTTAATGCAACAGATCAAAGACACATCATGCTTGCTTCCCTTCGGCATCGGAAGATGTCCAGCAGTGCCATCAGCACAGAACTGGCGGAAACCAGTGGGACCCAGGTACACCCATCTACTGTCCGGAGAAGTCTGGCCAGAAGTCTTCGTGGAAGAATTGTGGCCAAAAAGCCATACCTCCGACGTGGAAACAAAGCTAAGCGACTCAACTATGCACAAAAACATAGGGACTGGGGTGCAGAAAAATGGCCGCAGGTGCTCTGGACTGATGAGACTAAATTTGAAATATTTGGCTGTAGCAGGAGGCAGTTTGTTTGCCAAAGGGCTGGAGAGTGGTACAATAATGAGTGTCTGCAGGCAACAGTGAAGCATGGTGGAGGTTCCTTGCAAGTTTGGGGCTGCATTTCTGCAAATGGAGTTGGAGATTTGGTGAGGATCAGTGGTGTCCTCGATGCTGAGAAATACAGGCAGATACTTATCCATCACGCCATACCATCAGGGAGGCGTGTGATTGGCCCCAAATTTATTCTGCAGCGGGACAACGACCCCAAACATACAGCCAATGTCATTAAGAACTATCTTCAGCGTAAAGAAGAACAAGGAGTCCTGGAAGTGATGGTTTGGCCCCCACAGAGCCCTGATCTCAACATCATCGAGTCTGTCTGGGATTACATGAAGAGACAGAAGGATTTGAGGCAGCCTACATCCACAGGAGATCCATGGTTAGTTCTCCAAGATGTTTGGAACAACCTACCTGCCGAGTTCCTTCAAAAACTGTGTGCAAATGTACTTAGAAGAATTGATGCTGTTTTGAAGGCAAAGGGTGGTTACACCAAATATTGATTTGATTTGGATTTCTCTTCTGTTCTCTTCACTTTGCATTTTGTAAATTGATAAACATAAACAATTACAATATATACTTTTGAAAGCATTCTTACTTTACAGCGTTTTTTCACACCTGCCTAAAACTTTTGCACAGTACTGTATATATATATTGTATGTATGTATACTGTATATATATATATATATATACACACACACACATACATATACATACATATAGATTCACACAGTATATATATATATGTACACACAGACACATAAATTCTCAAACTGTATTGTGAATAATGCTACAGTGGGAGATCTTGCTGGAAAATATATAGTGATTGAGGTGGTGGTGGTGGTTTCCCTTCTGAGAGCACGTACTTTCTTTGAGATGATAGATACAAGTGCTCTTGGTTGTAATTAGAGGAGAAATAGTAGTAGTAGAACTACTCAGTGCCTCTTTAGGTTAATACAGCAGCTGGCTGGATGCCCAGCAAGAAGATTAGATTAGTGAGGATAAGGCAAAGAGATGTATTATTATTACAATAGTCTTTGTTGTAAGCTTGTTTGGTCAGATTTATGCATATCACTACAGATTACATATATTGTTACAGACATGAATCTGCATATGTTCATTTTCTAAACTCTTCTGGTGAGAGATTGAGATTTTGCTGCTTAGAACCTTCAGTATTGACAGCCTTGAAATAGAAAATGGAGTCGTGTAGTTACTGCTGAAATTTTTCTCCTGGCTTTCTTAAGGCAAAATGGCAGTCCAGCCAAATAAAACAAAGCAAACTTCGTCTGCTGCTGTACCAGTACCTGTAGCAAAGATGCCTTCTTCAGTCCTGCCTATGGATAATCTGTGTTCAACAGCGGACCAGAAATCTGATGATTTGCAAATGCAGATGAAACTAGTTGAAAGTCCAGTGGTGAGATCTGAGGAGAGGATGAGACAAGTAAGAATTAGACCCTAGAGATGGCTGAAATAAGATTCATTTACATCCCAGGAATTCTGTGGCATGGAATACCTTTTCATTTTGTACAGGAAATCATCAGGAACAGACTGTGAAGATAAATCTTAGGTGATATTACACTCAGCCAAAGTTATATTAGGTATCTACCCACACCCCCACACACTATATAATTTTTCAATGCAGCTGTAACCTAATTGACAATGAGTCCCACTCCTGGTTCACAGGTTTGTCCATTTTTCCTAAGAAAAATTGACTGATGCAACATAAGAAATATTCATTCATTCCTAACTTTCACTAGCAGCTATGCTTATTTGAATTGGCATTATTTAAAAATTGTGAAAACATTGTTTTGGCTGAAAAATGGATTCAATGAAGAAAAACCAAAACAAACCCAAACACCCTACCATTAGGAAAAAAAACTTTTAAAAGATCTTAGAGGATGGGTATTTCCAGCTATTTTGGGGTCTTGCTGTGTGTACTGCTGGCTTTAGTCCTGCTAGTTTGTTATTTTTGAGGATATATGGCCATTCACAGAAAAAGTTAACACTTCAGATTGATATCAGTGGTGGAAAAGCTGTGGCCTTCCAACTGTTGCTGAATTATACCTTGCAGCATCATTCGCCTTTGTCCATGCTGGTTGGAGTTTGGGAAGTTGTAGTTAAGTAATCTGTGAAAGGCCATAGATTAAAAGGTTAATGTAAGATAATGTGAGAATTTTTATGGACATTGGATTGCCTATCTTGAAATATCCTTGTACAGTATAAGGATTTTCAATCCTAAATTCTTAAACTTCTCAAAAAAAGTTCTGGGGTACCACACAATGTGATCAGATAATAAGTTTGTTTTCTAATTATTACTGGGCTAAAAAGTAGGAGCAGTTGCTAGTTTAGCTTTCAACATTTATTTCTGCTTTATTACAAAAATATTCCCCTTTTTTACACTAAGTGTATTCTGGGCAACTTATAGAGGAATATATATCCAATAATTCAATATAAAGTTTTTAAATAATTCTGGAGAGAGGCAAAACTAAAGTAAATGGATATGGGAATAAAATTACCTTGCACATATCAATCTCATTTGAGTAAGCCATTCTCTCCAAACTTCACCTGACCTACACAGCTAATCTAGATTTGATTAATATGAATAATATTGGCTTACTTCCCAACATTGTTATCACTCATAATAAAAAGAATCGAAGTTTTTAAAAATAAATACTAATATGTTTGAAAAGAAAGTGCCTTTCTCCCTGCTTATCAATACAATCCAAGAGTTGTAGCTACCCCTTCCCTCACCACCACTAACAAATAAATGCTGATTACTAATTAACTAATCTTCTGGTTTACATCTATATACTACTAAAACTCTCCTGTCTGTAACCTATTGGCCAAAATAGTGCATCACAGGGCAACAATTTTTGAAGCAACGCATCTCAAATGGGCTAACTTAAAGAATGTGTCCAAAATCTGGGACCCATGACTCCTGTGGAATTGAAATTTCAAGGTTCCTCACACCAATTCTGTTTGCAAAGTTGTGGCCACTGCAAGGTTACCATGGTTAGCCGGGGTCACATGAACATGATTTCCCATTATACTTCTCAGAAACCAAGGTGCGAGGGAAGATGGGAGGGGTGTATCCCCGCCATCTTTCCTCCTTCCTCTGGCCCCTGTGCCCAATCAGCTGGCAGCAAGGCCTGATGGGTGAGTGGTGATTAGTTCCTTTTGGAACTGAGGCTGAAAATTGAAATCTCTTAATGGCAGTGGGTGGTGAGGGAAGGACAAGGGAGCAACTTGGATCGGTGCTGGTGAGGTAGGGCTAGCTGGAGGGTGCTGGCGGTTAATGGGTGAGCCCTCTTCCTCCCTGGAGGGAGGGGGCCCTTGGGGACACACCAGGATGGGGAGCAGGGGTGCAGTTTTCCTCACAGTCCGTAGCTCCCTTGGTTCCCCATGCCCCCAGCAATGTGGCAGGCAGTTCTGTGGGTCAGCCCAGGTAGAGGAAGAGGAGGCTTCACTGGGGCTCTACTGAGGGTTGTGAGGGGAGGGGAAATGGCGCCAGCCTATATTACATGTGGAAAGAGGGATGACCTAACTGGTCATGGGTTGTCTAGTATTTAAATTCCTTTGTGTTAGCCTTTGAAGGGGTTATGTATGGAAAGTTTATCTAAAACAATTTAACAAATCTCAGAATCTTTTATTTTGCAACAGGTCTCTTAGCCATTCCTGGAAACTAAAAATTCCCCCCAGGGGGCTGCTTGCAAATCTTTGATTCCTGTTACATAAGTTCCTGGTAAATTAATCAGGGCTTTCTCCTGATTTACTTTTAAATATAGGATTCTTTGCCATATACAAAATTTCTAGGGACCAAGAAACATTGTGGTCCTTTAACTTTTAAAAAATGGTTATTAAGTGATTAATTTTAGCACTGAATGAGACTTCTTTGTGTCCTGGCTGTTGCTGAGAAATAGGGAAGATGTTTGTTGCTTTTGTGTTCTGCTTTTGACCTCTCAGAATCTTCTGGCTAGCCACAATGGTAAATGCAGTGCTATGATGGGAGGATTTTTGATCCAATTCAGCAGGCTCTTTCTTCAATTTTAGATTAGTACATAAGTTTAAAAACTTGTTTTATTGTCAAGTGGTCAATGCAAATTTTACATGAATGTTTTAATAAAATAATTGAAATGCAGAATTTTGCAAAAACAAAAGCTTTTTTTATATGCACTGACTTTTTCTTTCATTCTGGATAACTCACTTTTTTCCCCACAAAGCTTAAGAAAGAAATGAAGATTGTCCTTGCCCAAAAAGGACCTGGAGGGATAATCAGCTCAGAACTTAAAGAAAAAATTAAAATTGTAAGTATTCTGTTTGGCTGCAGTTCTGTGTTTCTGGGATAGTAACCCAGAGAACATAGGTAGGATCCAGTCAGTGATGAAGGAAAATGCTACAAACCTAGTGGGGAAAATTCAACACTGCTGCCTCCCAACTTTTGCAGAAACATCTGTAGACCTCCCCAAAACCAAAAAATAGCTGGGAGGGGAGAGAAACCCAGAAACAATTCTATGTCTTCACTTCTACCTGTCACTGAAAGGATATTGAATTGCTTGATATAATGATATGGGTCAGGATACAAACAATATTTGTTTGCAAATTCCCTTAATGTGTGCTTAATTAATGTGAATTTCCTCAAATATTTGTTTACAAAATTCAACAATTTTTTTAATTCACATTTTTCTTATATCTTGCTTTTTGTTATATGTATTTCTCTGATGCGTTTTTTTTTTAAATTGAAATTTCCTCAATACCAATAAATGGCTTTTTTAACACATAACTTTAAGAGATACCTTTTTGGATATATAGTATTGTGCAAAAGTTTTAGGCAGGTGTGAAAAAATGCTGTAAAGTAAGAATGCTTTCAAAAGTATATATTGTAATTGTTTATGTTTATCAATTTACAAAATGCAAAGTGAAGAGAACAGAAGAGAAATCCAAATCAAATCAATATTTGGTGTGACCACCCTTTGCCTTCAAAACAGCATCAATTCTTCTAAGTACACTTGCACACAGTTTTTGAAGGAACTTGGCAGGTAGGTTGTTCCAAACATCTTGGAGAACTAACCACGGATCTCCTGTGGATGTAGGCTGCCTCAAATCCTTCTGTCTCTTCATGTAATCCCAGACAGACTTGATGATGTTGAGATCAGGGCTCTGTGGGGGCCAAGCCATCATTTCCAGGACTCTGTTGCGCCACAAAACGGATCTGAGCTTGGTGCCGAAGCCAAAAGACATCCAAACACGAGGTGCAGAATGAAGGGTTGCTTTTATTAAGGTACCAGAACAAAAGGACTCCAGCCTGTAAGGCGGCAGGAGCCCTGAACACAGTTTGCTTACAATCTTTATACTTCTCAAATTCCCTCCCTGGCTCTTCATTGGTCAGGTACTATGGGGTTCACAACCTATCAGGTACATCAAATACAACTTCCGTTTGTCCCGCCTTAGTTTACATCTCCCACTACTCTCCTCTGAAGCCCCTTGCCCTTATTTACAGTTATCCATATTTGGGGCTTCTGTCTACGTGTCATTTTAAAGGCTATCATGTCCCTGCAGGCTGCGGTTAAACGGTTAAATGGACAGCACCCAGTCGTAACTATCTACATTATTCTCCCCTCTATATGGCGCATGCTGCTTTAAGCCTATATCTAGATTTCACACATCCTGTTTTCCAGGTTGTGGGCCCTCTTGCAAGCGTTCCAGCATGTTATCTCCCCTGCCCTTTTCCCTTATCAGTTGCCCCAACAGTGGGTGGTTGGGCTTATTCCTCTTCACCCGGGTGTTGGTATGGCCTTAGTTCCACGTATGAACTGGGGGGGAGATTAACTCCATTCTTCTGACCCTTCAACTCCTTGTTGTTCTTTACGCTGAAGATAGTTCTTAATGACATTGGCTTTATGTTTGGGGTCGTTGTCCCGCTGCAGAATAAATTTGGGGCCAATCACACGCCTCCCTGATGGTATGGCGTGATGGATAAGTATCTGCCTGTATTTCTCAGCATCGAGGACACCACTGATCCTCACCAAATCTCCAACTCCATTTGCAGAAATGCAGCCCCAAACTTGCAAGGAACCTCCACCATGCTTCACTGTTGCCTGCAGACACTCATTATTGTACCGCTCTCCAGCCCTTTGGCAAACAAACTGCCTCCTGCTACAGCCAAATATTTCAAATTTAGTCTCATCAGTCCAGAGCACCTGCGGCCATTTTTCTGTACCCCAGTCCCTATGTTTTTGTGCATAGTTGAGTCGCTTAGCTTTGTTTCCACGTCGGAGGTATGGCTTTTTGGCCACAATTCTTCCACGAAGACCACTTCTGGCCAGACTTCTCCGGACAGTAGATGGGTGTACCTGGGTCCCACTGGTTTCCGCCAGTTCTGTGCTGATGGCACTGCTGGACATCTTCCAATGTCGAAGGGAAGCAAGTATGATGTGTCTTTGATCTGTTGCATTAAGTTTCCTTGGCCGACCACTGCGTCTACGGTCCTCAACGTTGCCCGTTTCTTTGTGCTCTTCAAAAGAGCTTGAACAGTGCATCTTGAAACCCCAGTCTGCTTTGAAATTTTTGCCTGGGAGAGACCTTGCTGATGCAGTATAACTACCTTGTGTCTTGTTGCTGTGCTCAGTCTTACCATGGTGTATGGCCTGTGACATGAAACTGTCTTCCACAACCTCACCTTAGTAGCAGAGTTTGGCTGTTCCTCACCCAGTTTTAAGCCTCCTACACAGCTGTTTCTGTTTCAGTTCATGACTGTGTTTCAACCTACATATGAAATTGAAGATCATTAGCACCTGCTTGGTATAATTGGTTAATCATACACCTGACTCTAATCCTACAAGATCCCTGACTTTGTGCAAGTGTACAAAGTGTGCAAGTGTAAGAATTGATGCTGGTTTGAAGCCAAAGGGTGGTCACACCAAATATTGATTCGATTTAGATTTCTCTTCTGTTCGCTCACTTTGCATTTTGTAAATTGATAAACAATTACAATATATATTTTTGAAAGCATTTGTACTTTACAGCATTTTTTCACACCTACCTAAAACCTTTGCACAGTACTGTTTCATAAATGGGTTACTTTGTTTAGTTTGTTAAACCAAGTCTTGGTTCAGTTTCACCCTCTGGGTATGTCTGCATTTGCTTTTGTGGATGTCACATAATTTGTTTCCATAGAAATCCACGTGGATTTGTTCTGCATTGTATTTCTGGGGATTTCTACAGGAACATTTTGAACATAAGAATGCCCTGCCCAATTTTTAAGACTGGTAAAACAGCTAAGTTTTCCATCTCTTTCCTCTCTGGTTTAAGGCAGACTATAATTTGGTTTGTACTTGCCTCTAAACCAAATTAGAAATCAAAGAATACCCAAATTAGTGTTTGTGCTTCAATTGAAGTAATGAAAATGATACTTCATCATGGACTAGACAAATTTCATATTGCTGTGGTCAAAGAATGGAAGTTTTGTTTGAGAAAAAGGATTCTAATATTGATACATTTTGTAACTATTTAGATACATATTATTATTATTAATATCCCACTTTTATTTGTACAATTCAAAGCAGCATACAGAATGCTCCCATCTGCTGTTTTTCCCCACAACAGCAAACCTGCTTAGATACAGTATTTTTTACTGTTTGGATCAAAGTTATAAACAAGCTTAACAATCACTCTGTGATTTATTTTTAAGATTGTAGCCCAGCAACCAAATGGCCTGCGTGCTTCCAAGTTACCTGGAGAATTTAAGGTAGAGGTTGTCTATTCAGATTTACTTGTGCTTACTGCCTTTTTCACCTGCAAGCACACTCTCTTTCTCTTTCTCTGTACAACAACTATTGGGACAAATAGGAGAGTATATACCTTGGTCCTAGTGCCATATTTAACCACTACATGGGCTTTTAGTATAAAATAGTAGATGCATACCATAAGAACATACATGGGGAAATGCCAGGTGCAAAGACACTGAGGAGTTCACAGGGAAGACGTTTCACAGGCTGATAAGTTAGTTTCTCTCACATTTTTAATTGACAGTTTGTTTTGTACCCATAACCCACCCCCTGACATGGACATGCTATGGCAGAACATTGCATACATGCCTGGTGTCCAGGGAGTGTTGCATGTTTACCCCTGTAAGCATTTACCTTTAGTAAAACTTGTGATGATTGCACTAGCTTTCATCTCCTCTTTCTTGGAAATCTCTCATGGATATTGGCCCCTGGAAGGCATTTACATTTGCATTTATACCCGGGAAAACAGAGAAACAAGTTTTCAGAGATAAAGCATGGCGTAAAATGGTTTCCTGTTTGGAAGGATGCTTTCCTATTTATGACACAAGTTGATAATTTGTTATTGTGAGTTGATTTTGTTCAAGATTTTACCTCTTTTTCTCTCATTTATTCTCATTTATTTATCAGTATTGAGGCAAAATCTTTCTGGGAATAATGTTAGCTGAGTTTACTAATATCTCATTTAATCAGTCCTGCAAATTGAGCCATGGATTTCTATTTTGATTTCTAAGGGGTTTTTTTCTTTATCTAGGAGCATTTTCATGAAAAATTGCCAGTAAGAAAACTGGGTTTCTTAAATTTGATGGAACTTGTTGGTGCCCTTAATGATGTTCTCCGTATTGAATACAAAGAAGAGAAACAAGATTGGCTCATCTTTGACATTGATTCACAAAACTTGCCGGATGGTAAGTGGAAGTCCTGCATGCACAAATCTACCGAGAAGATGGGCCCCTTTATATAATTTGGTTATACAGATTTCTATTTAAGTATTTAAATGTTTACAATATAATTAATAAAAATGTATGTTTACATTCTTACACTGTAGATAATTTTTTTTCGAATTACTAAAGAACCTGTATTGAATTATATTTTCTGTATACCATTAAATTGCTTCCAGAAAATTGGGTTAATGGCTGTTCTGTTCTTGGCACACAGTATGCTGTGTATGTATTTATAATAGGAAGTTGCAGCATGTATCCATTTCTTCTTTTGAAATCAATAGTCTTAGTTCCAGCCTGGACTCCTACATTATTATATAAGTAGCAAAGTATATAGGGGTTTTATGACATTTATTTAATATTCAAGGAGAGTCTGGGGGTATGTGACAAAATGGATTGAATTTAAAAGACATGGCTTCTTTTAAGTAAGCTTCCTAAAGTACCTCAGAGATTCACTGTTAACTTGACAGAAACAAGCAGGGATGAACAACTTGAGGCCTTCTAGATATTGCTGAACAGAATTGAAAGTATCTCTCACCATTGGTCATGTTGGTTAGGATGCTGGGAAGATGAGAAGAGAACATTTGAATAGGATATCAAATCGCCATTCTGTCATTTTACTCTAAATTTCTCCCTACTCGATTTCTTCAATGGGTTGGTACCCATCCTTGTATATTTTGACTGGGAGATTCAAGACAGTAAGGTGCAGTGAGACTAGATATGTCAAACTTCCCCCAGAGTAGTACACAATGGTTATAACAAATTAAAAGTTTTTAATTATAAAACATAGCAAATTTTAAAACTTTATTACATTTTTGTTCTAGCTTAAAATGCTTGCTGTGTTTGGGATAATCAGCAGATTGTATTTGATGTTCTGCAGAGGATTTACATAAAATGCAATATTTGAGTCAAAAAATTAAACCTCTGCTCTCCCTGCAGAAGATGCAGCATGGTAGATTCCAGGGAGCCTAAGAAACTCTGGTTAAAGAACTTGGCACAAGGCTTATTTGTACACTTAAATGTTTTTGCATATGAAATTGATGCAGTTGTATGGTCTACTTCAGGATACTGGATAGAGGTGAAACATGAATCAGTGCTAGTTATAGCATGTATTTCTGTCTTTCACTAAAGGAATTAAACAGATGTCACAAAGGTTGGGTACAAAACTTAACTTTTAATATTGTGGCTGCTCAATGCAAATAATTTTTTTTTTTAATAGTTTGGCTTTTTCTATTGTTGTTGTAAGCCACCTAGAGTTGTGTTTTAAGATGGGTGGCTGCCAAAATCTTTTAAATAAATAAATAAAATCCTCCAGGTGTGGGTTAACATGGGAGACATGCAATATTATTTGGGAGTCTGAACTAGTGTGCTTGCCTGGCTGCTTTCTTTGGGTGGGTAAAAGGAGTCAGAGGGCTGCAAAGAGTGCCCTATGCTTCTGAAAAATGTTCTCTGTTCTGCATCTCTGAAGGCAAAAAGCTGGCAGACAGACATGAATTTCACTAGAAAACCACTGCAGGGATTTGGAGCATATCCCACACTGAATTTTTTTCTCTAAAATTAAAATAGCCAGCTTAAGCAGTATTGTTTAAACGTATGATTAATAACCTGGTTGTTTGGCCCAGTATTTATTGTATAATATTCCTGAATGCAAACTTTCCCTATTTTTGAATGCAAATTTCCATGTGTTCTAATATAAATCTATGTTGTTCCTACAGATGAACAAACAAATGATAAGATTGCTCAGTCTAGTTTATTAGGACACCAGGAGGCCTCTGAAGAGCATGAACTGCCCGCATTGGAGGATTCTAAGACACTGGAGACTAAGTTCAGTGTAGTAACAAAGATGGTGACACCGGTAGGGTGGCATTATAATAAGATACATTTATGTAGTAAAAGATCATTTAACTTTAAACAATTGTAATAAAACCAAAGTTGCAGAGAGTAACAACAACAATAAAATCCAAGATAGCTGAAAAGGCGGAGAAAATAAAAATGGCTTTGCCTGGCATTAAAGTGACAATGAATCTCTGGGAAGGTATTTTACCATGTGAGCACTACTACATAAATATCTGATGCTGTACTCACTGCCACTCAATGGGCCTCGAAAGAAGAACTCAAGCTCCAGGTATTCATTTGTACAGAGAAGTAATCTTTCAGTACTCTGTACAAGAGGTGAAGCCCCAGAATGGGAAAAACAAGGATGTTAAATTGGTTCCAGAAGAGAATGGGAGCCATTGAAGTACTGATATTGCATGTTCATGTTTTTTCAGTTCTAAGTAGTAGTCTCAACCATATTTTCAGTAATATGACATTGCTAACCCACTTCTAAAGGCCAATTACATGGCATTGTAGTAGTCCAAATGAGAATCTTTTAAGACATGATTAGCTGAACCCAGGCTACAATCTGTCCTCTGTGTGTGTGTGTGTGTGTGTGTGTGAGAGAGAGAGAGAGATAGGTAGGTGTTCATAGCTGGGGAAAAGTACTATAGCTTACAGAGGCAACTTGTTTTCTAAGGGACAAAAATGGATCATGAATGTTACCAGACTCTGAGTCTGATCCTTCAGACAGAATACATTTTATCTAGAACTGATAAAACTTTATTAATATGGACAGCCAGCTATTAAAAGGATCGTAATCTTATCCAGATTGAACAGCTTTTTTGATCTCATAAAATCCATTATCTTTTCCAGGCACTAATTTAGTCTACTGAATAATTAACTAAATTAGATAAAAAGGAATAGAATTGGTTAACTGACTAATGATAATTTAACTCCAAATTTTGGGATGATTTCCAAGATCCCAAAATATATCTCTTGAAGAATTGAACAGAAATGCCCCAGCCATCCCTTCTTGAATTTACCATTCAAACAGTGGAATTACTGAACAGTTCTGATTGCCTAGCTTCTCCAGAAGTATACCAATGGATTCCAGAGAAGAGAGGATGAATCAATGACACTGAGTTCCTACATGACTCTCCTTGCAAAAATTATATCAGGAAATTGCCAAAATTGAGCCTTTCATTGGGAATCGAGAGTGACAGATCATTACACCCTGATTGAATGGTGAAAAAATGACTCATTTAAGAGTACTTGAAGTTGACTGGCAACCACTTGTAAGCAATAATTATTCTATTGCTTCCTTGAAAAGAATGTTAGGATAATTTTGGTGTGAAGTATCCTTAGATACTAAGATTCTTGTACTTTTCAAGATGTGTATTTTTCCACTGAGTAGTGCAGATTTTAAAATTAGTTTTTGCTATTTTGTGCAGTCCTTTCTGTTTATTAAATGATATGTAAAATGAAGGTGGGGGATGTGATTTGGGTGATGGAGAGAGGTGTAGGAATATCATTTTGCAAATTATATTGACAGTTACCAAATAAAACAGGCAATGCAATATTCTTTTTTTTATATAATTTCCATTTATATATGTGTATTGCAGTAATGGAGGGTGGTAGTACACAAAATTCAAATATGAAGAGCTCAAGAATCATAGAGTTTTGGAAAGCTGAAAAAATAACTTTTATGTTTCCTTGTCATGGTTTTCAAGCCATGATCATGTCCTGAGTTTTATGTGAAGGTGATTCTTTCTTCTTTCCTTGCATTTACAGAACCTAGGCATAGAGAAAGATCACATTATTCAGGAAATAATGGAAGAAGAAATACCACCAGATGCTGTTCAAGATGAAACCCTTTATAGTCTCCCCCAGCTTGGCAGCAGTGCTTTGGTTGGATTATTTGTGGAGTACATTGTGTCCCCTTCACAATTCTATGTCCGAATCTGCAGTGGAGAAACTTCTGATAAGCTGGAAAATATCATGATTGAGATGAGGTGAAGATATATTTGGCTGGTTTTCTAGAGTGTTAGAGACATCTGTCTTTGCATGAACCTTACTAAAATTGAAGGGAGAGTGAGAGTTCAGTTTGGTTTTTTTGTGCATGGATGCTTGTGATATAGTACATAACTCTCAACCACTTGCAGTGCAACTACTTTCAAGATAGTTATTCATGCACATTTCAAAGTGTGAACTTTCAACATTTGGTTTTACAATTGTCATGTTCGAAAGATGGTGGGGAAGAACTGTAAGCGTTGTCATAATCTTTCAGTAATTCAGATTTTCATAACTTATATGTACCATTCCGACAAGAAAACCCCCCAAAATAGCAATAGGATTAGATAGGAAACATTTTTGCAGGCTTGAAGCAAAAATTACTAAAATAGTACCAGATGATCTAGCCTGCTATTAAATGTCATCCGTATGTAACATATGAGATATGGGAAGGTTGACTTTGTTAAGATGGCCAGTCGGGAGTTCAAATATTGACACTCCAGCCACTACCTAGTCCTCATCTTAGTGTTTGTTTTGTGACTAAGAAAAAAATGTGGCCACTGTATGTGAGAACAGCAGAGTTATGCCTCAAATCTATCAGAGAAGATGAATGAACAATATGAGAGACATGTAGACTTCAGGAAGGAGGAGGGAGTTCCTACCAGTGGGAAACCACTTTCTCCACAGCTGTTGAGGACATACTACATACTGTCTGTCAGAAATTTCAGCTTTTCCCAAGAATGGATCTCCATGAATGTGGAGGATGTCTTGGTTCTGGTATTTCTAAACTGAATTTTTCCCAAATGCTCTGTTTAATTTTTTAAACATTAAGATTGGTTAAAAAATAGGATTTTTAAAACTGGGTATTTTTTGCCACTCAAATAATGCATCAGAGACCTATTCCTGTTTACCTTACAAGAAGTCCCCCTGAATTCAATACAGAACACCTCAATACTGATCCATGTTTAGGATGTTGTAGGAAGAAAGTTGTATTAATCTATGGTAGCCAAAAAACAGGATTCTTGTAGCACCTTTTCAGACTGCAAAGTTGTAGCTCATGAAAGCTTATACCTTTTAATAATATTTGTTAGGCTAGAAAGGTGCTACCAGATTTCTCTGGATGTGTAGGATGCTACAATGGTGAATTGTACATTTGAATCTTGTCTTTCAGACGATGCTATTCTAGTAAATATGTAGCTAATCGTTATGTCATACCTGAAGCCTTAATCCGCCCTGGCCAGCTTTGTTGTCTAAGTAATTCTGAAGACAGATGGTGGTACCGAGTTATCATTCATCGACTTCTTAATGACCAAGAAGTAGAAGTGTTTTACCCAGACTTTGGAAACGTGAGAATAGCTCAAAAATCTTCACTGAGGCTTCTCAAGTAAGTAAACTGTTAGTTTGTCTTTAAAGATGTATAATGACACATAAAGTCTTTCATAAACTCATTCTCACATACTATAATTTAGACTTAATGTTGATCAAGATTGGGGAACTAGTCTGGCAGTCATTCCACGGACTATCAAATTAAGAGATCAACATCAACTTTTACACTGATCACACTTTCTGATCATTATTATTGCAGCTGTTTGGGCTCAGAGCCATTGCAAGGCCAGGGAAGGCTAATCCTTTCTCCAGCTCCTTTGTTCCATTTCCTAAAAAATTTCTTACACGTGCACAGGGTGGAGTGGAGTGTTGGTTTTTGTTTTTTAAAAAACATATGCTGTAGGAACAGCTTTACTTTGGTTCGATTTTTGCCTCTCATTTTGTTTTCTTGATAGACTGCTTAGTTAGCCATTAGTCTGACATTCTAGACCATGTTCAAGATCAGTCACAGTAAATGATAGTTACATGTTGTGGTGTAAGCACTAGATTTGGATGACATGGTAAACTAAACCACAATTTGTTTTATCAAGATTGGGTAGTAATAATAATATCATCAAAACATAGACTCCAGAAATTTTGCTACTTATTTTGAGGACTAGATTATTTTGGAATTTTGTGACAGAATTGGAATACTTCTGAAGGGTATTTATATGTCTTTTTTTTCATTTAGTAATAAAATGGGGTGTTCCTTGCCCTTGCAAACAACCAAGGACCATAGAGTTTGTGTTCCAACCCTGAAGCATTTTAATAGTTTAGTTCAGCCACCTAGGAGGAGAAGAGAACTTTAAAATACATTGGGTATATTTGTGGAAAAGTCTGTTTGAATCTGAAAGTAACATCAAACAATAGAGAAGCCTGTGCTCATATACTATAATTTTATTTTTACTTTGTGGATTCTGCTCCATAGTTTGCCAGTACATCTAAACAAGACAAACTATGATTTGCTATTAAAAGGAACAGGATATTAGACATGATTAATTCAGAGAAAATGGCAGGTATAGACACAATCGTGTCTGGGTTCACATTTGATGCTCATCCTAATGTGGCTTGTTTGTTTTGGCTTTGCATATTGTGAAAACAGGAGAAGTGAATGAACTATGGTTCATTTGAGAGTAGTGAACATCAGCTGGAAACCAGATTGTGGTTTATTTACCAATAACATCTATTACTTAGTGTGATATGTGAATGGAAAGGAATGACTTGTTTGTGGTTTTCTGAATTTTTGTTTGTTTTTCTACCTTTCCCCAGTATCTAACCATGTCACAGAGGTGCAAGACAATATAAACATTTAAAAAAGGAAGAAAACAAAACAGAAATTGATTTCACAAATTTTGATTACTTTGCCAACCTGTTAAACTGTGCTCTGAATCTTTCAACAAAGTATGCTGTAATGTGATGTACATATGTAGTCAGTGGCAGGGTCACACACTGAACTAAGCTATGGCAAAATTTGTTTGGTTTTGGCTTAGCACATTGTGTGCATGAAACCATAATGGTTTGTGAACTATGGTTTATTGCTTAATGTGATATACGAATCAAAAGCTTATGAAAGGATTGGAGAACAACAGATGTAAGGATCTTGCTGTAGCGTCAAATCATATTTTGTTGATAAGTCTGAATTAGCCTATTATGTCATTCTTCCTACAGACACTGCTATGCAAAGCTTCCTGCTCAAGTTATCCCTTGCTCTTTAGCCTGGGTGAAACCAGCAAAGGTATGTAATTTCCTATTTGTTTGGTTTTTCATTCTGAGAATTGGTTGGAGATGATAACTGAAGAGATAAACACAATTTTCTGAGAAGCTCTAAATGAAGAAGCTTCTGAATGAGTCAGTTCAGGAAATGGCCAAAGCACAAGCGATATAAGACTGATGGTGAGGTTAGCCACACCATATGTTAGAGCACATGACTGTCAAAGCAGTGAGATTTATGTTGTTTTCTCCATTATATCCAGCACAGATTGTCCTGATGATTTGGAGTTTATTATCATCTGTCGTAAGGAATCCTATGTTGTAGCCCTTGAAATTTGCTGTGACAAACTTGTATGGCATATTGGGAATAAACCTGTCTCCTTCACATAGTTTGAATGCCTCTTGGAATACGCTATATACCAAGAGATACAAGACACCATCGTATCTTTTTGTAGGGGATCTATTTCAATTGTTTAAGGGGATTCAGGCAGTGACAAATACGTCTTCACACAATGGAGTGGTGCTCTTTTTCTTGAAGCATGTTCATCTATTCCTGAAAAGGCCACCCTTGAATCCAGGTTTGTGTGCCATATTTAGCCAAAAGGACAATGACTCTGAACTTAAGAATCCCTCTCAGGAAAAACAGAAAGAAAGAAAGAAAATAATACATAGAGATAAAAAGACCTGTACAGTGGCCTACTTTGCCCACTGTATCAACTTAAACTTGCCAATTCCAGCTAAGCTAACCTGGAAGATTTATACCTTGTTGCTTCAATAAGTGACAAACAGTGGTACCTCAGGTTACGAATTTAATCCGTTCCGTGACTCTGGTCGCAACTCGATTTGGTCACAAGTCGAGGTAAAGTTTCCCATGAGGTTCAATGTAAATACGGTTAATCTGTTCCGCCCTCCAAATTTGGTCGCACCCTGAGGTAAATTTCCCCATAAGGTTCAATGTAAATACGGCTAAACAGTTCTGAAACATATGCATTTTATTTTTAAACCTCAAAAACATGAAAAAAAGTACAGTACAGCACAGTATGAAGAGGGAGAATGGGGTGGGGAGGCAGTTATTGTTTGGAGGGAGAGTCCCCCTCCAAAGGGACATCGGGGAGATCTCCTTCAGGGGTTTCCTCTCTTCTTTGCTTCTTAGCTGCAGGCTCAGTTCTGGGGAAAAACCTGTCTAAAGTCAGTTGTTTTTTCCTGCGCTGCATAACCCTCCGGAAATGAGAGACCACGTTGTCATTCATCATGTTCAACACTCAGTTTGTCACAGTTCTGTTGGGGTGGTGCTTCTCAAAAAATCCTGGCACTCATTCCATTTCTCTATGATGGATTTTAGCACATCACTGCTCACCTCCTCCCCGTCCTCCTCTTCCTCAGTGGAATGCTCCTCACCAAGCGCTTTCTATTGCTCACTCTGGAGCTCAGCAAGTTCTTCTGTGGTCAGCTCCTCCTTATGGTCCTCAACAAGCTCCTCTATGTCTGCATCATTGACAACCAGACCCATGCTCCTGCACATGGACACAATCTCCTCCACTACCTCTGCATCAGACCCTTCAAAGTCACGTTCAGCGACACATTCTGGCCACAGTTTCCTCCAGGCTAAGTTTAAGGTCCGGCAGGTGACATCTTCCCAGGCTTTGTCAATGAGACTGATGCAGTGGAGGACATTGAAATGTTTCTTCCAAAACTCTTTCAGAATCAAGGATGTTTCCTCAGTGACATTGAAACAGCTGGTGAAGAGCGCCTTTGTGTAGAGCTTCTTAAAGTTGCAGATCACTTGCTGGTCCATGGGCTGCAGAAGAGGTGTCGTGTTGGGGGGGAGGAACTTGACCTTTATGAAGTCGTATTTGGCGTCCATATCATCCACCAAGGCTGGAGGGTGTGCCGGGGCATTGTCCATCAGAAGAAGGCACCTTTCAGGCAGCTGGTTGTCAGACAGGTATTTTTTAACTCTGGGTGCGAACACCTCGTGCAGCCATTCCATGAACAACTGCCTTGTGACCCACGCTCTCACATTGGCCCTCCACATAACAGGCAGTCTGGCCTTGTTCACATTGTGTTCCCTGAATGCACGAGGGGTCTGGGAATGGTACACCAGCAGCGGCTTAATCTTCAGGTCGCTGTTTGCGTTCGCACACAGCAAAAGGGTCAATCTGTCCTTCATGGGCTTGTGCCCTGGCAGTGCCTTTTCCTCCCGCGTGATGTAGGTTCTGTTTGGCATCTTCTTCCAGAACAGCCCTGTCTCGTCGCAGCTAAACACTTGCTGAGTGACGTATCCTTCCGCCTTCATGAAGTCCTCAAATTCTTCCTTGTAGGCTTCTGCAGCAGCCTTGTCAGAACTGGAAGCCTCATCATGTCTTGCCACACTGTGGATGCCACTTCTCTTGCGGAATTTCTCAAACCAGCCTCTGCTGGCTTTAAATTCCTCACTTTCTACGCTGGTAGAGGGGTTTGTCCACAGTAAATCACTGTGCAGTTTCCTGGCTTTTTCACAGATGATAGCTTCACTCACGCTATCACCTGCCAGCTGTTTCTCATTCAGCCACACTAACAACAGCTTTTCCACCTCTTCCAGCACTTGTGTCCTCTTCCTCGTTAAGATTGTCACTCCTTTTGCCACATCAGCTCCTCTGATGGCATCTTTATTCTTCAAAATAGTCGAGATGGTCGACTTCACCATCTTGTACTCCGAGGCCAGATCAGTCACACGAATATCACAATCGTGCTTTTCTATAATGTCCTTCTTAAGATCGTCACTTTTTTCTTCAAAGCCTTATTCTTGCCAAGCCTGCTCTGCATTTTCTTTGGAGCCATGGTGACAAGCACACCAAAAACCTTCCAAACGCCACAAAACACACCACAAGCCTCAGCGAACGTCTCCTTGCTACCGCGATCTCGCCCACAGGAAGCCGCGACTGCGTGGCAGCAGGGAAAATGGCCGCGGATCCGGTTCGTAACTCAAGGCGGAGTTCGCAACCTGAGGTAAATGTTTGGGGCCAGAGCTGGTCGTATCTCGAAAAATTCGTAAGCAGAGGTGTTTGTATCCCGAGGTACCACTGTACCTCTATATGTGTGTATATATATCAGAAGCCACATTCCAAAATGGGCAAGGCCAGGATAAAACATTTAAGTAAATGAAAAAAAAAACAATTGATTCCATCTGCCTAGATCAGCTATTCTGTCTCACACACACATCTTTTCTCCCTCTGCCCCCTTCCAGCACAAAAATAGAAGTAGATGACTAAAACTGGATGGAGTTGGGTTAGCTGCATTGAGAAAGGGGAGGAATTGGGTTGATATTAAATGAAGGGAAGAGTCAAGGAAAGACAAACAGAACAGGGAAATACTGAGGATGATTTTGATGTAGTTTCATGTAGTTTGTATATTGATTTCAGTATTTTACTTATTTTGTATTTTAGTATCTGGATTTTTTTAGATTTAAATACTTTACAGAACAGCTGCAACATTAGGAAAGAAGAGGTTTGCCATACTTTCAGAGCAATGCTAGCATCAGAATTTAAACATTGGAATGGTTGAATAACTCAGGGAATGAATGGGGTCAGTCAAAATTTAAAAGCACCTAAAAGAGAAGAAAAGTTAAAGGTGTTTTATTAACTAGTCAAGAAGTTAAATTTGAAGCTGCAATATTTTTTAAAAAGACTGGTAAGAAATCAAGAAAAACAATGAAAGCAAATATGTTTATTTATTAAATTTATATCCTTTTCCTTTCCTCCAGGGGCTGAGGGTAACATACATAACACATAATACTTTCTTCCAGGTTTTCCCAAAATAACAGTGGTCTGAAAAACAGAAAGTATTCCAAAGCCTTCCATGACTGAGAAGACTTGAACTTGTGCTTTCCTGATTCTGAATCTAACCTTTGCATTTATTTAGCTTTCTGTTTTGTCCTCTTTTTTCCCCCCTGCATAAAGGGTGATTGGTCTGTCAGTGCCATACATGAATTCCAAAGACTGTGTGAGCTGAAATTGCTTGTGGGAGTGGTAGATGAATATATAAATGACATCCTTCACCTCTTCCTCTGTGATACCACTTCTGATGATGACATCTACTTGCACAATGTTTTGAGGTTAGAAGGTCACGCACTCATTTGCAGAGAGAACATTCCTTCCAAGGTAAAAGGAAGACAAGCTGTGAGGGTGGGGTAGGGCTACAATGCTGAATTACAGCAGGGGATTCTTGGACTGGCTTGTGCTGGGCTGAAAGAAAAAGAAATTGAAACAGGAAGAACATAAGGGGATCTGACATTGTTTCAAAGAAATCCACATTGGAAATGCAAGTTTTTTTCTTACAAAATGGCAAAATAAAAAGAGGTTCGTACAAATAATAATAATAATAATAACAACAACAACATGTATCAGTTATCTATTTTAAAAAATGTAGTTTAAAATGTAACCTGGGTATAAAGAAACAAGTTCCATAAAATTATGTTTTAAAACAGACCAATTTTCTAATAAACTACAAATCAAAAATCAGTGATAGGTAAGCAAGCCTACCTATGGGGTGGCATTATACCTAATTAACAGATTAGTGTTCTGGTCATAACTCTGCCTTCAGGTACAGGTAACATCATATAACTAGGTCTGAAGTTATGAAATTGAGCTGTAAGATAATAGCAAATGAAAATAATGTTTCATCCTGTGTTGCAACTAATTTCTAAGATCAGACTGGAAGCCATAAAATATTTCTTTATTTTTACTTTAACAGGGCTTCAAAGAGTTAAATCCTTTTATACTATATATGAAACCAAGCTCAAACCCGCAGGCTGTTTTCACAGAGGCAGACACTTCATTGTTTCAACAGGAATTTCTTACAGACTTCCCCAAAACAAATCCAGAGACTTGCAACAATGAAGTAGTTTCACAGGTGGGAAAATCTGAGCGTTTGATTATTGCTCCCCATGTGTTTTTCTCTGTTCCTTAACCCTGTAAAACTCTTCCATGCCACAGAATCCAAACTGAGTTAATGCTGTAATTTGAAACTGTAATTAAAAACATTTGTAAGTATTGGCTAATTAAGGACCCATCTGTGTTATGTGAAGGCCAGCTGTGGGTGTGAGGATACTTTCCTACTGGTCCCATTGGGCTTTTGACAGCTTCCAGGATTTTACAATTCGTATTGACTTGAATAACAAACAAAATATCTGTGTCTTTTAGTTCCATTCTCTTGTCTGATCTATTGTTAAAGTAATAATTGGTGACGCTTGCTTAAGCCCTAGAAGTTTTCTTTTACACAGGGTTAAATATTGTAATTTGTTATTTTACTTTGAAATGAAGTTGCTGAATGAAATTGTCCAGGAATGAAGATACTCGCCTCTTTATTTCTTTCTCCAGAAAACTGGGGAAGGATTAGTTTCTCTTCTGAACTAGCATCTAGTAACTATGGTTGTATGGATGGGTTAAACAATTGAAGGGTGAATCCCAAAAAGACAATCTTGAGGCTGATGGATACTCTAAAGTCAGAAGCAGCAAACTTTTCTGGGTGCTCTGCATTGTATACTGCAGGGCGTGACAATCTCTTAGCATTTATCTGATTTCCTTCACCATCTGTCTTCATATTTTTAAATTAAAAGGAGTGCTTGCATGATACAAAGCATAGCACCAGCCTCCAACATTACCTCTGTTCTCAGTAGTTATTCTGGGCCCAACATTGGCCCAACAGGCATTAGAAAATGAAAGTAATGGGTAGCTGCAGTCCAGTGTTTTGTTTAGATGTATGTTCACCTGCCTAGAAAAAGGCACAGATAGGCTAGTATGCTAAAGAACATCCTAGGGAGGTAGTGAAGATGGCAAGGAGCGTCCTCCCCAGTTTACCTTCTAGTAGATGGGTATTTTGTGGCTGGCCAGACCTACTACAGCACTCATTTGCAGATGGGAAAGCCCTCCCCGCAGCAGCCAATACAGTAACTCCCCCCCCCCCATTCAGAATGAAAAGATGCCTACCAGTCCCCAAAGTTTGCCTATGACTGATATAATGAAATGCACAAAATTCAGGTTTCCTTTATGAAGTAAATCCTTAGAGAATGTCCCTTGAAAGGGAAAATCTGACTTAGGATATATATTTCATTGTAGTAGTTTGCTCATTATATCTGCAGGCATGGTATCCATAAAAGTTATGCACTGCATGGCTTTGTCACCTAAGCATGCTCATTCTAAGCAAGCATATGCAACATGTCTCTTCCTACTTCTAAGAAAAAGATAAGGAACAAGTCAGTTCCATACCTGCCCCTGAGCTGGATAATGTCAGGGGTTTTAGGAAGCAGATGTCCTGCCTCTTCTTTTCCATAATGTGGGAGACACAATCCCTTTGTAAGGCTTTCTATGCAGGCTAAGTCTTTGTTTCCACCTCCGCCAGCACGAGGTAGCTACAACCAAGCTCTCCTTGCAGGTGCTGCAGATAGAAAGTCTGCTGCCAGAGAGAACAAAATGAATAAACACATTATTTAGAGTAAGGATGTGGGCAACTTTAGTCCAGTTGAAGGGCTTTGAGCAAAGTCCCCAAAGCACTGTCCCTTCTCTAGCAGCAGACTTTCTATCTGCAGCCAGAGAAGGGACAGTGCTTTGGGGACTTTGCTCAAAGCCCTTCAACTGGACTAAAGTTGCTCACATCCTTACTCTAAATAATGTGTTTATTCATTTGTTCTCTTTATGTACTACTACTAGGTGCCTTTTTGTCACTCCTACCTCTGTGACTAACATATAATCTTGTTATTCCTCTCCTCTTGGAGAAACCATTGTAGTTGGTTCTGATGGCTGAGAAAGGGGAGAAGCATCTTAGCAGCAAGTAGAGGGAGATATGGCTGGTGTGGGTCTTCCGGGCTGTGTGGCCGTGTTCTGGAAGTTTTGTTTCCTAACGTTTCACCAGCATCTGTGACCGGCATCTTCAGAGAGCAGGAGCACAGACAGGAGCAGTTCTCTCTGTGCCCAGTCTGCTCCTGTCTGTGCTCCTGCTCTCTGAAGATGCCGGTCACAGATGCTGGCGAAACATTAGGAAACAAAACTTCCAGAACACGGCCACACAGCCCGGAAGACCCACACCAGCCATTGTATTCTGGCCGTGAAAGCCTTTGACAGTACACAGAGGGAGATATGTTTGCTATGGCTTCCTGTGCTTTTATGTTTTTCACTTCTGGCCCCTTTTTTTCCCACATACATTACTCACTCCTTCAATATGCCATACTCATTTGACTCTGTAATTCTTCCAAATAAGTGCTTTGAATGAATAAATGAAATTCAGACACTCTTTTTTTTAAGTTACCATTATTATAACTGCCCAGAGTTGCTGGCAGTCAGGCAGCATATAAATTTAATACATTATTGTTGTTGTTTTGTTGTTATTCAGGGGATGAGATAATCTTACATAATCTTTCATAAATATTTTCTCATACTGTTTAAAATACTTTGACAATCACATGTTAATGCCTCTACAGATACATTTTTCAGTATTTTGCCTTTTCAAGCAATGAGAGTGAAATTACATAATCAAGATATGTCAGTGGGATTAGGAAATGAAGCATACACAAGAAGAGTTTAAAATAAGATGGTTCCCGCTGAAAAGGTGGTAAATAGAAAAGGACATGAATAAAATATTGCAAAGTGTCTGATAAAAGTTAAACATGAATATATGGGAGTATTTATTCAGCAAATCTCGTATTTATTTTGAAACTCTAAAACACTAAAAATATTTTAGTGTCTTAAGTTATTGGCAACTTACTAAACTATGTTATAAAGTTGATACAGGTAGTCCTCATCTACCAACCACAGTTGGGATCAGCAACTCCGTCGTGTGACTGCACCAACTTACTAAGTCAGTTCTGGCTGCGGCCCTTAAGCAAATCATTTGTGGTTGTTAAGCATGATGTCACGTGACTGTGACTTTCAACTTCCTGCTGGCTTCCTCATTTGCTTGTTGGAAGCCAGCTGTGAAGGTTGCAAATGGTGATCATGTGACCATGGGATGCTGCGACCGTTGTAAATAGGCGCTGGTTGCCAAGTGCTTGAATCACGATCATGTGATTGTGGGAATGCTGCAATGACCGCAACTTTGAGGACCAGTCATAAATCTCCTTTTTCAGCACCTTCATAACTTTGAATGGTCACTGAACAAGCAGTTGGTAAGCGAGGACTACCTGTACAGTGTAGGAGTTTAACAAAATGGCTAAAAGTGAGTGGATTACTTTTAATAAATGGAATTTTGTAGAAGATTTTCCAGTGAACAAATTCTCTAAAATATTGCATTTGAAATTAAATGTATAATTAAAATGCAAACATTTTTTAGCATACAGCAAGCCATTGCTCAGATCCTGAAGTACCGTACCTGGAGCCAGTGTATTTATGCAAAGAAATTTGGGATGAGAATTGGATGCCTTCCACATATTATGAAGAAAAGAAAAATGGTGATACTTCTGATCATTTATGTACTGATATTACAGTAGTTTCCTATCAGACTCCAAGTGATGAAGGAAGCAAAAATGAAGCCCAGCACAACCAAGACTTGATTCAAAAGGTAGATTTTGTTACTGTTTTTCAGTGTTAGGCTCAAATGAGATGCTGTGCTCTCTAGCCCAAAGATTCAGAGTTTATAGTTTGTAGTTTAAAAAAAAAAAGAATATCATAATCTGTCTATATGTAGTATAAACTTTAAATTGGCTAAAATACAAATTGAAACTAAAAAAAAATCAAATACAAAAATATTAAAACAAAGGAAACAGCATGGCAGCAAAAACAAACTGGAAAATCATACAGGCCAGCAAACATATCACACAGAGTAGAACACCAAAAATATTTTGGGAAACTTAAGGCAATGAAAAATGCCTGCTTAAGAATGCTTTCAATTAGTACCCAGGGACAGTATTTCATAAAACAAATGCCACTACTAAAAAAACCCTAATGTCTTAAAAGCTTTGCTCAAAGTTTAGATGCCTAGGGCTTCCAGAGCAGTGTCTAAGCTCAGTAGGAAACAGATATTCAGCTACATTTTCCAAACCTGGTCCTCCAGATTGAATAGAACACAGAAATCAATGTTCTTCACATAATATCAGAACTATAATGCTGCTGTGATCCAGCTGATCTGGCAGTGGGCTTTTGCTTCGTTCAAAATATCAAGCCCCTCTTTTTTTAAAGACCCCTCAGCAGTTAGTGCCTAGCTGATTTTGTCTGGGCTCAGAAGATAGGCAGGGTCAGGCCTGGTTAGTACTTAGACTGGGCTTAAGTTAGGCTAGACTGGGATGTCAGAATCACCTGAGAAGAAGGCAAAGGCAAACTATTTCTGTATTGTTGTCAAGAAGACTGCATGGATGTATTCATGAAGTCCCCAGAAGTTGATCTGGACTCGAGGGAGACATTGCTTACTTTCAAAGGCAGCCCTATGTTGAATCCCTTGAAATAATCAAGATTTGGAGGCTGTGGGGAAATTGATCTGACTTCTCCAGGCAGGGGTACTGCTGAGACCATAGCTGAATGTAGTAAAAAGGAATCTTAATCATTGGTGCCCTCTGATCCAAACAGCAGCTGTGATCCAAGGAGTATTGTAGCCTGCCAGCCTAATTCTTCCAGTGGAATGAAATCACATTCAAAACAAGTGGCATCTCAATCCCAGATCATCTCCACCCCATCTCCAAATTGGGATAAATGTAAAATTTCCAGAAACATAACCCTTCTCCAATATCTTTTTCCTATTTGGAAAAAAAATGAAATTTAAAAATAAATCCCTTTTTTAAAGCACCTTTACCAAATTCACTTTGCCAGTTGGGGAACCTAAAATGCATGATATATAACTTGCTTTCCTCATAAGAGCGTCATATTTGGTGTATTAATAGATTTAAAAGTGTGTTTGATGGATGACTTGTCACAAAAGCAGACTGGTAAGCATTCATGTAGTTAAAATAAGGTTTTAATTAGTTAATTCAGAACTCTTACCTTCAATAAAGAATACAAAGCTTTATCCCTTTTACACTGCTCTGTTCTGTTGTAAATTTCACAGATTCCAGATGATTCTCTCAATTCTAAAACATTTCAATTTCTCTTCTTCTGAGTAAAGAATGCAAATAACTGTTCGGCTTCTATCTAAATCTACTTGACTAAAAGGATTGCTGCCCACACTGCTGCTATCATAGTACTTTGAGACCTAGGCAATTCTGTATGTAGGATTTGTTTCCTTTGTTCTGTCCCCACCACTCCTGTCCCAAGACCTTGATCATCCCTTTTAAGGTTTGATCTCCCTGCAAGACTCAAGGGGTGGAAGGGAGGCATTGTTTTGCTTGGAATAAACATGCTTCCTTTTTGGCAGACCGGGGAGGTTTCCAGTGCCATTGAGACAACAGATGATCCTAGTCTGGAACCTCCAAATGAAATTCTGAGCTCATCTGCAGAAATGAAGGTAACCTCATTTGTATTGTCTCTATTTAGGAGGAGAGTTTTGATTATAATAGACAGTTGTATATTCTATAGCAATTCCAATAGGAGAGAATATATGTAGCTCAGGGTTGAACTGTGGAGTCCTTGGTGCTCTCTGAGCTTGGTTGTTTGCTTGCAGATGTTTCATTATCCATCTGGGTAATATCATCAGTGATGACATAGGCAAGCAAACAATCAAGCTCAGACAGTACCAAGAACTCCACAGTCTATAGCAAGTATTATAAGGTATGCATAATATTATTAGACTCTTCAGATCTTCACTTCATTTGCCATTCCAAATTTATGTGACAGTCACCTATGTCGTATGAAGCCTTTGCTTCAGATGCTTTCATTTAATTGTAACAATGCCAGCCAAATGGATATCCTTGTGTTTTAAAGCAGGTTCCTTTTTTTTCATTTAACTACAGACAAAATCCTCTGTTGGAGATACACCTGATTCTTTGCCACAAGCATTAGAAGAGTTTTATGTCTCCATTACTCATTCCAAGGAGACAGGAAAGCTGAGCCAGGATGAGTTGGATGTAAACAAATCATCTGCTTGCCTTTCCCAATCTCTTCCATCAACATCTGTGTGGCATGGTATGTGTGAGCTTAAAACAGTTTTTACATATGCATTGATCTAATGATATTAACCTTGCTCTTGCTACAGTATTATTAAACTAGTTGCCAAAATGTCATGCCCTATTAAAATGAATTTGTAGCTGAGGATACTACAAAATAAGATTTAGTAGAGATGACAAAAACATCAACTTTTGAACCATATAAGGTGTCTGTTAAATCCTAGAACTAAATTCTGAGATGGCGGGAGTGATGGCCAACCAGAATAGTATGAAACATACTGATTCTGAAAGGGTTAACATTTAAAGTAAAAATGTGGGGGAGCTTTGGGTGGAAAATAGGGAAATCTTATTGATCTGAATGCCTTGGGTACTAGTTTGTGCACAGCAGATTCTATAAGCATTGTTTCACGTATGGAATTATCATCCAGTCTAGACAGAGGTTTCCTTTAGGGACATGAGAACAACTTCCTTTACTCTGTTAGCACTTCCTGTTCATGATGAGAGTTGTGTTTTGTTGAGTAACTTAATATGACCTGTCTTCATGTTTGTTTAATCAAAGATACCATCAGCATTATTTAAGGAGAAGACATGGGAAAGTAGAACCTATGCTTACATTGTAGAAACGTGAACTAGCCAAAGTGAGATTTGTCAGGGCAAACAGCTGGATCCAAGCCCTATAACAAATAACTTCTGCCCATTTTTTCTTCTCTTTACTATGCAGGAAGAGCTTCTTCAGAGAACAAGGTCAATGATGCTCCTGGAACGGTTTCCATATATAATGCTAATAATTACACTGAACCTAGTACCATTGATCATAATGCCTTGGTCTTCACTGCTGAGCTTCAGGGGTCTCCAAAATTCTGTTTTCCTTGCAGTCCAGTTGTTGCCTTGGGAGCATCTGCACAATTAGCTGCCTCTGGTGGATATTTCTCCCTTAACCTGAGGAAGGGGAAAATATGAGAAAAGTCAGTATGTAGATGTATGATTTTCAAAATACTTCAATGTTCATCTAGTTCACTAGACAGTGGTTAAAAAAAAAATCTTGTAATTTGAGCCTATGGAAAATTATAATTTAGAGCCCAGCTGAAATTTGGGCAAATGATGTGATGAGAGTTCCTTTTTTCCCCCCATGTATTTCTTTTCCTGTTGTATATTTCTGTTAACTTTGCTACTCTTAATATAATGGTTTTACAAATAATCAGTGAACTGTCTTATTTAAAGTTGTGTGCATATTTTTGTGGGCTGCCCAGAATTGTTGAGAGTTGGGAGCAGCATACAAGTTTAATATGTTGTTGTTGTGTTGTTATATTAAGCTGCCAAGACTATTGTGATTTTCCTGGAGTGAAGAACACGCTGATATCTTACTGTACACATTGGGAACATCCATGCTACCCATAAAGTACACAAAGGTATATCATGTCATACAGCATAGAATGGTTCTGAATCTATTTAAAGTACAACCAGACTTGATAGAACATCTGATCAGAGTCTGTTCTGTTACGTCAAACTTTGCAGGTAGATTCAGGAAAATGGCCTCAGTCTAAAAGGTTTCATAGTCACTAATGCACAGTGGAATGATGTTGTGCATGTCACCCTGACGTTTATGGAGCTGGGGTGCAATAGAACAAGAATAAAGATAAAGATAGTTTTATAGTCAAGGCAGAAGAGCTGTATAGTTTCCCCATGGTGATAAAAATATACTAATTAGGAACTCTCACCTTGCTGCCATGAAGTGGTTCATGTGAGACAATTTACTAGATTCTGCTTAATGGTTGGACCAGCCTTAGTAATAACCAGGCAATGTTATTCTGTTTCTTTAAAATGTATACACAGTTTTCTGGAAAAGAGCTTGAATTAATACCAATGCTGTATTTGGTCTTCTCAGCAATTCCAACAGCTTGCGTTAAAATGAAATATTCTGTCTCAGTATTTTCCTGCACATGTGCAATGTGGGTGGGAGTGAGTTGTTTATGTAGCATTAACTGCTGACTGTTTCTAATGAAACTGCAGACATGTTGCATCAGCAGCTTTCTTTTTTTTCCAAATAACTTTATTAGATTTTTAAGATAAAGAGATTAAAAACTAACAAGAACTAATATTAAGATAGAAAGTAGAGAAGAGAAAAACGTAAAGAATTGAAAACAAGGTCAAAAGTGCAGAAGGAAAAAGAAAGAAAAGTACAAAAGAAAAATAACTTCAGACTTTCTTTTACAACAGATATAAGTATAAATTGGCTTTAAGCTCTTACACTAAGTTTACAACATAACTCATTTTTTCTGTTGTCTACTATTATTTCTAATCATCAAATCCGTATATCGTGATTTCATTTTTTTTCTGTTTCACGCTAAAGGTCCAAGAGAGGTTTCCAGTCAGCATTAAAGTTAATGTCTTTTCTCTAATCAAAGCTGTCAATTTTGCCATCTCAGCCAGTTCCATCAACTTCACCATCCATTCTTCCACTATAGGTAATAGCAACACTTTCCACTATTGTGCATATAAAAGTCTCGCTGCTGTTATCTTTTACAATAACAAAGTTCCATGGTTTTTTTCCAATTATTTATCAGTCCCAAAAGAAATGTCTCTGGTTTCAATTGTATATTAGTCTTTAAGATTTTCTGAATTAATGTATGAATTTGAATCCAAATTTTTTTAGCTTTTTTACCAAACATTTTTTAAATTTATTTTTTAAATTTTTGATTACAAAAAATATTGTTTGTTGTATAAGTCATTTAAGATCCATTGCCACTCTTGCTATAGAAGTTAAGATACTCTTCCATTGTCTAGGCAATATAGAAACCTTTAATTCTTTATTCCACTCATCCCTTAACATCTGCATATCAAATTAATTTATTGATAACAAATATCTATAAAAACTAATCGGTTTTTTAATTTTAAAGGATTTAACAAGTTGTTCTAATGTCTCAGGTGTCTCAGAAGCTGAAAGTGCTGCTTGTCCAAACAATGTTGTTAACAAATGTTGTAGCTGTAAATACTGCCATTAGGTTACATCTAATAGATGATATTTATCTCTTAAGACAGAGTACATTAAAAATTCATCTTCATCATCTAGCAGTTAGTCCAAAGTCAATATCCCTGCTTTCATCCAATTTTTCCATATCACCATCTTTTCCCCAATTTTTAAAGTTGGGTTTCCCCATAAAGTCAATTTGACATGGGAAAAAAGGTCAAATCTTTTTTCATTAGACATTCCATAGCTTTCTAATTGATAAAATTGTTTCCAGAGATATTAGTTTTTGTATATTTAGATCCTAATACTGTCCATCTGACAAAAGGTGTTATATATGTATATTTCAAAGTTACCCAAATCAGAAAATTAACACTACTTGTTGGCTTCCATTATTTAATATTTGACAACAGGTAAGCATGATGATATAGCTCCAGATTCAGAAGACTGAATCCTCCCTCATTAATTGATTATTGCATTTTCTGTAAAG
This sequence comes from Python bivittatus, assembly GCF_059951505.1. Classification (NCBI taxonomy): domain Eukaryota; kingdom Metazoa; phylum Chordata; class Lepidosauria; order Squamata; family Pythonidae; genus Python; species Python bivittatus. The sequence goes on from NW_028277098.1 coordinate 6,576,709, forward strand.
CTTTCTCGGAATTGAAGAACCCCATCGAAATTTTCTAAACAAAGAATTAATTTTTTGAAAATATTTTCCAGTTATTTGAACAGGATATAAATTAGAATATAATTTAGAATATAAATTAATCTGGAATATAAATTAATCTGGAATAATATTCATTTTGAGAGCGTTCAACTTTCCCCAAAGGGTGAGGTTTAATGACTCCCATCTCTCCATATCAAAAGAAACCTCTTTACATATTTTATTTATATTAGATGTTACTAACCAAGTTATATTTTTTGGTATGCACATATCTAAATATTTAAATACTTCAGCAGAAGTCAGCTTTAAAGACCAAAAAGCTGCCTGAATAAAAATGGATGTTTGCACAACACACTAAGCCATGACATAATTAGACTTTTCAGTGTCCAAATTTGCTGCAGGCCTAAAATTGCTGTTAATACAGAAAACCTTAACCAAATCTGGAGCCATGCCTTACAGCAATCCAAACCTGAAAGGCAAATTAAATTCCCTCCAGACACAGACCAAGGAATTGTTCAAGTTCTTTGGTTCTCATTTGGATGCATCCCTTTGGTACATGGACAGTTTATCAAAATAAAAATTGGATCAAGAGAATAGGGTTTTTTTCCACATCTGCATATTGGTGGTTCAAACTCCCAATCAAGAAGGGTGCTTGGCAGCCAACTAGTTTTCCATAGAGTGATTGGAAAGAAAGGGGATTAATTTAACAGCAATTTAATCAGTCTGTGCTCTACTACTCATGAAACAGGCATGTGTTTCATATATATAAATATAAAATATAAATATAAAATCAAAAAGTTGGAAGGGACCATCGCATTAAAACCTTGGCCATTCTCTTCTTGTGAGACTTAGTGTTCAGGCCCTGATCGTCCTTTTTGCCTTTCTTTCTACCTGTTCCAATTTCTCTGAATCTATCTTAAGGTGTGGTGCATAGAGCTGAAGGAGAGGTTTGGCTAGCGCAAAATACAATGGAACCGTTACTATATGGGTTCCATGTTATTGATGCAGCCTGAAGTTTCACTTCCCTTCTTTACAGTCATGGCTCACTGCTAATTCGTCTTCAGCTTATCATCATCTACTTCCATTCACGCATACTCTTACCAAACCTGGTATTCCCCATCTTATAACTGGGCCTTAGATTTTTTTTTTTTAAGTAAAAAACTTTGAAGTTTCATCTGTTATTTTTGTCTCATTTCTCTGACCTCTAAAACAAACCTAAATGTTATTTCTGTCATCTAAGGTATTAGCTATCCCTCTCAGTATTGTGTGATCTGCATGTGTAAGCAGCATTCTTTACATCCTTTGATCCAAATCTTTAATGAAAACATTGAACAGTAATAGGCCTAGGAGTGAACCATTGTAACTTCTCACTTGATTTTTCTCTCTGGTTTTTGTTTATTGTGGTTTTCAAGCCAGGCACAGATCTACCTAATTAACATACTTAAATTATATGTAATACATTCCAACAGTCTACTGAATGACCGTGTTTTTTGTTATCTCAACAGTTGTGGGAAATAATAGAAATTGAGCTAATCTTGCTTGATGAGTGATTGTCAGAGCCTAGGAGGCAAACAAACCTTCAGGAAGGCTTCATACAAAGAAGCCCATTTATGTGGGATGAACTAGTTGTTGTTGTAACCACTTGTTTTTTGATTGATTTTATTCAGGTCACAGTCTTTTTGTTACGTGCTTCAATTTTATGAATGGTTGCAGGGAGGTTGGGTTTTCCAATGGCCATTGTGTGTCTTATTTTTATTCTCTGTAAACCACCATGAGTCTTTGTGATTGGGTGATGTGTCAGTATGTATAATAAATAAATATGTCAAGTAGCCTGGTCCTAGATTTACTGGAATTAATAATTCATTACCAGCACTTTGAATTGTACTAATATCCAGTGAAACCGTTGCAACAGTTTCTCCCATAGTCACATATTATGGTTTTTGACAGGTACTTTTTGACAGGTACTTAGAAAAAACTGAAACAATAGTGCTGTTTCACAGTACTCCCACAGTTGCAATGTGATTCTTATGCCTTGTATGTGATCATGCTATAAATGGTAATGGTAAAATGTAGTCCCTACTCTAAAATTGGATATCGTGCTATATTTCTAAGCGTATGCGGTATGCAGTAGTTATTTTAGGGAAAGAGCACCAGGTTGAACCCAAAGGAAGCTTTTACTTCTATTAGGTTGCAGCACTGAAAGGTAGCTGTTTGCTTCCCCTGTCCTTACGTGTGGCAATTCATCTCCAACTTACGGTATAAGGTGCTACCTTTTAAAAGGTTTAATAAGGTTGCATCCTGTGTTTCAAACAGAAATCCTTAGAAGGGGCTTCTAAGCAGACTTCCCAAAGCTGATTCTTTCGTTCCTGCTTTTGGTCACTAGGTGGTGCTCAATTACAGGTCATTTTCCGACCGACATCATCCTTGCAGTTGTTTTAAGATTATTTCTGGAATACTGTATATACTAAAATATTTAGCTTTAAAAACTGAATTTAAGGTAGAGTTATATTAATTCTTTATATTGGCCGACTGATATTCCATGAATCTCGGAGCTGTGTCTGTATTTGCATAAACAATGGGAGGTGTGCTTTTTTGTGATGTCAGTCTAAGATTTACTTACCTAGGGTTTTTTTGCTATGTAAATTGTCAATTTAAAAAAAATAGCAAATTGTCAAGGGTTCAGACTGAGAAGAAAATTTATTATGTGTGTTTTATCCTCTTTACATGGACTGGAGATTAGATTGGCCCTGATCCTGTCAGCCTTTTGTAAGGCCTTAAAGACTTGGTTCTGTCACCTGGCCTGGGGGTCAGAAGGTAGGGCTAATATAGAATAAAGATAATAGAGGAAAAAAGAAATGAAAGACAAAGCCAAAAGTGCAGAAAAAAGGAAATATAAAGAAGTAGCTTCCAATTTTCCTGACAGCAGTCATAAGGACAATTATAAATTTACCTCTTACTCTATGGTTATAACGTAACTCACTTTTTTCTATAATTATTTTTTCTAATAATCAAAACCATAAATCATAAATTCATTTTTTCTCCTGTTTCATGCAAAAAGTATATAAGGGGTTTCCAGTCAGCAATAAACTTAGGTAATGTCTTTTCTTAAATCAAAGAAGTCAGTTTGACCATCTCAGCAAATTCAACTTTGCAATCCATTCCTCCATTAATGGTAGCATTGAATCTTTCCACTTTTGTGCATGTAATAATCTTGCTACAGTTATCATGTATAAAAACAAAGTTCCATGACTTTTTTTCAACTGTTTGTCCATCAATCCCAAAAGAAAAACCTCTGGTTTCAATTGTATATTAATCTTTAAAATTAGTGTATGTATTTGAATCCAAAATTTTCTGGCTTTTTTATATGTCCACCAAACATGATAAAATGTTCCTGTTATTCACATTTCCAACTGTACATTTGAAGTGCTTTTATACATTCTAGACAATTTCTCTGGTGACATATACCAACAATACATCATTTTAAGATAAGATGTAAATTTCAGTCCTTTCAACCATATATTCTCCCATTATTCCATTTGTATATTGGCCCACTTTATCATACATTCTTTCACTTGTTCTTCTGTTTGAAATTTCAGTAAAAGCGTATGCATTTTTGTAGTAACAGGTTCATCATTTGTATACAGTTCTATTTCAAACTCAGTTTTGCACCATTCAAAACCAAAAATTCTTTTGTCTGCTTTAAATCTTTCTAAAAATTGTATATAAGAAAACCACTGACAAACATCCCCTGCCACCAGATCTTTTCTTGATTTCATTTTTCATTCTCCTTGACAAAATTCTAATATCTCACGATAAATTAGCCATTTATGTTTACTTATTTCTTGTCTATAAAATGCTTCTTGTGTTGAAAGCCACAAACCTGTTTTCAGGCACAACCTGGGTTTGTTATCTATTTCATATTATCAATATGGCATGTCTAACAAAATTATTTTTAAAATCTACATTAACCTTAGCTTTATTCTACCATAAATATCCATGCCACCTGAATCTCACGTCATGTTCTTCTAACTCCAAAAGCCTTCTGTTTCTCAGCAGCACCCACTCTTTCATCCAAACTAAACAATAAGCCGCAAAACATCTTTCAAATCAGGTAACCCTAATCCTTTTCTTTCTTTTATATCTTGTAACACCTTATATTTAACTTGTGTTTTTTTTCCCTGCCACACAAATTTAGATACATCCTTCTGCCATTGGTGAAATGGTGCATCAGTTGTCAAAACAGGTATTGTCTGAAACAAAAAAAAAAACATTCTAGGTAAGACATTCAGCTTAATCGCAGAAATTCTCCCTAGCAATGACAATTGTATTTTCTCCCATCTTAACATATATTTTTTAATTTCATTCCATGTCTTAACATAACTACTTTGAAATAACATGCAATTCATATTTGTCATCATAATGCCCAAGTATTTTACTTTCTTTTCAATCTTAAAACCCATTTTATTTATCAATTCTGTTTGACCTTGTATTTTCATATTTTTGTTAGCATCTTTGTCTTCTGCTTATTAATCTTAAAGCCTGCTAATGCACCAAATTCTTTAATTTACCCATTAATATTTCAATTCCTTTAAAAGGATCTTCCAAAATCAGCACCAAGTCATTTGCAAAACCTCTTAACTTGTAAGTCCCTTTTTTAATATTTACTCCCACAGTCCTCTCTTCTTGTCTTATGTCTCTATGCAGTATTTCAAGAACCAAAATGAACAGAAGAGGGGACAATGGGCAGCTATTTTTTTTATATATTTCACATGTGGTTGTTAGATCTTCACTAACAATAATTTGTGCATTCTGTGAAGTATAAATTGATGTTACCCACTTTATAAAATTCTGTCCAAAATTGACATCTTTAAATAAGAGGGTCCAGTTCAAATTGTCAAAGGCTTTCACTGCATCTAAGAAAATCAATGCAGCTTGTTCTTCATTATGTTGTTCCAAATATTCCAAAATGTCCAACACAGTTCTAATATTATCTATTAACTGTCTTTTAGATAAGAGCCCACGTTGATCCTTGTGAATAAATTCTTGCAAAATTATTTTCAATCTATCCACTAAAATCATTGTGAACAACTTATAGTCATTATTCAATAATGATATCGGTCTGTAGTTTCTTGTTAAAGTCAAATCTTGTCCCTCTTCAGGTATTAGTGCTATATTAGCCTCTTTCCATATCTCTGGCATCTTTTCTCCCTGTGAAATAGAATTCATCGGATTTTGTAGAGGTTGTAAAAGTTCATCCTCAAAACATTTATAGTAAAAATTCAATTATACAACTGGTCCAGGCATTTTTCCTGGTTTAATCTTTTTTATAGTCCCGAAACTTCCCTTATTGTTATAGGTCCATTCATAATTTGTCTTTGTTCCTCTGTAATCCTCTGTAAATTTTGTTCTTTTGTACAAATTAGAGTAATACTGATGAAACGCTTTTTGCATAGCCACATTGTCCATTAATACAGTATCTCCCTCCCCACCTCCCTTTTCAATATCATTTTCTTACTTTAGCTTTTCTTAATTTATGTGCCAACCATTTCCCTGGTTTATTTGCAAATTCAAATTTTTTTGCTTTACATAATTTATTTTTATTTCTATTTTTGTTACTTACAACGTAGATAACTGTTGCTGTAGAACCTTAATTTGTTGAGAAATACTGATCTTCTCTGGAAATTTAATTCTTTTTTTAATCTCTTCCAATTTCTGTAGTAATGTTTTGTTTCATTTAGTCTCTATCTAAAATAATTAGTTTTCCTTTATTAAACTAAACTCACAGGATTATGCTCTGAAAAGTTGTTTGGTAAAACTTCTACTTTAGAGACCTTAGTAACCAAATTGTTTAAAATTCAAATCATGTCTATTCTTGAAAAAGATCTGTGTCTTTCTCAGAGATGTCTGGCCTGCCATAGACCTCACCGGAAGCTGTGTTAATTGTGATTGATTAGTTGTTTTTACCCTGGCTGCTGTTTTATATCTGTTGCTTTGCTTTCTGTTTTTTAAACATGCTTTTTATATTTTTAACACTGTTAGTCACCCAGAGTCATGAACTTGAGATGGGCAGCCATATAAATTGAAATAATAAATAAATAAATATTTGATCCAAATGATTTAAAGGAAATCTTGTGGAATTTGCCACAGGATGCACTGGAAATCACCATTAAAGTAAAAATTGCAGCAATACTTATGAATGGCTCAATAAAAATCATAGATCTTTATTCATGTATAATAAGGCTGTTATGAATATACATGTAGCTTTAAAAAAGAAAGACAACCTACTAAAGAATAATGGGACAGTTATGAATGATATCTGATCACTGCACGCTGCAGAAGTGTGAGAAAGCTAAGCTTACATCATGGTGAACTGAAGAACCTATTGGTGAAGTGAGAACAGTCAGGTTTAGCCCATGGTACAAATATGGCTCAGTGCAGTGCGTTTATAGGCTGAAATCTACCGCTCAGTTAATTGCATCATTTCCAATATGTGACCTGCATATATGCGGAAGGCGATTTCATTTGGACAATTACCCCATCATCTAGCTAGATGGTAGCTCCTAACTGACATTGGCTGATGTAGAAAAGATGAGCAGAGTTAGACCAGTAGTACATGGATAGAACTGAAAAATAAATCCTGAAAAAAGGCAATGGCAAACCATTTCAGGATTGTTGCCTAGAAAAACTGCAAAGGCATCTCCATGAAATCACCAAGGAGTTGAATTAAACTCAAAGAAGATTTTAATTTACCTCTCTCAGGCTATAGTACTGGCAGGTAGCTGTTCACTTCCCTGTCCTTATAATGTAGCAATTCATCTGCAATTGCTAAGTCACTAGAGGTGTTATCTTTCAAAAGGTTTAATGAGGTTGCATCCTGTGTTTCAAACAGAGCTGCTTCCCCATTTTCATTCTGTTACTCTTCTTTTCCAAAGGTTATCAGCACCTTAATGGCAGATCTGAAACAGATTATACTGTAGTCTTTGATTAATGGAATTTAATTAAAACTGAACCAAAAAAACCCCCTCTTGCTTTCAAAACCAGGACAGAGTATCTAAAAGTGAGTACAGTTGCACTACATCCATCCTGCCACCTTGTTGGACAAGTTATCAATCCCAAGAGGAAGCTAATCCTCATTTTTAAAGTGCTTAAGCTTATCCTGAACACTACATTGACTCTCTTGATCCTATTTCTTTGATTGGTTTGAGGCAAGTCCTGTAAAATTATATGTATTTACTTTTTCCAGCAGTGCATAATCTTCCTAATCCCAGGATTTAACCCTGTGTATAACCAGATAAACATGCTCATGTGCACAACATGAGCAAAATACTTTTGGGGAAGGGTGGTAGTAGTGCACTGATTGGCTCTTGTATGTTCCCAGTGTTCTGTGACTGACATAACTGACAATCAGGTCAGCTTCAAACTCAGTTTGAAAGATTAAGGAATGGAAACCAGCTTGGAAGTGATCTAAGGCCCAACAGTAGAACTGAAAAAGCCTGTAGCTGGTACATTGTCTGCTCTTCCTAAGGATACTTTTCAGCTTCTATATCCTATCAAAAACTCCAATTAATGCAGAAAGCAACAGCCAAGAGATTTGTAGGAGCTAAGTGTTTGGATCATGTTACAGGTAGTTCCCAATTTAAGAATGAGTTCTGTTCCCAAGGTCTAGCCTTAAGTCGAATTTGTACATAAGCCAGAACAGTATTATTATTGTACAATACTGTATAAGTAGTATTGTGTAATAAATTCAAACCATTGTGTATTTAACTCAAATTTTGCTACAATAGGCTCTGTTCTTAACTATAGATCGTCCTTAAACCAGGCGTTCTTAACCCGGGGACCATTACAGTGGTACCTCTACTTACGAACTTAATCCGTTCCGTGACTCTGATCGCAAGTTGAGTTGGTCGCAAGTCGAAGTAAATTTTCCCATAAGGTTCAATGTAATTACCATTAATCCATTCCGGCGTCCGCGGACCACGCGTTAGGGGCGGAAAAATAGCCGCTGACCACGCGGCAGGGCGGAAAAATGGCCACGGACCACGTGTTGGGCAGAAAAATGGCCGCGGACCATGTGGAACGGGTGGCAAAATGGCCGCGGACCACGTGGCACGGGTGGAAAAATGGCCGAGGACCACGTGGAACGGGTGGAAAATGGCCGCGGACCACGTGGAACGGGCGGAAAATGGCCGCGGATCCAGTTCGTAAGTCAAGGCAAGTTCGTAAGTAGAGGTAAATTTTGGGGGCCGGAGCTGATCGTATCTCGAAAAATTCGTAAGTAGGGGCGTTCGTAAGTAGAGGCACCACTGTATATTCCTATTCTGCACCAGCTATGTTGGTTTCTTATTCATTGCCAGCCCCATTTTATAGGGATGCTACTGGCCCTTAAACCCCTAATGGTTTGGGACCAAATTAGCTGAAGGGGCCCCAAAATCTAAATGAGCCTGTCAAGCTTTCAGCTCAACCTTTGTAGCCTTGCTCTCTTTCAGGTCTTTCAGTAGGAACTGTGAAATGGTTGAGTACCTGGGACAAGGCCTTTTGTACACTGGCCCCACATCTTCGGAATGCAAGGCTCCTTCTTTGCTGGCCTTCCAGAGACTGTTCAAGATTTATTTGTTTTGAACTACATGTTTTTAGTTTTAGTATGCTGTATTCTTAATTACCTTTTTAGCCTGCAGCTACTTTATCATTAATTTTTTGGTTTTGCTGTTTTTATGATGCATGTGTTATATATAATTTATATGTTTTGAACACATAACTTATATTAATTTGCCTTTTCAGGGTGAGGCATTTCACTCTGAAAAGCATGTTATATATCTTTTAAACTTCTAAAAATAAAAAGTGGAATTTTCCAAAGATATTTCTACAGAGGCCTATTCTGATTAATCTGACAAAGGGATCTTCCTGATTGCCTTCCCATATGGTAAGAGTCTAGATGGAAATACAGATGTTGATATCTTCTGACTGTAACCATTGTGTAATTGTACAGCAAAATTGTCTCATCTGCATGAGTTGGAATTTCAATCCAGAAGGGGGGGGGGGAGGAAGCAGCATGGCCTGCAAAAACATTGTTTTTGTTCATATGCTTGGGGAGGGGAGAGGTGGCATAACATTTCAAACTCTTTCATTATTCGATTTGAGTGACCAAGGCCTTTACCAGTCATCTCTCCTTTCTAATGCAGAGAGCAGGTTTATGCTTCCATACAGTAGGTCTATCACTATGTTCTCCAGCCTGGCATCTTTCAAATGTGTTGTGTATAATTGCTGGGAATTTTTGGAATTGAAAGTATGCCATAACATAAAGGCACTAAGACACATAACTCACTGTGGTGCATTAGCATCAGAAAAAGAGAAGAAATACCTAAAGTTTCTAGGATTGACAACAAGTGTTATTTTAGCAAGCTGGATTATTGCTCAAGAGTACTTGGAGGTAAGAGGAATGTTTACAATGAATTAAAAATTGAACTTCAACAGAGTGTTCCTTCTCACTCCAGCTGTTCTTGAAAGCTAGGCCGTACTCAACTCCAGTGAGATATGTACTCTGGGGAGCTTCTAATGGAATCCAGTGAAGTGGAGGTCACAGTTCATTACATTTGTATTGATGTAGCCTTAAAACAGGTACTCAAATACATAGCATTACTATATCTAAAAAGTAGATGTTGGAGAGTCTTTTTGGTCTAATGCCTGTGCATTGTAAAAACTGTATTTTTCCCCTTATATAGACCACTTACTGTCTAAGCATTCAAGGCAACTTCATATGGCAGGTGGGTCTCCCTTCACACTATCCTCATGGCAATATTTTTGTGAGATAGGTTAAGTTGAATGAGTTAATGGCCCAAGTCACACAGTCCAAGGTCATATGGGGACTTGTATGCATGCAGGAACTCTTACATGCACACATTTGTACTCCACGCTATTGTCCTTTTGAACCCTGAACTCTTTACTGCTCACCTCCTATAACATTAGCAGTGATAGAAAGACAGACAGACAAAGGAAGAGAGATCACAGGTTGAGAGGCAAGAGAGGAGGAGAAGGAAGAGGGTTAAATCCTAGGATCAGGAAGGGTTAGGCTAGGACCAAATAGGCCCTGGCCTATGATGCCAAAGCTTAGGAGTCACCAACGCTGCCCCTTCTTCTGAATCATTCTGCAAATGCAAATCTTCAGTGGTGCAATCAGTCAATGTGGCCTAGGTGTGTCATATACCCTTCAGTTGGCACTGGGTATAGTGACTGAGAGAATGACTCTGGGCTCTATAATTAGTGATTATATGGCAATTCTGTTTTAGATCTTTTTAGATTCCCTGATGGACAGGTAATTCGCAGTCTAAAAAGTAGATATGTTTGGGAAATGTTGGACATCTGAGGATCCATTCAAAAGACAGCACACCCTCCCTCAGCCCAGACCTTCTCCTAACTTATATGAGGATATTAAGCTTATCTTCTTCTTTTCTCAACAGCCTGGTTCTGCTGTTTGTGTAAACCAGGTTCATGGCACTTCTAGGAGAAGGATGTACTTGATGTTTGTCTGAATATCCAGATGGTGTAATGAATGGATGACTCAGTCACTCAGTGGCTTGGTCTAGGCAGATCCTAGAGACTTGGGGTTGAATTTGGTACCCTGAAGTGAAAAACCTTAACTATTCAGTTAAGAATACTTTTCCCCAACCTGATCTTCTCTGTGTATGTATGTAGGTCACCAGATTAAGAAAGTCAGATTTAACACAGAGAACTAGTGCTGTCTGAATTGCCAAATGGTGGGATGTAACAATATCTGGTGGATAATGGACTGCCTTTACTTCTGCCTTTTTCCCATGACATTCAATTTATTCCCTTGGAAGCTCAGAGAAGTGGTTGGATCCCAAAGGTTTGGAGTAAATCCTAAATTTTGATTATCATATTTAGTGGATGCAAACAGTGAGCTTGGACAACTAGACCTGGTTTTTCAAATCCTTACCTTGGCTTGAAGATCACTGGGTGACTTCTAGCTAGACAGACTCTTGGCTAATCTTGTCTTGCAAGAAAAGATGTTAAGATAAAACAACATCCTCTGTGCAAAACTCCTTGGAGGCAGAGCAGGATACCAATATGGATAAGAAGTCCTAACATATCACTTTTCTTAAATAACAGGTTCCAGGTCCTGTTTTATAGGTTCCATTGGCTGCCAATGTGGTTTGATGGATGGGTGCTCTCCCTAGGATATATGTGCTATCCTGTGCTATAGCATGTTACAGGTAAAATGGGGAAGATGGTGGTTGTGTAGACTCTCCTTTGTCCCCTCCATGGTCCTCTTTTGTCCAGAATTCTTGTCATATCTTTCTGTAGAACTGAATTCAGAGGTGTGGTTACAATCCAGCAAGGAGATTTGGCACACCTAAGCTTTGTCAACATACCTCACTCTAGTCTGGGTTGTGGTATTTAGCATTGGTGGGAGGGTAGGTGGGAGGGTAGTGGGGCAAGAGACAGGAATTGCACCCAGAAAGATTCTACTTGATTACCTTTACAAGGGAACCTCACAAGGACTAGACAGGCTGACAATACTGTTAGAGAGTGCCAAGTTTTTCAGAAAGATTGGAGACAGAGATCCATCCCTTCTATATAACTTTTAGGTTCCTCCACCCCCTGCTGTTGTGGTCAGCAGTTATTGCAGAGAGTATAAATGAAAGTGCTTTGAGTTTTAAATGGGCTGTCAGAAAGCATTTGGCACTGGCAGGAGGAAGCTGGAAAATGACAGCTCATTTCAGTTTTAACAAAGTGCTTTGAGGCTGCCAAATTCTCAGGCACAGATCAGTCCTTGGCTGCTGTAGGAGGTCTAGGTTCCTTTTTTTGCTTGCCTCCGTGAGAGGAAAGCAGAGGGAAGATAAGGGTGGGGAAACTCTTCCCGGAGAATGAACCTCTTCTTCTCCCCAGTTCCAAAAAGAGTACAAATACAATTTGGTGATCAGAAGGGTCAAAGATTTTATTCTGGACAAGTGCTGGTAACAGCTAAAGGGCACCCCAAGATTCTAAATGCTTATTTTACCAAAGGAAATGTGCAAATGGCATAGGAAAAAAGGCCCCAAATATTAGCAGGGTTCTCATTTAGTCCACCCCCCTTGAGATTTTCACTTCTTCATGGTTTTGTTGATGGGATTTTTGGTTTCAGTAGGGAGAGAACTGATGCTAGCCCAGAAAGTTTCATTGGCTATCTAAGAAGTTGAATGGGACCTGGTATACAATTTGCAGTCAGAACATTACAATGAAGCAGTTCTTACAGGAAAAAGATTTGGGTGCTTCTTGCTTTTCATCATTCCCTGCAGCAACATCTACCCTTTTTATGAACATTTCAGTTCCATCTCATTCTCATGACTTTCTGGCCTGAGCACTTCTTGCACCTTGTCATGCTTTCTGATGAAAAAAGTAACAGGGTGAATTTGCCTACATCTCCAACTATAGTGTGTATCGTTACTTAGGATATCTTTTTGAAGTAGTTGAAGAACACTCTTATTTCATTATTCAAAGCTGCCTTGAGTATCAACAGAGAGATGGCGATCAGTGTCTTAAATGGTAAATTAGGAAGCAGAAAATTATTTCCTACTTAGCAGTCACTGAATGAAGTCTTAATTTCAACAGGCTGAGATTCAATATTTTCTTAATGTTGCTCCAAATGATTCTACTTCCATTTCTTTCCCTTTTCCAGCAGCTTCAGCAAGGCCATAAGTGCTGACTCTTCTTGGATACATGAATATTTCGAACAGAAGATGAAATCAAGCCAAAAAAAGAAGCTGAGCCATTTTGGCCTTCAAAGGTAGAAGCCAAGTTGTCATCACTTCTTAGGTCTCCATCTCCTTTGCTCTGAGCCTGGCTTTATTCCAACAAGAGAATGTCGAGGCCAAGGAAGATAATTTTAGTAGCTTTTCAAGGGCTGCCAGGTGTCTTCTCCTGGTCATGGTCCTGATTTGGTCCAATCGATATTCTTATTTGACAACAATTGAAAATGAAATCTGAAACGTGCATACTTTAGTTTTACCTGGTGATAATTTTGATTTTTGGTGGAGGCGGAATGTTACATCTCAGAATCTGTTAAAGTTCTCACATTCTATATCTCACAAGGACTGTCTTTCTGGATAAGATCTGAAAACCCTCTAGGTATAGGACTACCTGACCTGGGTTGCAAAAATCATGGCAACAAAGGGTTAGAGTTTTCTATATCTCTCTTCTGGATTTTTGCAGAACTAGTAACCCTAAGCCAGGGCAGTATTCTGAACTGACACTGAACTGAGTATTATTTCATATAACCTCTTGAATACTGTACAAAGTAGATACATACTACATTTGATGGGGATGCAAACCAAAATTGTATTTTGTTTCTGGGTGTATAGTATAAATAGTTTGTAATGGTAGATGTCTAAGATAGGTGTCAGCAGCGGAGGTAAGAAGGCAAGTGATGAAATGTACATGATGATGCCATGAAACAAAACCTGCAACTTACATACTTGCATCTCACATTGGAACCTAAGTACATAAAGGTGGTGTTTGTGTCATGATGTCACTGCCTGTATGTTGCTATTTTTGCATCGTTTGACTAGTTACCCACAGCAGCTAGCAGGACAAAGAACCCCAAATACCTTGTTATATCTTCATTTTCAAAGGACTGCTGAAGCAATCGACACCACTATGTGACTGGCTGCTCAATCTCTGATAAACACTTTACATGTGAATTAACAGCAATAAAATGAAGAGGGCATGTTGAGTCTAAGTCTGAAAGTTATGCAGGTGGCTGTGGGTTAAATCATTGTGGGAAACACGGGGCTGCAAAACAAACAAAAAACTCTATATGTTGCTCGGTGTTTTATGAATCGGTGTATTTGTTTAATCCTTGAAATGAGTCAGTTGAAGAAAATTTAAATATTTATGTTTCTCTCTCTCTCTTTCCCTGTCCACCACTAAATACTAGTCTTTCAGCTGACAAATATTAACTATTTGAATCCACTACTTGTGATTTATTTTCTAACAGAGAGGTGCTGAGCTCAGGGGAGACCCAAAATACCTCACTAAACCATTTTTGAAGCATCACAACCATATAAACCACTTGAAGTTTGGTGATTACCCAGGGACTACAGTATTTGCCAGAGGAGAACATTTATGAATAACCTAAACCTCACCTCTGTTTCAGGAGGCAAACTAACAATGCCCTTCCATGTTTCTTCAGTTGAGAATTTCCAACAAGAGAATCTCAGCTGTTGCCTTCACCAGTATTATTTTGTGTACAGAAGAGAAACCCACAGCACTGAGTGCTGCTTTCTATCTGAAGAGTGGTTTAGGATGTAGATTTTCAACACAAAACTATTTTTAGTAGTACAATGGTTTTACTGATGCTTGTAATAAATTGGAGTTTATAATAAAGAGGAGGAAACCTTTACTAAACTTGATGTGCTAGTTAATGGATGGAACAAATTTTGTTTGTAATATGGGGGACCATTAAAAGAAATACTGTAATCCTTTGAGGTGGTAGAGTCTGAAGTTGTTCCACTGAAGCCCACACATTGTGTATAACAGCTCTTAGAAGCCATCTTCTGGAATAGAAAGAAGTAGATAATTTGGAAGCAAGCTATCCAAAAGGAAATGGATGTAACACTGGCCAGTCATATAAGCTAATTGTTAAAAGACTGAAGTGAAATTCCTGGAAGATATGAACATCAGCAGCTTTTAACTAGAATGCTCAAGGCATCTGTCCTAATGCACCGGGTGCCCCAATTACCTTAAATTGCTGGAAGCTAAAAGTGGGCAGCAAGAAAAACACGTACTGAAGTATAAGAGGTGTCCTGGAATACATAGAATTATGAGATTGATGAAGATGGTTTTTAGGGGTGTTTTGTGTGGTCACTGCTAGGGAAACCTCTCTGCTAGATTCTTCATAAATGTTGAGAAGATTTTTCCAACCCATCACTACCAGCACCTCCTGGAATATGCTCAAATGCTAGCAGCAGACATTCTCTGCCAGTCCAGACTCCAAATTGCAGCCAGGGCTTTGCAGGCATCATCCGTGTGCACTCTAACCTTAAGTGTTAATCATGTTTCCATGAAACAGGAGTTCAAACCTTGGGCTTGACTGTGCACATGATCCTGAGTGTCCTGAGTATCCTGTGAAGCATTGTTCATATCCCTAGTTCCATTTTAACTGGATGACATTGGATCATATTGCCAGTACCTATAATCTTAATATATAAGAAAGCTGTAGTCCAAGATGGAGCTATGCTATTCAGCCATGCTACCACTGCCTAGATATCAGGTCAATCAGGAGGACCTGATTTTGTGCAATGACCTCCAGTAAATTACAGTAGTTTCGTTTGTCTGGTTTCATGGTTAAAACTCATCTTAGTAGCCTTAAACCTGTACTGGCTGATGATGGGAACTGGAGTCCAATAAATCTGGAGGACATCTGGTTGAAGAAGATTGACTCTATATCTAAATTATGTATGCTCAGGCCTCAGTCTCCATCCATAAGTTGAGTTCTAATCATGGTCTTTATGCTTTCTACTCAACATGAACATTTACAGCTATTTTTTATTGCCAGTTAGCAATAAAATATTGTTAAAATAAAATAAAAATATTGCCAGTGAAGAGGTTTGTCTCCAGATTCTGACCCTTACCACCATTAGAGCAGCCTGCAGCTTTTCTGTGCAATTCCATTTTAAATCCAACCTGTGTACACCAATTCTGTAAAACTTCCAAGTTTCATCCTATTAAGAGGCAAGGTCTTCTCCTTTTTAATCCAAATGTATTTTATTGCTATGAGAAGGAATAGAAGAACATAATAGGAAGGATCGACACACTACAGAAAAGAAGGGCCCACCAGTGACTGAGATCACATTTAGCCTCCAGCAACAACAGTCAAGATCACTGGCTTTCCTAGTCACCGAAAAAGGCCTTTTTAAATATGACCAACCTGCAAGCAATTGATATTAAATGTGGGGTGGGATGGGAGACACTAAAAGAAGCCATGGGATGCCCCATATTATTGTCCCTTCATGTCCTTGAATAGATCTGGTAGAGTGTTTCTTATATTGGCTTGTGGAGCAGATGATCATGAAAATGCAACTGCACAGTACTTCATACCTTGTTTCTGAGTTCCCTAGTATCATCTAATTGACTGTGATGGGAATGAAATAATAGATTAGCTAAGCCTTTGATCTAATCAACAAGAGACTTCTTGTGTTCTTAAATGTCAGCTCATTCAATATTCTGGTGGCATTCCTGCTTCGCAATTTTTACCTACAATCACACTGTGATGTTTAATGTAGCAATAATGGCTTATGAATGTTGAGATCTAATGTCGGCCAAAATCAAAACAAGCAAGACAAGCCAACAGGCTAAAGCATGTAGGTTCTGTGGATCAAGCTGCTGTTAAAAACAAACTTTCCAGTTGGAAGCATGCGTTTCATAATTAAAAGTTTCAACTTCTGAGCTCTTTCCAATGTGTTCATATTAACTCCACTGATGAAGTTCCATCAAATTATAATGAGCAGAATTGCAAAATGAGGAAGCCCTCTACTTTCCATTCCTTTTGGGACTTTGCTGTGCTACATGTGTGTTTCTTCTGAAGCCTTAAAAAATAGATTTGTCTCCTGCACTTTTGTTCTTTGGATGTTTCTCTTTTCTGCAGTGAAACATGTGCACCACCCCCGGAGTTCCATCTTCCCCATTGCTCTTTAATTACTTGGTTGAACTTCTCCATCCCTGGCACTTATCCCAACCAAAAGGTTTATTTTATAGTTCGGCTCTTTAAAGGAAGAAGCTGATTGCAGAGTGATGATATCTTATTTACTACCTTTTGGATGCTGTGTTGTACTTTGAATCCCACTGCTGTCAAGCTCCATTAGTAGATTTGGGCATCATCTTCTACCTTTGGGGCCCATCCTCCCACTAGTCAAGCTTGAAATTAGGGCAGCACTTAGGCCATGGAGAGGGATAGATGCAGAAAACAGCTTTAAAGAGACAACACCTTGCCCCTTGTCTCTCAGTAGGTGCAAGTAGTTCAGTTTCAGAGGTGTTTAGCCTGGATCACACATGGTGCTAAACTATATTTGTTTACTTGTTTATCATATTTATATGTTGCATGATCCCAGTAAAACGGAATGACTTTAGCTCATAGTGCTAAACTATAAACCAGCATGGCAATATTTGAAAGCTGGAGGTTGCTACTCAGCCTCACTATCTTCAGAAGAGTTATAGGAAGTTATCTTCTCATTCTGTGACACCACTAGAGAAGCCCATTTTTCTGACCTGTTTTAGATGTCAAGGTTTGGGATGGGAACAGGTAGTCTACAAATTACTTCCATTCCACCCTTAAAACCATCCCTCCTGTCTACTGTAAAGTTTGGATCCTCTTTGCAGCCCACCAGTGCAGCCTTTTCCAACTCAGATCCCTCTAGATGCTTCTGTCTACAACTTCAATCATCTCCAGTCATGTTGACTATGACAACAGCAATTGTAGTCCATAGCTTCTGGAAGAGAAACACTGGAAGATCCAAGTTAATCTCTTAATTACCACTTAATATTAGCCACCAACATTTTGCTTTTTGAGGGCATCTTTTCATTAGAATTGATGCAGATTGGGAAAAGATAACATAATTTTTTCACTAGCCTTGTGACACTCTCCCAAGCCTCTAGTTGCAACTTTGATT
This sequence comes from Python bivittatus, assembly GCF_059951505.1. Classification (NCBI taxonomy): domain Eukaryota; kingdom Metazoa; phylum Chordata; class Lepidosauria; order Squamata; family Pythonidae; genus Python; species Python bivittatus. The sequence continues at coordinate 6,594,384 of NW_028277098.1, forward strand.
TTGTATAGCTATGGTATATTTACACCTCATTTATATATCCATTAGCTGAACTTGAAACCAGCTATAATCCACAGACAAAACATGTGTTTTGTACCCATCAAATCCTATTCTTGTTCTTTTGTCCAGTGGAATAAATATTATAGGGATAGGATGGATCCATGATTATCTCCCAATTCACCACAAATCTATACATTCTGTAACTTATCTGAAATCTTACCCATCTTGGTCTGGCCCAGGCGATACCCTTAGGCTATCTGAGGTTGGCTTTGATTTTCCAACCACATTAACTTCCAATTGCTTGCACTCCTCATGCCAGTCTTTCATTTGTTTTACTGATTTTTTAAAATCTAGTTCTTAGTTTACTTAAAAGATTATGTCCTGTATAATTTGTGGGGTTCTTTTTGTGAAATGAAATATGTTTGTTTTTAAATTGTTTTTTCTAAATCAATGTTTCTCAAGCTGGAAAACCTTAAAAAATATAAATGGAAATGAAAAAGGCTTGTGAATAGCAGCTTGTAATGGTAAAAAACCCTGAACCGGACCTGTTAGGAGAGCATCTGGACTTGGCAGATTGAAGAAAAACAGTGCCTGATCTTCCTGTTTGATCATTGTTGCCCTTACTCAGATAGCAATTCTGTCTAATCAAGTTTTGGGTGACGAAAGCCAAAGTAACAATTTACTGTCTCTTTAAAAATATGAAAACTCTTCTACTATGGACAACAAAAACAAAGCACGTATGTCTGGCTCTTTGCTGAAATGTATGTGAGGATGTTATTGCCCCTGCTGTTGCCCCTGTCTGATGTGAAGCAAAATGAGATGGTTAAATTTTACTTTTCTCTTTTCTTGAACCCCAGAAGTAGCCATTGCTAAGCATACATTTTCACAGGATGGTGTGCTTCACATTTCACATCCAGCTGCCTTGGAGTTGCTCGCTGTATTTGTCATTGGGTGCATCATCTTCATCTCACCTAAGGTACCCTTCTACACTGTGGTGTCCTGCAACTCCCAGGAGCTCATGATACCTGGGAATTTGGGGTATAAATATCTCAACACATTCCATTTTGGGGAAAGGATAGCCTAAGAAATCTCTCCAGATTTTATCAATGATATGCCCATGCTATGATACAAAAGCTGTAAATGCTGAACCTATCTTAGAGGTTATATCAACCTATAGGAGTCACAGTTTCCCATATCTTTTATCATTTCACTTTGAATTATTTAATAAAATACTTGAGGAGTTAGTGCCTTTTTTGGCCATCTGAAATGATCTGTCTGACCAACATGCCTTATTACTTCTTAAAGTTGCAAATAAAGAATCAGGAAGAACATGAAGATTAAGGCAGATCTATCCTGGAGTCATTAACACATCGACCTGAACCACCAGCCTCTCCTGACTTACAAAGAAAGTGAGGCAGTTTTCCCATTTCTACTAGAGAAGACCCATGTTTAGGTTGGCTTTTCTCCAGGGTTCTCCAGATATATTAGACTACAATTTCCATAATTCTCAATCAGCACTGCTATTAGCCACCTGAGAGGCACTGGGTTGGGAAGGCTGGTCTGTATAGACATTGGGATTCAGTTAGTTTGGAATGGATCTAGAGCTTGCTATTATATATGAACTTGAAACTATAGAATTCTGTAGGACTTTAAAGTTCCACAGACTGATTCGGGCATCAGTTTTGAAGTTTTAAAATAAAAATAAAATATGTAAATAAGTACATAGGAGTGGAGGGAGAGGAGGAGAAAAGACTATTTTATTAAAATATTACCTTTAAAAAAAAAAAGCATAGTGCAAATAAAATAAAACAAAAAAAAATAGTAGCAAATTTTATTTAAAAGTTTATCATGTGTGAGTATAAATATGCCCATTTTTATTATGTGAAGAAATACAAAAAAGAAAGTTATCCTCAGAATTTCTCTCAGAAAAGACTTCTGTGACAGCTTCTTGACAGCTATATATACAGATGTATATTCAGATTCAGGGCTTTGAAATCAAATGGGAAATCCTATAATGATATATTTTTTAAAGAAAAAAACCAAGTGTAGTGTGTGTGGGAAGGGGACATTCAGAAAGGGCCAATTGTTTTGACCCCCATGTCTCTCTTACTGGCCACCTGGACATGCACTGGGGATGATTTCCTGTTGCTATATGTCAAAATCACTAAACATTCCAAGAAGATGCAGGGAATTCCTTGGTTATTCCTCCTGGAATATTCCTCCTATCCCAGAGGTTCCCTCTTTGCAGCCTTTGTTGATTTCAAATTAGCTTTTTATTTGATCCCTAGGGAGAGGCTGTGGGAAAAATTAAGAGTATCCTCCATAGACAAAAGGCTGTTCTTTCTCATTCAATCTCTCTACTCTAACACTCTTCAAGAGTTAGATGCTTCCCTTCGGGACATCTTTCTACTCCTGGTCTCACGCAGACAGAGGTTAAGCAGGGGTGCATTTTAGCTCCATTACTTTTCAATTTGTATATTCATTCAATGATCCAGGCTCTCATGGTTCCTAATCATTCTCCTGCATTAGCAGATGAAGTGGTTCCATCTCCTTTGTATGCAAAGGATGCTGTAATCATGTCCGTCTCCCAGTTTGGAACAAGAAGGGCACTAAGAGCATTGGCCTGCTTTTGCCTTGAAGAAGAACTTGTTATAAACTATCAGAAAACTGAAGTTCTAGTATTTGCATGAAATTACTATAAAATCCATAATTGGCAAATTAACCAGAATTCTATTGAGTAGGTACTTACCTATAAATAGCTTGAAGTGCTGTTCCAGGCCTCACTGTCTTGGAGAGACCACTTTTCCTATATGGCTGGTATCCCTTAGCTATCCTGAGATTTTGCTACTCAAAGGGAGCACATTTCATCTCTGAAGCTTGCAAGGTCTTTGTATCCAAAGTCATCTCTCAGCTTCTTTAGGGCATCCAAGTCTGTACTTTTATAAGCTTGACATCCTTGTACAGTCTAAGTGTCTTAGAGCTATTCTGGCAGTCCCAAGATGTATTAAGAATGCTGCTGTACTTTTAGAGATGGGCTTGATCTCTGTAGATGCTAGAATTTGGTATATCTTCTTAATTTCCACTTAAAGCTAATTTTCTTTCCAGTGGGTTTGGCCCCACTGGTTCTTCAAGACCATTTTAAATCAACCTAGCTAAAAAAGGCTATTGGCAATCTCTTCTCATTGGAGAGTCTTTACCCATTAGGCTTTAAAAGCCCCAGAAATGTTTTAAAGCAGAGTATCTGGGATAGTGGTTTTCTAGATATATAGATATAGATATAAATATAGATAGATATACCTATTCAGCCCCAGAATCCATCATTTTCTTGGACTTTCTCTTTTTGGTAATGTTTTGTATAAATTTTTGTGTTTTATGTATTTATATATATTTATGGTTTTAATGGTTTGTGTGAGCCGCCCAGAGTCCCCCACTGGGGGTAGATGGGTGGAGATAAACAATAATAATAAATTAATTAAATCCCTGAGAGAGAGAGAGAGAGAGAGAGAGAGAGAGAGAGAGAGAGAGAGAAGTATAACAACCAGAAGATATAATAAAATACAACCAAAATATAGTGCTAGTAAAATCAGAAAAAGATATATAGGATAATGAATGAGTAAGCAACATTTGGAGAAACTAAGAATATATCCATAAAATGTTAATATAAAACTAACTCAATCCTTTAACACATTATTAAATCTAGTTATATAGACCATCTATTGCTCTATCTTCTCAATTTCAGTGCAGTATGTTATCTTGATACAATGATATTTATATAATATGCTTACATTCTTAATATTTATTGTGTAGCTGCCTCAGAGTATTAAATGTAAATGTGAAAAGAAAAAAAAAGGATATTGTATAAATATTAGGTACAATTTTGACTATTGATGTTCCAAGCATAATTATTTGACTTTTCTTCAAAATTAAATATAATCAATATATAATAAAATGAAAAAAATGAGAGAAGAGCATACATCAAGATATTTGTTTTACAATGATAGTTTTGGTTTTAAGGTAAATTACTTGTTATTAAAATCTCTATCACGTTGTTATATGGTGTATGTGTGTATGTATATATATATATATAAATATGGGTGCATATGTTTTTGTACTTGTTAATAAAAAAGAAATAAGTGAACAAAACAGATTTAGCAATTTTGAATTACTAAAAAATAAAATTAGAAAAAGAGCAAAATAAAAAAAAATACAGGAATAGTGATTTTTCAAATCACTCCAAGGTTGATTCCTCACCTTACAGCTCATGGGATTTTTTTTCAAATCAGTATGCACCAGCTTTCTACCTTTCTTTCGTTATTGTTTTAAAGCTTTGATGGACCTTTACTTTGGCCAAGTCAGATGCATTGCCCTTGGCTGTTTTGCTGAGACGTTACAAAAACATCTGCTTATAATAACACCCGTGCCTTTGCAAGGATGGTTCTGTAGAGTCCTTGAGCCATGTAATGGCACGTGGGAATGGCCCTGGGGGACAGGGGAAGAGTCGCAGCCAGGGGAGGAGTTGGATAAGAGGAAGCTTAGCCCGCAGAAGGAATGGGAGCATGGCAAACATCTCAGAAGGGACTCTCCCTAGTTTCTTGGGCTGTAAAGACAATGGGGGGAGACTTGCAAGATTCTGTGAATGTAACCTTACAATAAAGTAGAATTAGTTCATCTGGGTATGCTTCCTGTCTGGACTACCTTGCAAGGCTAACAAGCCACATGCTTCTTTCCTGCTCTCTTTGCAAGGAATCCTGGATTATTTTCATCCATTTCCTCCTGAGGAAATTCCCAGGTAGAGAGCATAGTCTCTCTCTGTCTCAGTCTCTCTTTCTATCTGATCAGGATTCAAATATATCCTCCAGGACTGCTCAGGGTTGTGCCTCTATATGTAACATCTATCTTTTGTTGTGACTGGAGAATTGTAAACATTTTTACCTTTTACCTTTTGCTCTATTTTACAGTAATGGCTTAGGAATATGAACATCCATGGCAGGGAGTGGCAAGGTTTGCAAGTCTCTTTCTTCAAAATAAAAATTGATGGGCAACAATGGGCAAAATGTTGATATAATGATTTAACCAGAGGGGCCCAAAGTGGGATTGTTCTGACCATTATGTAAAGATAAATGTCTTTAAGATACCACAAAACTGTTTTTTTCTGCTGCAAGAGACAAATTGGGTTACAATCTGACATTTTATCTACTCGAGGCTTAGCCCATCCACTTGCTTTAGTTTTTTTGCCCCAAATCCAATTGTTATTCTCTATTTTGTACTGGATATCAGTGGCATAGTCTTGGGGCTCTATAGAGAGTACCAAAAAAAACACCCCACCAATCCCTCCAAGCTGCTCAACTCTGCTCTGCTTGAAATATTCCTTTCACAGCATGGGAGAAGGAAAGTTTAAAGACGATTGCGCACTGTTGCCATTGTCACCAAGGCACTCTAGGGCACCAGAAAACTGAAGGAAACACTCAGTGGCAGCTGGTTCTTAGGCAGTTACCACTATCTGTCTAGGGGTAACATAATTACAGATGTCCAAGCTGCTATCAGAATTGCTTTCTTCTGATCCCAGTTGCAGTTGCCAAGAAGCACTGTGCAAATCTACAAGCATTTTGGAAAGGAAATGTATAGGAATTGAAAAGTAAAAATGAGTCTTAAAATGACTCCTCCCCCTCCTCCCTTTCTAAGATTATAGCCACAGGTCAGACCCAGACTTCAGATTAAATCAAGAGTTTGCCTATCACCAGAATGAACTGCTTTCACTTCTGTTTGACTAGGAGTGAGCTGGACAAAACAAAACGAGTAAAGAATGAGATGTGAGTCTTTTCTCAGATAACATACAATGCTTCTTAAAAACAATTCACTTCTTGCAGTATTGCTGACTATTCTTTTAACACCCAAAGGGCAGTAATGATATGTGAGAATAATTTGGGCTTCTTGTTGGAGGGTCCCCAGCTCTCAGATATACATCTCCATTCCACACCACTCAGTAGGGAATTGCTGGTTGTTCTCCTATTTTCTTGAAAATGGGCTATAATCTGGCTTAAGTTAATCAGTGAGGAAAAAAGAAATATTTCCCTCTTAGCTAATATGATCTGTATGAATCAGGAGAGGATCAGAATCAATTTACAGTAATTAAACAGGATTGGTTAGACCTAAACCAAATGTATTACAATTCAAGCTTTTCATTCTAATACCTACTCCAATCTAGACTTTTTTGGGGTGGGGTGGGGTGGGGTGGAGTGGGGTGGGGGTGGGAACCATTTAAACAGGCTTGCTTGGAAGAACTTGGACATCACATTCATTGCAGTGGCAGGTCACCCATCTCTTTTTTCCAGCTAGGTTTCTAGATGAGAGATAATATACCTGCAAGGGAGATGTGCCAAGCTGGAAAGAGAGAAATGGAATTTGAAGTGAAAGCTGGAGGGAGAAAGAAGAATCTAAAACAAAAGAAATGGTTATATAAGATGTCTGTAATAATTCGTTTTTAAAATCATTAAAGATGTAACAAGCAAGCATCATTAGAATTACATTATATTGCAATACAGAATGTTGTTTTACATTAGAATTCTATTATGCAAACCTATTTCCAACAGAAAGCTTACTGCAACAATTACTGGACTCTCAGTGTAATTTGACCTTTTAAATATATACCCATGTGTTGTTAATTTCTTCTTAATATTTCTATGTATCTCTCAGAAAATGATGTTTATGCTGAGATGAAGATTGACCTTATGGAGATCATGGTAGTTAAAACTGTGTAAGGAGATGACACTCTAGTTGGTTGTTAGTTCAAAGTTCTGAATTTGTGCAAAAGTTTGAAACAGAGCTCAAGCAATAAACAGAAGCAATTCATGCATCTCTACATGTTTAATCAGAGAGGAAAACTAGGGTTGATAGTTCATGGGGCTATGTGAATGCAGCTTGTTCATGAAATTGAATACATGAAGCAGGAGGTTGTCATGCTTACATGGATTTTTTACAGTGTGAATTTTCTTTTGTTCCCTCTATCATATAGATGGCTTTTCCATCACACCTTTGACAATCATGGCAAAAAAAGAAAAGAAAATACACTTAGAAATTTTGTATTTTTGGTACTTGAGATCTTATGCCAATTGATGTTGCATGCAGAAAGAGCAGCCATAACTCACCGACTGCTGTGCTTGTGAATTAACTCCTCTGTTTTCCTCCCAAAAAGATAAATTGCTGTAGGCTATTTTTGGTCTCCATGTCCTATTTATTCAAGCCAGAATGTAAGAAATTGGCTTGCTACATAAGATGAAGGGCCATTTAATCCAAGGTCCTGTTTTCAGCTTCAGCTAACCATATACAAGAAGGCTCTGAAGGAGATAATGTTGTTCTTCCTTCTTGTCCCATCCCTAACATCTAGGAAGAGCAGATTTCCATTTTATATTACAATTCGTTATATGGAATTGCCCTAAGAGAGGCCCCAGTAGCCTTTAGAAAAGACAAAAGCTGCTTCAGAGGTGTTATCTTGAGTGAGGGCAGTTGTGGCTAACTTCTTCCCTGCCATAACTTTTAAAACCTGAATTGAACTCCTTGCCAACAGCTCACCAACCACAGAGTTCCAAAGGAGCATTTAGAAAAACAAAGGCAGATCGAGAACCTACTCAGCTGATGAAGCCAGTGAAAGTGAAAGTTTGGAGCTCAGAACTGACCAAACAGGAACAAGATACTGTTGCTGCAACCCAAATACATTCCCCTAAGCGATAACAACAGTGACAACAATAATATAGTTCTAGAGATTTCACTGAAGCATCTTGGTGTAAATATATAATTTGAAGCAGAATTCTACATTATGAGATAAGCAGGATGTTTTTAATGGTAATGGAAAGATAAGTAGCATTTTCAGGAAACAAAAGAGGAAGGAGGACATAATTAATTTTAATGTTCCAATATAACTGAGCATAAAATTGCAGCTGTAATAAACTGCATATTTGGAGGGATTCTTAAACTGAATATCTGTACTGCTATGAGATTATTCAGGTAGGGAAGGTGCAATTAATTATGGTTTAATTATCAGCTACTCTGAAAATCACACAGCTCTACAGAAAAGAATGCTAACTTCTGAAATAATAATTCATATACTGGTATGTTCAAACGTTATTATCATTCAGTAAATAGGCAACTTGCCTATAAATTTATTTAGTGTAATCTAGTCATAAGTATATTTACTCAAAAATAAGTGAACACAACTCTTTAGTACATGTCGCCTGTCAACCTTTCAATGTAGGCCTGATCAAGAAGCAGATGCCAGAAGGGCAACTGGAACTCTACTTTATTGTTGAAGGATATAATAATAGAATCATGAAAGCCTGAGAAAGACCCTTTCTCCCCTCTCTTATGCTAAAGAGAATCAAGATGGGGCAACCTTGAGTTTCTTCTTCACTCCCTCCTCCCTTTCAGGGGTAAGCTGATGTTCACCTAATGGCTGATGAATACCTTCTTCAAGGCCATCTTCATACTTCTTTACATAGCCTATGGTCCATGGTCCACTACAAGAGTATTGAAAGTGATCTATGAACATGCTGGAAAGATGAACAATAACAATATAATCCCATGTACCTCTTCTATATCATTGTTGTTGTTTAGTCGTTAAGTCGTGTCCGACTCTTCGTGACCCCATGAACCATATTGCGCCAGGCCTTCCTGTCCTTCACTGCCTCCCTGAGTTTGCTCAGTTTCATGCTCATTGCTTCAGTGATGCTATCTAACCATCTCATCCTCTGCCGTCCTCTTCTCCTTTTGCCTTCAATCTTTCCCAGCATCAGGGTCTTCTCCAAAGAGATCTCTCTTCGCATTAGGTGGCCAAAATATCTGAGCTTGAGCTTCATTATCGATCCTTCCAATGAGCAATCAGGGTTGATTTCCTTTAAGATTGACTGGTTTGACCTCCTAGCAGTCCAGGGGACTCTCAAGAGTCTTCTCCAGCACCACAGTTCAAAGGCATCAATTCTTCGGCGCTCGGCCTTTTTTATGGTCCAGCTCTCACAGCCATACATTACTACTGGACTTCTATATCATAATCAATATTAAATAATTTGTACTATAATTTACTTCACAAATATCATTGTAGAATTATATCCCGACAGGAGAGGAACATAAACAATTTAATGACACATAATAAATATTAAAAGCCTGTCCTCACCCCAAAATTGTATGTTACAGAGTTTGGGAACCAAAAACAATTCCCAAGGGAATGTATCCTATAGCTGGGAGAAAGCATGCCAGAGAGTCAGGACTCAGATGGCAGGACATCTCCTGGAGGGCTTCTCCTGTAGATCTTAACAGGCAAGTTTGTAATGAGAGAAACAATTCCTTAGCTATAATGTTCTGTACATTTAAATAGTGTCAATTTTGCTTGCCACCAGTGTGAACCAATGCTGTTTGTACATCTAGAGCTTTTATCCAGCACTCAAAAGAGAATGGTTTTTAAATGGTTTGGTGCACAGAAGTGTAGATCAAAGTAGTCTACAACATTTTTTGATAATGCTGTTGTGGTAAGCCCAAAGAACAGGGCTGAGAATTACCACCTAATAAAAATGTGCAGTATCACAGCCTTGATTTGAATAGGATTTTAAAACAAAATATATTGTCTTCCATAAACAATCCAAAGCAATGTAGAATTAATGCTTTTAGAAATTCTTGAGTATATGCAGTTAAGAATTTATTGCATGAAAACCATATAGTTCAGTTATTTTGGGATGTAAATGAAGATGCTCTTTCTTTTTGTATTTCTTGAAGAGAAGCTAATAAAGAAAACAAATGAAACACTGCTGAATGCAGACTAGGGTTTTTCTGGTTGTTTTTTTTTTAAAAACAGCACCCCAAACCTCAAGTTCATCTAAGATTTTGTTTCTCAACATTTTCTGTTGTCCTTTGTACCAACACAAAGTGACTATGAAGTTCTGTCATTCTGATTAGTAGGTCTCTGCATTATCCGGCATTCATTTTGAAATATCTCTGCAAGTGCCTAAACAGCTGAGAATGAGATTGGACATATCTTCAAAATAAAAATGAGGAAATCATCATGTTTATCATCACCATGTTTCTTTCCCTTCCTTCCTTGGCAAGGAAAATCTCATGTTTTTACTAACTAAAACCATTTGAAATTTACAAAGAAGAGGAGGCTGGAGGCTGCTAAACTGTGAGAATGTACACAAAGAGAGAATTATTAAGTATGTCTAAATGTGCTCCCTGACCGCTGGAAAAAAATAAAATATTAGGAATGGATGATGCTTCCAACAGATGCCTCTTAACTCTTCCCAAGATAACTGAGCTTTATTCAAATATATTACAAACAGGGTTACAGGTTTTAATTGAGATTAATTCAGGACAGTCCTAGTTAATTGGCTGGGGATGAATTTTACACATTCAAATGCAGGTTATATTTCTGTGATTTTTGGGACTGCCATAAGGGATATTTTAATGGTGATTTTTCCTCTTAAAGGTGAAGGATAGATTTGTTAAACTGTGACTTTATTATTGTTTGGTTACTATACCATTTGGTTTACCTTGTCTTGTTTTATTCTTTTGTTTACATTTTAATCAATCAACATGTTCAAGCCAGCTTAAAAATCTTCCATTGGAGCCATAATATTAAATTATTACCATTTTGGAATTAAGGAATGCTGCCTTTTATGCACAACTGGATTTCCAAGAATGGCCCAAGGCATTTACCAGCATCCTTTCCCCTCCTGTTCTGAAAATGTGCTGCCTCCTCCCTTTAGTTTTGAAGATAATGGACTGCCTGCTAAACACTGGGAAGAAGAGAAACTACTGTATAACTCTGTTGCGGCTGCTTTAGCCAAAACAGCCTCTCTGCTTCTGCAAATGTAAAGTATATTATGAGAAAGTAGCAAATTAGATCATAGTCATTCAGGAGCAATCTATTTAGATTATAGTAGCCTTAATTCAGATCCAGATTAAAATAATTCTTCCTTGCTAGGAGATAGTAATTTTTGTGTGGTCTGGGGCTTTTAGCAACAAGATGTAGAAAGTGATCATTCTTCGAGAATTTTTTCTTCTTCGCTTGCCTTAGTAAAAGGGCACATTTAATGAGCCAGTTGCCAACAAGCATGTACCACCATCTCCCCCCCCCCCCAGCATAATTTCAGTCTCCGCTAGAAGAACCGCCCAGCTGCTGTATCTCCTTAACCTATACTTCCTGCACATTGAGAGAAGATGGATTTTTTCCCCCTACCAGCTGTTTTTTTTAACTATCTCAAGTCAAGATCTTTATGCCTGGCTGATATTATTCTACAAACTTGCTTGTCCTACAGTATTCATTCTTACTTTCCACATTTGCTTTCATATACAATCAGGATACTTTATTATTTTTTTTCCTGGATGTTTTGTTTTCTTCTCAGAATATGATAGCCTTGCAAGGGACTAGAAGGCTGTTTAAAAAGTTCACAAGTATAGTAAATACTTTGGCTCAGATGTCTTCAGTTCATGTGCTGGTATCTCCATCAAGTAGGGATGAAAAAATCCTCTGCCTGAGACCTTCCAGAAGCCATTATTGGTCAAAACAAGCCAGAATTACTACTAATGCCCCACTAAGGCAAAGAGGCATCTAAAGCAGCCCAGGAAGATTTTGTTAATCATTGCTTTTGCTGCCTGCTTGGGACTACAAAAACAATTTATAGGATACAAGATGTTACCAATGGCCTGAATGCAGCCTATGTGTCTCAAATTAGTAGTGTATTAGATGGATTAACAGTTTAGAGTTAACCTAAAATGGGCTGGAAAAACTGGGAAAGGCTAGCATGATGCATCAGGTGCCATACCAACCTAATATGGGCATGTTTAAAATGACTCAGTTGTAACCAGTCTGAAAACTTTATAGAGTATGCTGCAAACAGGAACAAACAGGAACAGGAACAAAGGAATAAAAAAGTAAGACCTGTAGCTGTTAAGTCTGGCTTAGAGGGGAAAATCTGCCTGATTTGGGAAAGGGGTTATTCAATTCAGCACTTGTAGGTTTCCTTTATAATCCATTCTATATATTTGAAGGTTTAGGTAGAAGCTCATGTCCATAACTGCCCTTTCCTATGCAATTTTAATATGTTCAAATTAATAGTTCATATTATTGACTATAATAAACTTAGGGTATGTGTGTGTGAGAGAGAGAGAGAGAGAAAGAGAGAGAGAGAGAGAGTGAGAGTGTACATATTCTAATTTTCTTACATTTTTTACTTGTAAGCTGCCTAGAGTCACTTGTACAGTGAGATGGGTGGCATATAAGTTTGATTAATTAATTAAATAAATAAATACATAAATAAATAAATAAATCAACTCTCTCTCTCTTTAGCTATTATATATTTGTTTTTATTATGTATGTATGTATTATAATGTTTTTACATCATCACTCTCCACAAGAACTCACGGTGATATCCAACAAAACAGAAACCATTATCATCCAACAATGCCAGAACAATAAATTCATTACAACCAACAAACTGTTTGACTATTCATTCTCTTTTTAAAACATTAGGCATCCGGATGACCTTAAGATCTTAAGAAAAGGTTCTAAATAGCTCAATTGGAATGGTTTCCCTGAAGGTCAGGAATTAGGGGTCCATCTGTATTTTTGGTGGAAGAGGACTCCAGAGGGTACAGGCTGCCCCAGGAAAACCCAGATTTCTTGCTCTTCCCTTAAGTAAAGAGATACTCAGGATGTGCACACTGCATGAGTAGGATCTACTTGAAGTGGTTGATCCTGCAGGCACCCAGGTGCCAGGCCATTTAGAGCCTTATAGATCAAAACAGCACTTTGGATTGTATCTGGAAGTGTATTGGCAAGCAATGCACAGACCATGGAATCAGTGTTATGTGCAAATAAACGTTCATTCCAGTCTACTTAAAGGTCAGGATACTGTCTCAGCTTAGTCCTGTTTCTCCCACTCCTCCAGTTTTGAAGCATGCTTGTGATCTGTTGTGTTATTGCAGTCAGCACACAAACAAAAATCAGTACCTTGGCGATTTTGATTAATAGCATCACACACAATCCTAAGCATTCATGAGTCCCAAGGATATGTACTCAAAGCAACCAACATCTCTAAGCCTACCTTCTTCCTTTAAAAAAAATCAGGGTCCAACTAAACATTTTAAAAATTTAAAGACCTGGCCAACCATACAGAAAGCTTCATTAGCAAAGATTTGGGCTGATAATTAAGGTGCGTGCCGATGATGAACGCCGACTAACCCGGTTAGAAGACGATTTTTGCTAACCAGTGAAAGTTGGAAAATGGTTTCAGCACCACGGACAGCAGAGAAAGAGGGCCGAAATCCCGTGTTTCCATTGCGTTCCGCCGGCGTTCCAGCAACCCCCGACCACGTACGTCGATTTCACGAGAGCTCCTGGCTTCAGAGGAGGGGGCTGGCTTTGCAACCTGTTGAGCCAACACGAGCTCCGACTTCTCCCCCGCTGCCTTTCTACTCCGCTCGGAAGCTCGAGAGAAACCTCGCAGGAACCTCCCCCTCGCGGTGGCTCCACCCTTCTGACGCTTCCCAGGCGCCTGGGAAGCGAAGCTCAAGTTTCGGTTTTTAGGAACAGACGCCGCCGCCTCCTGAACCTCTCGAGTGTGTTTGGTCCTGTTTGGCAGATGTCTACTGAGCTGTCTTTTAAAACTGACGATCCTTAGGGACATAAGGTAGCTGAAGTTGGGACTAAAAATCTCAAAAATAGTTAGCAGGTTTGGATTTTTAATTGTTTGCTAAAGCGGACTTCCCCAGTTTCCCTTAACATTTACAATCCCGAAGTTGGACTGTTTTGACCTAGTTGAAAAAGGCGGCCGCGGGGTTTGGTCGTCGCTGATTAGCGCTACCTGCTTTCTGACGCCCAGCGACAACCTCCCCTTCGTCACAATTGTGTCCCCGTCTCCCGACGTCCCCGTTATAAGTGCCGGGGATCGTCTTCAAGCTCCAATCGGCGGGCGATGGAACCTCGGCGCCCCCTGCAGGAGGGGGGATCCAGCGCACCCTTTGGGAGAGTCCGGCGTTGAAATGTGCCAGAAACTCCCCAAGAGCGCGAAGGCGCTTTGATCGCCACCGCGGCTCCGACCTCTCTGCCTGTTTTTCCCATCGACACACTTTTCTTCTCCCGCAGTTGCTACTGAGGTCCAGCGTCTTCGGACAGTTGCAGAGCTGGAAATCGGGCGACTCCGCCCAAACAGACGCCTCCAAGGGTAAGTAAGCCTCCGGATACTGCCCGAACGTGTTTGAGGGTATCTCTCCCCCCGCTTTTTTATATTCTGTCCCTCCCGATTATAAAGAATCTGTCGGACAAACATACTGTCGAGTGACGTGTGTGGTGATAGCGCTGGCTATCTGTGTAAGACGGAGGAAGGAGAAGTCGAAAAAGGCATTTCCTTCCATCCAGGTCTAATTGCACGGAGGTCTTTCAGTGTGCAAAAGAAGGGTGGGGACTGACCGTGCTGATCCTCTCTTCCTTCTTGTGGACGGATTTTCTCCTCTCGCTGTGACACTTCCTCCCCTCCCTGTGAGAACAGGCACTCGCTTTTCTCTAAGACCTCAGCCCTCCCCCCCTTTCTAAAACCGCTTCCTAGTTTTGGGATCTGGCGCGACCACCAGTTAGGAGAACAAACCAACACGGAGCAGGGACTGCAAAGGGGGCCTGGAAATGGATCCCTTCGCATGATTGAAATTCAAATGTATCTTTAAAAATTAGGCTTCCTTGTTTTCTTTTCCTCTTCGAATCCGTTCCTCAAGGCAAAAGAGAGTGCTATATTTCTTTTTTCCTCCCCCCTCTTTTATTTCTTTACTGTTTTGGGGGGATGGCATTCTGCCAGATGGAGTGCAAATGTTCTAGGGATGTTTTCTGTTCTTTTGACACTCCCTCAAATCATATTGATTCCCATCATCATCAACATGGATTCTCTGCATAAGTATTAGCAGTTATCTTGCTTGCTATAGCTGGTGGAAGAGACTCTAATGGGATACTACATTTCAAGTTGTTCAGAAATCACCATTTAGAGGATCATTCTGTTTTCCCCACTCTCTTCCTGAGTTCCATCTGGGAGCTTCACTTCCAAGAAGTCAAATGATTCTTCTTTGTGGCAGGGTTTTTTTTCTTTATCCCTACTGAAAGCAGGCAGAATGGTAAGCCTACAGTATTGCACTGACCAGCGGATATGATCCACCAAGAAGTTATCCTGGGCATTCATTTCAGTGGAGCTTCCACAAGCCACTTCATACAATGGCTGCTTAGGATTTGTTTGTTTGTTTGTTTAAATTTATTGGCTGCCCAACTCCAGTGGAGCTGCACATCATATGGAGGACATCTTCCTTAGGAGGGCTGATATATCTCATAACGTACGGTGTTTCACATCTCTAGGTAAGGGTGATGAGGGCCAGCCCTAGTTCGCTTTTGTGCTTAGTTGAGCTGCATGGCTGCTGCTGTCATTCAGGCGATCATGTATTCAAATTTTATCTCACCCACTGTTATTGTGTCTGATTCTGTATTCCAGTAATAATGACTTTGCTTCAATTTCATTTTGCTCCCATGTTATTGCAATTTTTCCATTAGCAAACAGTTCCTGCAAATCATCTTGGAAATTGCTGATTTCATTTGATTAACAACTTGATCATTTCTTTTATATTCATGTCTCATGCATGCCTCGCCTTGCTTTCCTGAGTCAGTTACTTTCATAAAGTTTCTATGGTTAAAGGCATTTCTGGAATGAAATTTTCCCCTGATGCTGTTCCTTTCTTGTAGTGCACTGTATCTTGACAGTGACAGTTATTCTTTGTTATTTGAATGTAGCACAACTACTGTATGGATTATGATATGGAGAATTCTACCAAGAAAATAAAGATTAGATATATTTATATTGGAATATATAGCCTAATGCTGGCTGGAAAATCTGGAACTGTTGGCATAATATATCAGGGGGGCACCAGCTTGGGAAAGGCTTGTCTTCAGCAGTTCTTTCTTAGCCTTCCTACTTAATCAGATCCTTGAACTGATGGGTGGGAGGCACGTGCATTGGGTCTAGGAGTTTGGGGAATTAGAGCATGGAGTTTAACTGATGAGAGATTATTGCAGCTGGTAATTTTAATTCCTATCCTCTTTTATGATGATGATGATGATGATGATGATGATGATGATGATGATACCACCTTTTTTATATATAGCTAAAGGCAGCAAGCATACTGAATACTCCTATTTTCCCCAAACAAGAACGCTGTGAGGTGACTTGGGCTGAGAGAGAGTGACTGGCCCATAGTCACCTGGCCGGCTTTCGTGCCTAAGGCGGGAGTAGAACTCCCAGTCTCCTAGTTTCTAGGCCAGCACCTTCACCACTACACTGAAGTGGCTGTCATTCATATGAATATGGGTCAAAGCTGGTTTGAAAATTGAGATCCAATGTATTAGAATGGCTCAGAACTGGATCCTCCTTCAAACATGTACCCCAGATGACTTTGGCTCTATTTATCTTTCAAGGGTTTTGTTGCCCCTCCCAAAAATTTTTAAGGGGGAATGTCATATGTGCTGCCTTTAGCTTTTAGAAGAGAAGCACATGTAGAACATAAATCTAATCAAAAAGCAAATGAATAAATAAAATTGTTTGCTTGCTTGTTTCAACACCTCTGAGCTAGGTAAGGAAATAGTTATTTGCTAATACTTCCTCTTAACCAAATAGTTAATTATTTATTATTTTATTTATCAAATTTATATGGCTGCCCATCTCACAAAAAGTGACTCTGGGCAGCATACAACAATTAATTAAAACAATAAATACATAAGAAACAGTCATTAATAAAAAAATGAACACGTGGCACAGGAGAGAATGAATATCAGCCACAGTGATGAAGCCATCATAAAATTTCACAGGTCCCCTGGGATCCCCAGGCATGATGACAAAGTCAGGTCTTGAGGGACTTCCTGAACATTAACAGGGATGGAGTTAGCCTCTCTTTGGGGGGGAGGGGAGAATGTTCCATAAGGTGGGCACCACAGCAGAGAAGGCCCACCTCCTGGATCTGCCAAGCATAGATCCCTAGCAGTTGGAACCTGCAGCATGCTTTCTCTGCTGTACCAGATGGGAAGGGCAGATATAACTGGGGAGAGGCAGTCCCTCAGATAACCAGGTCCCATGCCATGAAGTGCTTTAAAGGATAAAACCAGCACCTTGAATTGGACACGGAAGCAGACTAGCAACCAGTGCAGCTCATGGAACAGAGGTGTAACATGTGCTATTCTAGAAGCACACATAACTGCCCATGCTGCTGCATTCTGCACCAACGGAACCTTCTGGATACTCTTCAAGGGCAGCCCCATTTAGAGCGCATTACAGTAGTCCAGTCGGGAGCTGACTAGGGTATGAGTGACTGGGAGCAGAACAGGTGCAACTGGTGCACAACACAAAGCTGTGCAAAGGCCCTCCTAGCCACAACTGCCACCTGCTCTTTGAGCGGGAGTCGTGAGTCCAGGAAGACCCCCAGATTGCAAACCGGTCTGTTTGGGGCAGTGCAACACCATCTGCCACCAAAGATGGCATAGGCCAAGAACCAGCAGGCCCCAAAACCCAGCTGAACCCTGTTGTTCCCCATCCAGATCCTCACAGCCTCCAGGTACTGGGAAAAAATGTTCACGGCATCACTTAATTTTCCAGGGCCAGAGATATATAATTGGGTATCATCAGCATACTGATGATACTTCACCCCATGGCAATGGATGAGCTCACCCAGCAGCCTCATGTAGATGTTAAATAGGAGAGAGCGTTGAACCCTGCAGTAGCCCACCTAGCAGGGGCTGAGGGTGGGATCTCTCCTCCCTAATTACCACTGACTGGAATTGACCCCAGAGAAAGGAGGCGAACCAGCATAACACTGTGCCGCCCACCCCCAATCCTCTGAGCCAATCCAGAAGGATACCGTAGTCAATGGTATTGAAAGCCACTGAGAGGTCAAGTAGGGCAAGGATGGATGCACAACCCCCATCCCGCCCTCTCCAGAGGTCATCCAAAAGGGCAACCAATGCCGTTTCTGTCCCATACTGGGATCTGAATCCTGACTGAAAAGGATCTAGATTATCTGTTTCATACAGAGTCCTCTGAAGCTGTTGTGCAACAACCTTCTCAATCACCTTCCCCAAAAAGAGAAGGTTAGATACTGGATGAAAATTGTCCAATATAGTGGGGTCCAGTGATGGCTTCCCGAGGAGGGGGAGAACCAAAGCCTCTTTAAGAGTTAAAGTAACAACCCCCTCCCTCAGAGAAGAATTAACCACCATTAGAACCCACTCACATGACATCCCTCTGGGCAGCTTTAACAAGCCAGAAGAGGCATGGATCTAAAGAGCAGGTGGATGAGCTCACAGTCCTAAGGAGCTTGTCCACTTCCTTGGGTCCAACAGGTTAATTAGTGGAGCAAAGATCTGAATCTGAATTTTCTGCATTGAAATTTTACAGCCTTCCCAGATTCTAGCCTTGTAATTTGATGCTCACCTACCAGAAAGTAGTTCCATTCATCTTGGACATTTAAATACATATGTTTAGGGTTAAGACAGCAGCTGGCTTTCCAAATGCTGGTTTTACTGAAGATCATGACACTGTGGCCAGGTCTAATCACAGTTAGTATCAAATATAGCAGTGAAGTTGGCCCAAAACATTTTGCTTTCTGAAAAAGGAATTCCACATACAT
This sequence comes from Python bivittatus, assembly GCF_059951505.1. Classification (NCBI taxonomy): domain Eukaryota; kingdom Metazoa; phylum Chordata; class Lepidosauria; order Squamata; family Pythonidae; genus Python; species Python bivittatus. The sequence continues at coordinate 6,613,065 of NW_028277098.1, forward strand.
CAGCCGAGAGAGTGGCAACTGTATTTTACTTCCAGTAATGATCAGAAAATGTCTCTCACTAGAGTGAAAACATCTGAGCTGAAGGGCAAGCAAGGTTGCATACACAGCCCATCATGAACCAGTGGCCGCTGCTGCTGTTGCATGAAACAGCTGCTTCACTCTGCCAGATCAGATAGGATTGGCTTTGTGAGTTCACTAAGCCAGTAAACTAGTGGTCAGGTATGTCTAGCATTTAGCAAACCAGTTTGTAAGTAATGGGCTTGATTAACTGAAAAAGCTAGCCACAACTAATCAGAGAACCATTTTTGAAAATGTTGTAAGTCAAACTTTTGAACATAGGCACTCATAAAATAATTTTTAAAAAAATGCCAGGTGCAAGATTATCTCCTGTTCTACCCTGGAGGGCATATCTTAGCTGCAATCCAGGCACACCCAAATCTAGAACATACATTGCAGTTATCAAATGCTTATGGCTGGTGTGCAATTAAAAAAAAAAGAATCACTGGTGTGTGAGAAGGAAAAAGACAGTTTGGGAACATGGTGTGTATGTGTGTGAAGGGGCTTTAATTCCTTTTTCCCACCCCCTGATCCTGATAGAAAGTAGTCCCCTTAAGTTAAATGAGAATTTTCTTACTTTGGGGTATCATATGTATCAGAATCCCCAATTTTTTATTACATTAAGGTGGGGAGTATAACTTTCACCATCTCACGTCTTGGACTTACTCTAGTGGTCTCTCACAATGGCTGTCTTTTTTTCTTTTAATGTATGTGCCAAGGCTAGCCATGTCACATTATGTTTAGTTCAGCCCTAGTTTTTGGCAAAGCCTCATTGGACTCAGTGGGGCATGATCTGAGCGGAACATAGAAAATATCAATCTGCAAGATTTCTGTAATGAAATGGCAGCCTTTATAAGAACTGGGAGATTGTGTCACTTTTTGCAACAGTTACATGTTGGAGGTAGAACTACGTATTTCTTCAGTATTCTCTTAAACTAATCTGAAGGAAGAAACAGGGGATTTGAGGAGGAAAATGGAATGCAAGTAACAGGAAGATATTGGTGGATGGAATATCTGTAGCAGGAAATTAAAGATAGGAAAATACAGGTGAGTAATCTTCTTCCTCTTATCAACTGTCCTCCAAAAATGTTCCCAGAAAGGAACATGACATACACCAAGGAGAAATGAATTAAGAATGGACTCAGGAGGCATTTACACAAAAAATGAGTGGGTTGCAAAAAGATTACAGTAAACATTCTCCATGTTGCCAGCTGATTCTTCCACACAATGTCTCCTTTGCCTTACTGTCTTGGATCGATTCTATGTCAGTCATTTAGATGAGTTTTGATCTGGTAAAGCTGTATCAACGTATACATGAATAAGATGTGCTTTAGTAAGGGAGGGGGTGGAGACATTGATTAGCAGAGCTGGCCTCTTCAGGGTTAAAGAAAGGACTTCTTAGAGGGCTCCTGCCATGAAAATATTTGTACATAAGTTTAAAATTTTGTTTAAAACATTCTGCTTAAAGAATGAGGATCATGCTTTAAAATTGCTTTTGTCTGAATATTGAAACCCAAAGAAAAATGTGATCAATCAATCAATATTTTATTACAGTCACAGACCAGAATTAACACGGTCATGTAGGATACTTTAATGTTAATTAATACTTTATAGTGACAATAACTAGATTAGCCCAAGACATTTCTGACATCAAATACAACTTGGTGCCCCCTTTCCTTTTCCTAGGCAGAAGCTGGCTAGACTAGCATTTCAATCTTTGCTCAGTCCCAGTACACACTCTATCACACCTGGGGCAGTTGGATAGTTTAAGGGGCCCATATCACATTCTACTAAATAAAAGAGTCTACTAAAAAAATAGCCCTAACCCTAACTCAAAAAATAAGTGTGGACCAGAACATATCACCACAACCTGGGAAGTGTTTCTGACCTTAATGTGATTGATCCTTCCTCAGCATCTCAGTTTATGTCCTAAAAAGATACCGTGACTTAAAACACAGTCTGAAAATCAAGCCTTGTTTGACTGAGCAATGATCTTGAATTTGCTTCCATGGAACCTCCTGTGATTTCCCGTGGGTCATAGGACCCCACAGGCTTGAACTGGAAGTTTGCTTACTCTACCAGAAGATAATTGAATGAAGGAAGCTATGTTTTCCTCTGTCACAATGTATGTCTGTGAAGTATGTACCGTGGTCAATTCAAATCACAGACATTCTTGCTGGAAGAAGAAAGCTTGGGAGGGAGGATGTTCCTCTATATATTTTTCTTTTCCATATCCATAGGGAATACTGTAAAGATTTCTGCTGAGTCCAACAGTAAAATTGTGTGAACGAATCCATAGCACGATGCTCCGTTTTAAGATTTTTGTGGAAGTCTAAATGCTGTTCTTTCCAAAAGAGCATTGTTAAAGCTATTTATTTCTCCAGCTGCTAGTCTTCTCCATGGTTCTGTGAGATATTCAAACATACTGTAGAATTTTCTGCCTACCTAGATGGATAATTTTATCTGGAGAGATTAAATGTTTTTAGCTTTCGTGAAATGCCAGTTGTAGTTAGAATAATATGATTGTAACATTACTGAATGCTGTTTGGGCTGTTCTGCAGCCTGGCTGCTGTTGAATTGCATAAATTTAGTAATAGGAAGCTTGGCTCATGATGCTTTAACCATGCACCTTCGTTATCTGTTCTGGAGGTAATTAGGAAAGAGTTTTACTTGCAATAAAGATAAGGATAAAGCGTATTAAACAAAAGCTAATGACAATGAATGTCTAAACTGACTCAGCCTGTATATGATTTAATCTATGATGATGCAGAGCTTAATTTTAGCCAGAACTCTGGCCCAGAATATTATTTACTTCATGAATATGAATTCAAAGGTTGGTTGCTGGATGTGATAAGAGCAGTAGATGATGGCAGTAATGAATAAAATGCATGTATGAGAATAAAATGGATGCTTAGCATATGGTTCATCACTGAACAGATAAAGCTCTGTGATATCCCCTTCATTGTTTAATGTATTTTCAGAAAATGTATAGAAATGATTATAGAGACATTGGTTGGGACCGTGAATATGTTTGTACTTTTGTATGCAGACAATGCTGTATGTTGGCTGAGAACCCAAATTATTTGCAGCAAGTGTTAGACTATATCATAAAATGAAGATATGGAACTAAACATTAATATAGCAAAGACCAAGTTAGTTGCTTTTGACATGGAAAATTGAGTGAACAATTACAACCAATTAGAGGAAGTAGATAAATATGTGTATCCTGATAGTATTTTTTTTAAAAAAAATAGGAAAATGCTGATAGAAAGGTTGTGGATAGTATGTTGTCTATTGCAAGAATTGAATGTTTGCCAAAAGAAACAAAATAGCTGTGTATAAGAGTGTGCTTTAATAAATTATATTAAATTTCCAGAAGGTTAAAATACAAGGTCAAAAAAGAAAAAGAAAGAAAAAGAAAGAAAAGAAAAATCAATAAAGAAAAGGCATAGAAAAAGAAAGTTAGTTCCAACTTTCCTTGGTACAGATATAAATGTAAAATGTATTCATCTCTTACTCTAGTATCTAAAAATTTACATAATAGAAAATAATTTTTAATCTAAAATTCAAAAAATTCATAGAATCCATCTATTTCAACAATACATGTGATTTGTACAAGATATTTCTATAGATATAACATCAATCATCAAATCCCAAAATCAAAATTGCATTTTTTTGAGCATCAAGCAAAAAGTCCAAGAGTGGTTTCCAGTTAGAAACAGAGCTAGACAATGTCCTCTCTTTAAGCAAAGTAGTCAGTTTCTCCATCTCCGCCAATTCCATTAATTTCAATATCCATTCTTCGGCTGTAGGTATTTGTAAATCCTTCCATTTTTGCGCATATAAAAATCTTGCCACAGTTATCATATAGAGAAATAAATTTCCGTGTTGTCTTTCCATTTGTTTATCCAGCATACCTAAAAGGAAGGTCTCTGGTTTCAATTGCAAATCTATTTTCAGAATCTTTTGAATCAGAATACATATCATGTTCCAATATTTCTTAGCTTTTTTGCAAGTCCACCATAGATGATAGAAAGTACCTTCACATTAATTACATTTCCAACAAACATTTGAAGTTCCTTTATACAACTTGGACAATAAAGCTGGTGTCAAATACCAATGGTACATCATTTTATAAAAAATTTCTTTTAATGTATAATTAAGAGTGACCCTTTAACCCTTTATTCCACATATTTTCCCATTGATCCAGCATTATGTTATATCCAAAGTTCTTTGCCCATTTAACCATACAGTCTTTAACATATTCATCTTCCAAATTCATCTTTAACAAAAGTTTATGCATTTTAGCAATAAGATGTTGCTCAAGGCATATTCAAACTCAGTTTTCTCAGTGGTAAATTCATAACTTTTTAAATCTAATTTAAATCTTTCCAGCAACTGTGCATATGTAAACCTTTGGCAAACACAACCTTCCACTTCTAATTCTTCTCTCTTCTTCAGGTTAGGTTCTCTTTCAGAAAATGATAACAAAATTGCATATGTCAACCATGGTTGCTTAAGTGTCATTTCCCTTCTGTAAAAAACTTCTTGGAGTAATAATCACAGAGGAATTTTTGGAGATAATCTTACCTTGTATCTATTCCAGACTCTCAATATAGTACATCTGATGAAGTGATTCTTGAAATCAACATTAACGTTCACTTTGTCATACCATAAATATCCATGCCATCCAAATCTTAACTCATGTCCTTCTAATTCCAATAGCCTCTTGTTTTTTAAAGTCACCCATTCTTTCATCCATACCAAACAACAAGCATCAAAATATAACTTTAAATCTGGAAGAGCTAACCCACCTCTTTCTTTGGCATCCTGTAAAAGTTTATATTTTATTCTTGGTTTTTTACCTTGCCATACAAATGTAGAAATATCTTTCTGCCATTGTTTAAATGGTACATCATTTGTCAATATCAGTATTGTCTGAAACAGAAAAAGCATTCTAGTTAAAACATTCATCTTATTTACTGAGATTCTACCTAGCAGCGACAATTGCAATTTACCCCATCTTAAGAAATCTTTTTTAATATCATTCCCGACTTTAACATAGTTGTTTTGATATAACATACAGTTCATAATAGTCAATATAACTCCCAGATACTTAACCTTTTTTTCAATTTTGAAGCCAGACTTCTTTATCAGTATTTCTTGGTCTTTCATAGTCATATTCTTAACCAACATCTTTGTTTTTTGTTTATTTACCTTAAATCCAGGAAATGCACCGACATCTTTCAATTTCTTCATTAAATATTCAATACCATTTTGAGGTTCCTGTAAAATCAAAACTAAATCATCCGCAAAGGTTCTTAATTTTAAAAATTCTTTTTTGATTTGTAAGCCCCTTAGATTCACATCTTGTCTAGTATCTCTATTTAACACTTCCAAAACTAAAATAAAAAGTAGAGGAGACAAGGGACAACCTTGTCTTGTCCCCTTCTGCATCTCACATGGTTTTATAAGTTCACCATTAACAATAATACTTGCCTTTTGGGAAGTGTATATCGATTTAAGCTTCTATGTGATATTTATTATTTCTTTCTTTCTATACACACATATTATATAAGAAGTGAGAGTTGGGTATGGAAAAATCAAACAAGTAAGTTGAATGCAGTAAGAATGGTTTACCCAAGAAGGTTCCCTATGAAATAAGAATTAGATAGGGTCAAAAAGAAATGAGTACTGAATGAATGTGAACTAAGTACAAATATATGAAAGAAGTACATTGAGGTGGTTCGGTCATATAAAGAGAATTAATGAGGATAAAATAGCAAAATAAATATATAAAGAAAGATTAAATGGGTTAAGAGGAAGGAGAAGATGGAGAAATTTGTGGTTGGATGAAGTTGATGAGAGTCTCAAAAGGAGAGAAGTAAGAAGCTTAAAAAACAAAAGACAGTTATGAATTACTCTATGGAGAGTTGGAAGCAAGGACAGTTTGCAAGACTAGAAAGGTATGGAGAGGTATCATGAATAGTGTTGGAGTAAACTAGATTTAGTTGGATTTCTTTCTTTTTTTTCTTATCTGATACTTTAATTTCTTTTGCCTGCTATTTTGGGATCTTTTTCTATTCTTTGCATAAAGTTGTTGTCCTGAAAATGAATTGTGTGATGGATATATATGTCTGTATTTATGTTCTTGATTTAATAATTTGATTCCTGAGATTTTATTTTCTTGTCATATCTTCTTTACCAGTGGTTTTAATGCCAGTAAAAATAAAGGAGAAAGAAGACATCCCTTCATTATAGGTACATTTTGTGATAGAAATCTGTTCACAGTTATCTTGACTATTCATTCTTTGTAAATATTCTGTATCCATGTAAGAAAGTTCATACCACAGTTCATCTATTTCAGACTCAAAACTATAAAGGGCCATTCCAAGTTATCAAAGGCTTTTTCTGCATCTAGAAAAATCATGGCCACTTTCTAATTTTATTGGTTATAATGTCAATAGCATTCAAAATGTATCTAATATCTTTGGTGACTAGAAGCCTCTTATGGACTTTTGCACAAGAATTTTAAAAAATGAACTTGTGATTTATGGTTTTGATGATTAGACAGGATAGATTATAGAAAGAAGAGTAATATAATTTACTGTTAGAGAGAGAAGTTAAAATATATTCGTACTTATAACTGCTGTGAAGAATATTGGAAGCCTCTTTATTTTTTCTTTCTTTTCTATTTTTTCTTATTTTTTTTCTTTCCTTGCACTCTTTGGTTTTTCTTTGATTTCTTTCATTTTTCTTCTTCTTTTTTATTTTATATTAGTTTGTGTTAGTTTTTCTCTTCTTGTTTAAAAGCTTTAAGAAAATTATATTTAAAAAATATATCTTATATCCTATCTCTCTCTCTCTCTCTTTCTCTCTCTCTCTCTCTCTTCAGGACAAATCCAGTCTAATCAGGGGGTCTTATTGCCAGACTAGGTAGTAGAACTTCCCAGACTGATAGTGCTGGGAATTTTAACTTCCATGTATTGACAATGGAGTCAGGATTTCATGGTCTTCATGGCAACCATGAGTATCTCACAGGTTATTTTAGTCCTGACTCATATTGGTGGTCACATATTAGACCTAATGTTCACCTTGGAGCAGATGTTGCATGATCTGAAAATGGAGGATATTACTACCAGTTCTTTGCCATGGTCAGATCACTTTCTGGCCAAGCCGCATCTCAGTGTCATCCTTGGCCTCTGCAAGGGTAGTAAGACTGATTAAGATGGACCTTTCCAAATGCCTGATGGATCCAGATGCTTTTCTGACAGCACTTGGGAACTCTCCCAGTGATCTGGTGGGCAGTTCCACCATGTATCTGACTGCTCTCTAAAACAGTGAGAAAGTCGGGATGCTAGGTATACTTGCTCCCACATAGTCCTTCCTCAGTCAAATATTCAAGGGTGCACCTCATTTATCAAGGAGCTCTGAGAACTGAACTATGTGAAGGGACACCTACAACAAAGGATAGGATAGGAAGCTTTCTGCAAGTCAGCCTCCCATTCTCGCAAGAAGACCAGAAGGTTTCTGAAGGCTCACAAGAATGGGAGGCTGGCTTGCAGAAGGTATGGGATGCGTGGCTTGAGTGAGGCAGCAAAGGCCAACAGTGTGGGGGTTGAGGTGGCATTTCTCAGTGGCAGTGGCAGTGGCAGTGGCAGCGGCAGTGCTGGGCCTGAAGTTGAGACCTGGGGGCAGTGGTAGCTGGCTGAAGGCTTTGGGCCTCTACTGCCGTTGAAGGGTGCTGCTGTGCAGGGTGGCCAAAAGGGCATAGTTGGGGGGAGATAGGTGGGTGGGAGAGTTGCAGTGCTCCTGCAGTCATAAGCACTGCTGGGCTGGGGTGGCTGAGGCTTCCAGGGGTGGCTGCAGCTTTCTGTTGCACTGGAGCACCCCCCCAACTCACATGTGGCCTGCGCTGGGCCTCTGAAGGCCTCCCCCAGCCCCCTGAGGCACCCCTGCACTTCTTACCAGGGACTCACTCTGCTTAACAACCTGTGATTCTCACTTAACAATGGCAGCTGGGAGTGCTGGGATTGCAGTCACTAAGTGAAGCAGTCACATGATAATTTGCTTAACAACCACACCGCTTAACGACCTAAATTCCAGTCCCAATTGTGGTAGTTAAACAAAGACTACCTGTATTTGCAATAAAACAAACTAGGTATAGACAATAACATAGAAATACTCTACCCTTTTACTGTTGTAAAAAGCATTCAACATTTAAAATTTGAAAGGCAAGTTAGAGAATGCTTGTAAGTCGAGGACTACCTGTATATCTAGACTGAAGGGTGGGAAAAGATCTTGTCCTTTACCTGGGATGATTATTTCCCCTCTGTGGAATCTACATTTTCATATACAGGTAGTCCCCAACCTATGACCATTCAGTCAGTGACTGTTCCAAGTTACCACAGTGCTGAATGAATGGTGGTTACAATCAGTCCTTGGAGTTCTGGCTGTCCTAGCATCCTCCATGGTCGTGTGATCACGATCTGGGTGCTTGGTAACCCATTCACACTTACGACTGGTTGCCAAGCACCCTGCAATCACGTGATTCCCATTTGCAACCTTCTCTGCCAGATTCTCCAAAAAGTCAATGGGGAAGCTGGCAGGGAAGGTCACAAGTTACACCCCCCTCCAGCCCCCCACCCACACACCCTTCCTCAGCCTCTCTGTACTCACATCATGCCAGCCACTTGTGCACCCCTGTTCACACTCCCCGACCTACGTTGTGCCCTCCCCAACCCATGCAGTGCCTCTTGTGCCCCTTGCACCCTCACACACCCTCCCTGACCTGTGCCATGTCTCTCACACACACCCTTGCACCCTTGCACACTGTCTCCAATCCTCCCTTGCACTGCACCCTCCTTGTGCCTCTTGCACATCCTCCATGACACTCCCTTGAACCCCACACACCCCCAGCTCCCTCCCCCACCTGGCAGCAGCCACTTACCTGCCTGTGGGCCTGGGACTTGCAATTTCCTGCTGGCTTCTCCACTGACTTTTGTTGTGGACTTCAGGGATTGCCATCGCTAAGCGATGCGGTTGGACTTTACTACCTGTAGGGGTATGCAAATATTTTTAAAAAGAAAATAATCCATCTCAGGGAAACTGGGTTACTTGGAACAGGAATGATGGGAAGGTCAGGAGAGATGAAGTGTCCTGGGATTTAGATGTGTTTTTTAAAAGAAGATTGTTATTTTAAAATAGATTGGACTACTGTGAATACATAATGGGGGAGAACAGGCAAAAGAATAGAAGGAGTGAGTGCAGGAGAATACAGAAATAAATCCAGTTGATAATTAGGATATAATGTTTTTAAGGGGCTGCTCAGGAGTTTAAAACCCTCCCTCAGAACATCCTGGGAAAGATTTCTGGCCAGGGGGCAGGAGGCAGCAGGAAAGGGGCAAGAAGAATCACTGCAAATGTGGAAATCACCTCACGCTCCCCGAGACTTGTAAGGGCAAGGCAGGAACTTTCAGAGAATTGCAATTTTGCTCCAGATGATCTCTGCTTCCAGAAAAAATGGGCAAACGCTAAGTAGACAACATAGGCTGTTGACTGGCGACGTCGCCTAAAGGTCCAGTGAAATTTTAATGATGGACCTTTGTAAATGCAAATGGCTAATGGCAAGTGGACAAATCTAATTACCCACCTGGAGAGAAGGGCTCCCTGGTTTTTATATGCAACTCTGTACATCTGATAAGAAGAAGGCAAGCAAGTTAAAGCAGACAAGCGGGCAGGTTCACGGCAGGCAGCTTCCTGGGGAGGGAAGAGCAGAACTGTGCTGTCTCTCCACTTCCTATGTAGGATTAGATCAGTGTTTCTCAACCTCAGCAACTTTAAGATGTGTGGACTTCAACTCCCAGAATTCCCCAGCCAGCATGTTGAAGTCCACACATCTCAAAGTTGCTGAGGTTGAGAAACACTGGATAAGATCATTCAGTCATACCCCCTCTGAGATGAATTGTTTGCCCCTCTCCCTCCTTGAAGCTGATGTTGTTAAGACAGATTAGGCAATAAATAACACATTATTGCCTGCTCTATTTTGCCCCTATCTTGCACAGGTTGAAAAAAGTTGGGGGGAGAGAAGTGTCCCTTCCCAGCCAAGAGGCCCATTGGGACTTCCCATTTGGGTGTCCTCTTTTGAACTTTGCCAGGAGAAAGGGGCTGCTTAAGGGAAAACAGATGCCCCCAGCAGTTTTATATAGTAATACACATTTATTCCCTTTTTTTAAGGCTCAGAGCAGTTTTCATTGAATGCATATCTCTTGTCTTTTTTCAAGGCTGTAGGGCATTCCTTCTTTTGAAGCTCAGAGCTGATATCTTTTTGAGACTGCTATCAAGGCCAGACTTGTTAATTTCAGCAAGAGAAGTATACCAGCCCATGTCTTCTATGTCCCTTTAATAGCTAGGTTTCTGGGCATTTATCAAGAGTCTCAAGTGCTGGAAATCATCACTTATTTCACTTTATGCAGAAATTTTGTTCCCTGTTTACATACCTTAAATGCCATTTACCCTCTTTGGATGAACTAATGTTCAAAGTAGATTTGTAAGCCCTAATACACAACCCTGAAACTACTGTATTTTGGTAACATCCTTCCTCCTTCACGTTATGAAATTAATATTTACTATCCAAAATCCATATTTAAAGCTTACCTTAGAAGCTTGGAAAAGGTGGCTCTGACCTTACATCTCTTTCCCATTCCTTGATCGTTCTCTTTTGAAGCATCAGAATATATTTTAGTAGAAAGAACAGAAAGTTAGAACAAAAATTATACAATTAGAGATGGAAACTCTGTATCCTGAATATGTTATACAAAAGGATTTGTAAGGAGTTCCAGCTTGATTCCAAATTAGGCAAATCCAATCATATTTCTGATTTGGACTTTGGACTTGATGAATCTCATTGGAATTCTGGCATAAATTCTTTTAAATTCTATTTCACTGAATTGTCAAAATTGCTTTAAAGATAATCCATAATTTTATACTCCTCTAAGATCGAATTATATAAATTTAACTGTGTTGGTTGGGTTGTACTTTATACAAACTGGCTCATCTTATCATCTTTGGTGGCAATGCCCAGTGAAATCAGTCCTTTTCTTCACATTTTATGAAGAAATTGGGGAACTCACACAACAATTGTTTATAATGAATCTCCTGTTGGGTTTTTTGCCCATATTTCCTAAGGCAAATAAACTGATGCGATGTAGACTAATCCTGTTATTAGCTGCCACATTTGTTATTAAAAACCACTGAAAATTAAAACCCATCTTACACTGCATCGTGGCATTTAAAAGTATGGAAAATTGTTCTGGCCGAAAAATTAACAGAAACAGCAATGTACTTTAAAACCCAATCAAAAGATAAAGTTTAGTTCACCAAGCTTATCTACAAGGACATGTTCAGTTCTTGGCAACAGGATGAATATTATTTGCTATTGCCTTCTTCAGGGATGATTTTTCAGCTTTTCACCAAGTCTGCCACCCTAGTAGTCTCCCATCCAAATATTCATCTGGTCTGACCCTGCTTAACTTTCTCACAATCAGTCAGGGTCAGTTAGGTGTTGTTACTCCTCTAGAATAAATTCATTAAATTTATTATAGTTGATATTTATTAGCTATCTTAATATTTCCCTGAACAGCTTATGTACATAAATGTTCTAGATAGAAATATTGAACACAAAAGTTTAAAATGTTTGTTTCTCTTTAAGATCAGTCTGTGTGTCTGTGTGTGTGTGTGTGTATGAATATAATCCTAATTTTTTAAATTCTTTTTTCTACTTGCTTTTGCTTGCATCCCAACTTCATTTTTCTTTTCAACACAATAACATTTATCTTTTTTTAGCACTGTAACCTTTAGTTCTTGTCTAAAAGTTGTGTTTCTTAATTTAAAAAAAGCAAATATATACTGTCATAAAGAACTGTAGAACATAAAGATAAGAATGCAGTTGAAAATTTAGTCTGACCTTAAGGCATATGCCATCAGTTAAGGGAGAGGCTGTAGCAACTCAGCCTGCTCTATTTTGAGTATAATATGAAGACAGATGGCAGATAGCCCATTGGGGTAAAAGCCGTGATATCACAATGTCCATAAGCACATATTTCTACAACACTCCAATGTCCTGGTAAATTAGGAGGTTCAGGACTGTAGATTCTGATTTGTGTTTGGGGCACATGAGAGAGCCCCTAACTTGGGAGAGTGCTGTGTTCTCATCCACAATTTAGAAGGAGAGAGGGTGTAAAACTGACATGCATCCATAGTTATAATTGCTCCCTTTCCTCTAAGCAACAAGACGGGATGCAGTTTCCTTGGGTTTAGTTTCTTCTGAAAAGAGGAAACCAGAAGCTTATGGTATTTTGAAATGTTATGTTTAAATTCATTTTCAAATGTATGGGTTGAACCCAACAGAGGCAGACAGCTTTGTCTCCTTATCTCACATCTCCAGAGACACATATTGGCTTACGTAACCTCAAACACAATCTGTCTCACTTCAGATCTGAAACTGCAGTTTCTTTTCCCACACGGACCAAGATGACATCATCCTTGGCTGGAATCTTTTAGGATGGCTTTCCTCAAGAAAGTGAATTCTACATTCGTCGTCGCAGTACGTTGATGGGCCAAACTGCCACATCTATCAAGCAACAGCCAGCAATAATAATAGCCAGCAATGATCCATTGATATTTCATAAAAGTGATGAAAACTCTTAACCCCTTTTTTCAATATAAAACTCTTAGCCCTTTTAAAAATATCAATAACCTTAAATTTTGAAAGGCCAATCCCCCTCAGAGTTTGAAAGGTTGGAAATGGAGTTCAGGAGATAAATATCAGACAGTGTTTATCCCATCCTTCTCTTACAACTCTCTGCCCGCATGCCCCAACCAGCCAGTCAGTTCAGGTTGGCTGATGGCTTTTGGAGTTGCACCTCTCCTGCTGCCAGTTTGCTTGAGAGCATGAAGGGAGCCACAGGTTTGCAGCCCTCAGCACATGCTCTTTGTGTAGGTTCAGAGACTCGGTAGAAGTAGAATTACGGAATATGTCCCATAGAAAGAGAGAGTTTTCCCCAAACAATTAGCTGAAAATCAGAGGGGGAAGTTTGTGTTAGCCTTCAGTGAGAAGAACAGAAGATGCTACTGAAAACAAGGGCAAGAGGTACACGTGGTTGTGCAGATCTCAAAAAGCAGATGCTTTGGAAGATTAGAGCTTGCTTGGCAGTGATGTCTTACCTAACGAATTTCACACTTTTTGTCCCACCCTCTTTTTTTCTTGCCTGTTCATGACCAGTTCTTCTCACCAAACTTCCACTGTTCCTCTTTTTCTTTTTCCTTCCCTTCTTCCCTACAACTGTCTCCTTCCCCTTTGCCCATCCCCATCTTTTTTCTTCTTCTTCTGTTTTGTGGTTTCTGATTGAAGGAGGGAGGGGAATGGGTCTCTCTGTGTACTTTGGTGCTTTGGGTGCTTGATGTGCAGAAGAAAGAATAATTAGTATAAGCTGATGGGGATAATTCAGTTTATGAATGGAGTAGCTTATTTTACAACCAATTTTAATCAGTAGGTATTAATGCAATCCATATGAAATCAATGCACTGTTTGAAATGTGGCTTCTGACAGGTATATATACTCTCATACACATATGCATATACATATATAGGTATATCTTTCTCACACACACATTTATTGGAGAGTATATGTGGAATCTCCATGGTTGATTTCAGGAGAAGCTGTCAATCCTTGTTGTTGACAAGATATGGAAGCTGGGATAAATTGTTATCTATGACTTTTTTTTTCTCTGTACTCTTCCTTTTAAGAATAGTCATCCCAAATTCAGGGTCGTGATCCTTTCAGGTAAATACAATATTGACATCCCACCCCACCCTACAGTTTTTGTTTCAGTGGAAGGAGTAAAGTGATTTTGAAAACTGGCCCAAATTATTTGACTGTCTGAGCTGGAGTAGCAAATGATGTCCTCCTATAGATCAGAGGGCATAATTAGGTTATTTTCATACATGATGCAGGAAATCCAATAAATGCTCCTCTCCCTCTTTATTAATAAAAACATTAAGTTATTCAATAAAAACCTCTCTTATTTTAGACAAAAGTATTTGATGCCAACTATCTCCCCAGTGCTTCAAAAACCAAGGAAGATCCTCTTATTGAACACAATTTGAAGATGTAAAGATTGTTCAACTTCTTATGCTTTGAGACCTGGACATCATTAGGAATGTCCTGCTTTTGTCAAAATGTTGAAAGCAGTGTTGTACCACAGATGTTACCCATTTCATATGTTTGTGCAACATCATGACACACATACACAAGGGGTTGGTTTTGTGCGGTTTTCATTTTGTCCACCCTGAGGTTGCTGGTGCTATGATGGTTTTACCAGGTAGGATCAAGCATCCAAATTAAGATCTGCCTTAATCTTGGAGGTCCTCATCAAGCTGGACGCAGTTACATCTTGATCTACTTACTTGCCTAATCTCACTGGAGTGGTGCAAAAGATTTGGCCAGCTTCCTGCCATGGCATCATTAAAGGGACAGCACAGGCAAGGTAATTTTTTTTAAAACCAGTTGTCTACTCTCAAAGTACTAGTTCCTCTTGGAAACTGACATCAGTAGATACATTTGCAGAACATGTTAAAACACAAACCATCAAATTACATTTTAGTCAAGTGTTTGTACAAACCCAGCTTGTGTGGTCACTTATGGTTCAGAGTATTATGCAAAACCAAAACTTTGGGTTGAAGGAAGAATGTGGTTAAGCTAGCTATAGTCAAGCTTGTTGTGAGATCACAGCTGGAAGGTAAGGGAACAGAAGGAGAATTACTGCTTACTGTTTGGTCACTTTTCTTCACCTTTTTGAGTATTTTTCAGTGGAGGTGTGAGAAGAATGGAAGGCTAAATTTTAATTTATTTACCTATCGCTACAATCCTCTTTCTCTGTTTCAGTCTCTCTCTTTCTCTGGGAATAAATTCCACGAAATTTAGAGAACTGTGCAGCCAGATCAGCAGATCTAAGCACCTCTGAATCTATTACCTTGCTCAGATGCATGGCTGTGCTGAAAACAGAGAAAATGATTGTGGCAATTATTTTATTCAGAGAGGGAAAATCTGTCAATTATATAAATATGATCGCTCTCTGTGTGCCCTGCCACTTCACTCTAAATGAAAGGAAGGCCTTTTTTTGTTTTTCAATTTGCTATGATCGGGATATTCATATCAGTCATTATCCCAGAAGCAACCAACCAAACCATCAAAGGGCTGAGAGGCAGCAGATTCATACTATATTTTCCCACCACCACTTCTCTCACACACACACACATCCACGCTGTGCACACAAAAGATGCCATGGCTAATGTGTTTGTGCTGTCATGGCTTGAAAAGAATATATCTGAACAATTCTTTACTGAAAGAGGTGGGGAAAAATTCTCCCATGGAATGATGCTCTTGTTTCCCATTTTAACTATTTAACTAAGTAGGTCCACGCCCTCCCCCACTTCTCTTATAATGATAAAGTATTACATTTGCTGTGTCCTATGTGTTGGCATGATTTGAGAAATCAAATCTAAGGCTCTAATCTTATATACATTTATATACATAGGAGGTACACACTACTGAAAATAGGAACATTTACTTCTGAACAGATTCAAAAGCTAGCAGTATATGAATCAGACTACATTCCAATCTCCAGAAATATAGTGGCTCAAATGTTTCTGCTCTTCTACTGTGAAATGACCCTTTTTGATTTTTTTGGCAACTTAACTGAACACAATATTAAAGAAACAAATTTATTTCCTTCTAAACTGGAGGTTATCCCCCAACTCCTGGAAGACTTGCTAAAGAAATCTCTAAATCTGGAAGCTGCAATCTGTCCATCTGTATAGCAGTAGGTGGTGGAAGTTATTTTAGTTATCTTATTACAGTAATAGAGCAGCAATAGTAGCTTCTGCCTCACATTGTAGTGTTCCCTGCAGTTGAGGGATTTTTTTGAAACATGAAGAACTTGCTTCAAAATACAAATAAAAATAAAATAAAATAAAATAAAATAAAATAAAATAATAATAATAATAATAATAATAATAATAATAAAAAATAAAAATAAAAATAAAATAAGACACACTTTTACATGTTTTAACTTTACAGTGGAACTTTCTTTCCATGATCCTCAAGCACTGAAAGCAACAAAGGAACTAATAATGAAGGGGTTTTCTATTAAGTACCTTTTCCAGTATCTCTTCTCTGATACAAACAAAATTATTTATTATAAAGTAACTAGCTGAAGCAGATGTCCTAAGCATTTTGAGGATGAACAGAGGAGGCAATGATAACAGATGATTAGTGGATACTTTTCATACTAGTCTTTGTTTCAGTGGGGGAACCATATTTCTGTATCTGCCCTGTTCCCCACTATCCCTGCATTGAATAAACCTTGGCACTGTTAACCTTGAGCCAGCAAAGTATATAAATTAAATACATGGCTCCTGAGAGTGATGAAATACAGAGGAGAAGTAAATATGCATGATAATCACATTGGCCATGGATACTATTTCTGATTATTTAGAAATTTCCAATCTATGAATCTGTTGATGTTTTATATCCAAGAGCAAGGGGTTTACTAATTGAATAAATAAGAGCATGGCGTCTATGTGAATTTTCTGGACACCTTCCCAACTCATCAATATCCATGATGTAAAGCTGGTAATAAACCTCTAATGTTGGATTCTTTAGTTCTCTTGATCATTTGAAGTGTTGGGAAGAGAATAAATATGAGATGTAGCTTTTCTGCTTTTCATTTCTTTTTTTTTAACCTAGAATGCTTGATGGGTATGCCAATCCACCCACCCCAATATTATACTCAGATAAGATATACTGAGTTACACACACAATTTAAAATGGCTTGCACTCCCCTTATTGCAGAGATTCATCTCAGTCTGACATAGGAGGAGGGAGAGGAGGTAAGGAAGTGTGCAAGAAAAAACATTGTCAGACCTAACAGCAAACACTTTCATGCAATAGACTATGGATGTTACATAGGGAAGTATATAGTGGAAAGCTAGGCTAATTTCTATCCAACCAAGTTATAGCTGATGTATATAGAGTGCTATGGAAGTTATGACTCTAGCCAGCTCTGAGCCCCACTGCCAGAATTCAAGGGAAGAAAAAAGAAAAAAGGGGATAAACACTGCAAAGGTTTCACTTGCTGGGAGAATGGAAAGCTACTTCTGCTGCTGTTTGACATACCCAAATCTCTTGTTTTGCAGGAAGAAATATCATTTTCCATCCTTGGTTGATCAGGCAGTCAGATCGTGTTCCCAAACACTCAACTATCATATCATAACTAGCTCTGGGATCTCTACATCTTCAGCAATTGAAGATTCCAGGTTGACAGTTGATTTCTTTGTATCAAATTTCCTGATGCTATACCAGAGCAATATTAAAAAGGAAAGATGCTGTGATACTAAGCATTCCAAAATGTCAAGTTCTAACTCAACAAATCTAATAACAGTGAGAAAAAACAGTTGAATTGTCACTCACTGCCAGCACTGCCATTCCCTTGCAACACTAGCCAGAGAGGGAGCTCACTTATTAACCCCTGTTTCATGCTGTGCCCATTCTCTGTGCCATTGACATGTCAGTTGGGCAATTTTTGAACATATATTTAGAGATCTTCTAGAATAATACTAAACTTCTCCCTTTTCAGAAATAGCTTGACTGACAGATCACTGGAGGGGAAACAAAGCCTCTCCACCAGTCCATTTTCTTAACATTGCCTACAATAGATGTATAAAGACAGCATCCTTCTCCAGCCTTCATAATATAAAGTATATCTATACCTAACAAATCTGCCAACCATTTTGATAATGTTCATTAATTTCATTAGATCTCTTTTAAAACAGACAAGTTGCGATCTTTACTACATTTGATGGCAGCACATTTTAACTATGCATTTTATGAATAATTACTTTTATTAGTCCTGCAATCCCACCTTTAGTAGATGTTCCTGGGTTCTAATGGTCCTTGGGAGGGAGAAGAAATGGGAGAACACACTGTCACAGAGTTGGTTTCAAATGGAAAATGTGCCATCAGTATTATTGGAAGGATATTATGCCTGGTTCATACTGAGCAGCGGGAGTTTGCACTGGAGATATGCAGAGTCAAATCTTTTTGCCATCCTGTTTCATTTCTTCAGAGGGTCAATGGACAGATGGTACTCATAGTTTTTGATTTTCCTTCCCTTCTCCCCACAATCTTTTCTCATGCTATACATTTTTCATTTACTCAGTTTCCTAACTTTGTTTCTTTCTCCTTTTTACTTTTTTATCAGCTAATGATACCTTTGCCCAAGGGGGCTGTGAACCTTAATTAAAAAGTTGTACAAGGTTTTGAGGATGTTTGAATGAAAGATTGGTCTCAAGTGCCTATTATTTCTCTCTCTTTTTTGTAAAATGAGAAGTAATGTCTTTTTACATTAAACAAGAGCAGGTTGATATATTCCAGAGTTGAATGCCAATCACATAAAAATATTGGAGCAAAACTGGAAAAAGAATGAGACATTCTTTGTAATGGTACTGTGAACCACACTACTTTTATTTATCTGTTTGTTAATTTCTAGCCAACCATTCCTATTCACTCTTCCAATTTCATCACCACAACAACTACATGTAGTGAGTTGGCCTAAGAAGTACTGTTTGGCCCAAAGTTTCCATAGTTAAATATCAGCTTGAAATCTGATCTCCTTAGTCCAACACCACTACACCACATTAGCTTGCCACATACATTACTGCCACTGCTGTTCTCATTACTGTTGACAGTTAGCCTTTTAGTGCAATGGTTGCTTTTGTTTAAAAGAAAAGCAGTAAGTAAAACAAATACTGTTCCAGATCTTTGAACACAGTTTTGCCTTGCAATTTAGCCACTCAAGTCACTTGATGTTCTGCTGATGAATATTATCAGGATCAGAAAATACACAATCTGAAATCAATTTCAAAATGTGATTTCAAATCCTGAAGAGTTTTGTTCCTGGTAGCCATAAATTCTCATTTCTGGTATAAGGGAAGGCAATGGTTAATTAACCCAAGAAAATCTTCAGGTGCAGCATATCGAGCAAGTCAGAGGGAAAAGGCAGGACTGGGTACAGCATATGCTGGTAAAATAAGTCAAAAAGTGATAGTATGCTGAATTTAATAAGGGCCACAAATTAGCTTCTTCAGTTGATTGTCTCATTTATTGGAAACGATCAAGAAAACTGGTCCAAAATGTTTTATTAGAGACATCCTCTAATTATGCAGATTACTGGCATATTTTTCTGCATGCAGCAAGGCAGCCAAATGGAAGTGGTGGTTTGAAATCATCAGCAAATTATCTTTAAAATCGCTTTTAGCTATTCCTCAGTTACTTTGCTCTAGATGGAAGGTCCTATGGAACTGGAATTTTCTTTTAACCTTGGTAGAACTGCAGGAGCCTGTGACAAAAATAATTTGCTATCTACTTAAGAATTTCACAGACAGATATGCCTGATTTGCATGGAGTGAAGGACAGTTGGCATTGCTCTATATTACATTTATATTCTGCTATAGTCAAGAATTGATGGCAATTCTGTGGGGCTAGAGACTGAATCACTCTACTTTCCTGCATGACTTAGCTATTACAACAAAAAGTCTTGAACGACCCATTAATATAAAAGTCTTGGGCTAAGGATTTATTCAGAATTTCATGGATAGAACTGCTGCCCCAAATTACATCTACTCTTTTTCCTATGGATAGTCAGTTGGTTAGTTCTGAATCCTCATGAAATGTCCATCATGTTCCTTTGTGTTGGAAATATGGATCTTCTATTCCCCTACACTAATGCACAGTGATGCATGTACAGTGTATTCTTATGAATGAGCTAACACTTAACACTCAAGCTAGGATTTTTTTAATGAAAGATTTTCCATATCTGAGCTCAGCATGTTAGCCACTGAAACACATTTTCTGCCTATCACACTGCTGGTATTCCAGTGAGTGAGCTGGGCATCTTATGGCACAAAACAACAGAGTTTTGGAAATAATTATTTCATTTTCTCCACTCTTTGCCCATTAAAAGGTTGAGGTCATAGTAATGGTTAAGATCCAGTTCCTAAGTAAAACTACTGGTATCCTTATAGTAATAATAATACCCAATCTGTTAATTTACACAAACCATCAGTATTTAACAGTAGTAAGCAAATTAGGAGTTCAACTCGAAAGAATGTTCAAGTTCATGTGAGAATGTGAATGGAAGGAAAGGTGGGAAAAGAAATGGTAATTTGGAATTTATGTGGTCAAATGCAGCTTCACATATTCTCTGTTCACCCAGCTTGTGTGAACTGCCTTCATTTGGAAATCATCATATATGTGATAAGAAAATACACCTAGGCAAGCCATAAACTGTGAATCATTGATGCTGAGCCCTTAACTTAGCTGTAGTTACTATAACAGGGAATAAAGAAAGGGAGACTTAAGAAGATTTAGCAAGACCATGTCAGTATTAATATCTGCTGCCATCAACTGGTACACATGTTGAGAGAATAACACTGTTCTATATGGTGGTAAAATTCTGTAGTAGAAAACGATTCTTTTTACGGTCATTGGTAAAGTGTGTAAAAGGAAAGCATCAAGCTTATGAAGGATGGAAGTGCAGAATAATGTCCAAGTCATCAGCTTTACTCCTTTGATAGTCAAGTTGACTGGCTGTTACAATTTCACAACTGCAGAAGAAGTACTGCATACTGTGATGAGTCTGTGTGTACTTCAAAAATTATTCAGAAGTACTTTTGACTTCATGCAAGTACAGCAACTGTCTGTTCTTTGTTAAAGCAGCCCAACTTTTCCAGGTTTCTATAAAAGTCTGGGGGGAAATGCCACTAATTAAAAGAATTCATCCATGAAAGTTAAGGTGTCTCTTAAAGCAGAAGCACTATTTTTTCAAGCATATATGAAAACTTTAAATGTAGGTGAAAGTTTGCTTTCACGTGGAAGACCTGAAGCAATTCTTGATCATTTTCAAAGCATACTCAGCCCTGCTATATAAAATGAGTTGACCTTGTGAAGGTCAATTTGCTTGATTACCTCTGCGGAAGAAGTTTATATAAGATGGGACTCCAACATCTGGGAAATACAGCAACTTAAAAGATGATGTATCATTTGGTCTTTAAAATAAAACAGAAAAATCAGCATTAGACCCAGAAGCTTCATGGCACTGACTTTAAAATACACCTTATTTGCTAGGAGAGAATTCAACTGAATAAAAATGATTATTTTTCTCTCAGCATTCTTCAGAGCTGTAGCATACTGTCCAAGAACAAATGCCAAGAGCTGGTTTATATCCTTTTATTGGTTTAGGCATTTCTAATAACATGTTTTTGCAAGTTCAAAGCAGTTTACCCTAAAAGAGACCAAAGGGGTAGGCATAAGAATAAACCATTAGAAATCATAGTAAAGTACATAAGACATTTTCAGAAAGTCAAGTGAGATGCAGAACGGATTGCAGTCTGCAGATGGAACAGAACTGGCTTAATGCTTCTCTTGATTAAAGCAATATTCTTTAAAAAGTTTAACCACCAACAATTAAAAAATGCCTCTAAGCAAGTATCAGTCCAGGGCAAAAGTCCAATTATATTTGCTTCACAAGCTTTTCTAAAGTTAATAGGTTAATTTACAATGATGTACATTGATGCTATTGCTATTACTAAGCAACTAGAAATGATAAATCTTCACTGATACACCTCACCCAGTGATCTATCCGGAGGTTCTGGTCTGCCCTGTGCCTACCTCTGATCCTCTCCACTATATTTGCCATATTTGATATATATAAGTCATTAGGGGCTTTATCAGTCAATCCCACTGCCTTCCATTTTCCTTTCTCCTTAAGACAAGCTAAAGTTTGTGCAGCTGATACACACTAGGCTTGTCCCTCCCTTATACCTAACCACAGCACAAACCTGACTTGCAACATCTTTTTTTTTTTTTTGGCCATGTCCCCGTGACATTGCCTTCATCTCATCCCAATCTCATGAGTAAGACTGATTTAGCATCATCCTTAGCCATACCAATGATAAAGTAGTATATTCCCCTTTATTCTATTCTCTCTTCTATTGGTTTCCCCTTTATTCTGACAGCCTGAAGTTCTGTTCATCTCTTAGCCTTTGTGACCTGTTAGCTTGGAGGGAAGTCAGGTGACTGGCAGTCACTGGAAACAATTGAGGCACAATAAGGATCGACAAGGGGAACAACAAAAGTAATGGTGGTAGCGTTTTCGGCCAACTCAGGGTTCAGTGGATAGAATTATAATGCAGTAGTGGGAAAAGGCCCTTACATGGTTTGCCCAACCTCTTATTTCTGTAGACCCTTTTCCACTTCTGATGCAGAACTGGAAGTACATACCAACTGAAGGCAATGGAGAATTCCCAATTTTTTTCTATAGCTATGATTGGTCATCAGCCTGTTTCTTTCTCCAACAATGGTAGCTATACGGGTGGTCCCCGGGTTAAGAACACCCGTTTTACGGATGACCCATAGTTAAGAATGGAGGCTATTGTATCAAAATTCGAATTAAATATACAGTGATTCAAGTTAAATACACAGCGGTTCAAGTTAATTACACAATACTACTTATAAAGTATTAGACAATAATACTGTTCTAGCTTACATACAAATTTGGTTTAAGGCAGACCTTGGGAATGGAACTCGTTCTTAAACTGGGGACTCCCTGTACATATCTTTGACAGTCAGTGTATTCCTGAAAGTTCACAATAGGTACTCCATTTTTTCTAATTTCTTCAGGCTATGTTGCCACCAACATTTTGTTTCCTTTTAATTTTAAATTATAGTTTAATTCTGCACACTAACATTCCCCTAATAACTAAAAGATGTTATCCTGTTTTTGGATAGCCCACTTTTACTTCAAAACTGATAGGCTCTGAACCACACATATTCACTATTAGAGGGGAGGATTAGATATAATTTGCGCATACGTTTGCTACTGAAATGGGGGTTGGATATCAACTGTCCTCAGCTCTCACTCAGCTTGAAAATGTCACCTCTTTGCTTCCCCATCTCTGAGTTGTATGAAATTTTGGCATGGTGCTAGCTGCTTATAAAGCATCTCTCTCACACACCCACACACACACAGAGGCAGAAAAGTATTCTTCCTGTAGAAGCCCCAAGACCACCTGCAAGAGTCTGTGCTCACCTAATTCTCTCTCATGCCCAAACAGTACAGTTCACATTTGTATCTGTCTCATCACGTTCTCATGCATGATTTCCTGATCCTCGTGGCTTTCTTCTTCCTATTCAACCAAACTTTTTTCTCGGGATGATCCATCACTAATTTATGCCTTTCTTTTTCTTTGTTCTTCTTTTTAATCCTTCATTCTTCCAGATTTCCTAATTAGTTCCTTGCCGTACACAATTCTCACAGTAAAACCATCAGTGCTTCTCTGGCTAGGAGGCCAGAAGAAAGCATTCAAAATGGAACAGGTTCAACAAGATGGAGCTGCACCAGTTTAGAGGTCTGTTGCTTAACTTAGTCACTGCAGAGCTTGGACATAATCTAATTGCTTTATCTCTCTTAAATCTGACCTTTTAGACATGAAAGAGAAACTTCCCTTGTACAGTCCTTTGTTTTTTCCCCCCCAAATCTTTTATTTTTTGCAAAGCAATTAAAGTCCTGATAGCACTGAAGGAGTTGATGCATGTTGGCATTTTTGCATTAAACCCTCTCAGAACTGAAAATCCCTTGTGATCATTATACTGATTATAAACTTACCCATCAGGGCTACTCCTGCTTCTGGAAGGTATATTTGGATTATGTCAAAGAAATACAAGGAATTTACAGTACATCTTTGTCTGCACCACCTTGGTACACGTAGTCCTCGACTTAGACCACAGTGGGAACCAGAAAATTCATCATTAAGCGGTGCAATTGTTAAGCAAGGCATCACGTGACCGCACCTGATTTTACGACATTTTTGTGGTGGTCGTTAAGCGAATCACCAGTCAGTAAGTGAATCACTTGGTCATTAAGCAAATCACACAGTCATTAAGTGAATCACTCAGTTCACCATTGATTTTGCTTGTTGGAAACTGGCTGGGAAAGTGGCAAATGGCAATCATGTGACCCCGGGATGCTGCAACTGTCGTAAATACATGCTGGTTGCCAAGTGCCCAAATTTGATCATGTGACTGTGGGGAGCTGCAATGGTTGTAAGTGTGAGGACCGGTTGTAAGTCACTTTTTTCAGTGCTGTTGTAACTTTGGTCACTAAATGAATGGTCATAAGTCGAGGACTACCTGTAACATACAAAATACCCTACTGTTGTCCCTACTTCTTAGTTACTTGCTCCTGATTAATTTCTGACTCTGTTTACTTTCTTCTGTGAACAGTGGTTGAACCTTTCTGGCAGGGAGAAAGAACTGTTTTTCCCAAACCTTGTGCTCAACAGTTGTGTTGGATTACAGCTGCTGTCATCCTTGGTTAGAATCTTTAAAGACCTAAATTGCTCTGGATCAGGACCTGAAAAACTACCTTGGAGCAACATAATGAAAAACAATCTGCATTGATTTTCTTAGATGCAGAGAAGGCCTTTGACAATTTGAACTGGGCTTTCCTATTTAAAGTTTTAGAAGATATGAATTTTGGAGAGAACTTTATAAAATGGGTAAGATTGATTTATACTTCATAGAAAGCACAAATAATTGTTAATGGAGATCTAGCAAAACCATGTGAGATACAAAAAGGAACAAGAAAGGGCTGCCCATTGTCCCCTCTTCTGTTTATTTTGGTTCTTGAAATATTGAATAGAGACATAAGACAAAATGAGAGGATTGTGGGAGTAAAGATTAAAAAAGAGACTTATAAGTTAACAGCTTTTGCAGATGAGCTGGTGTTGGTTTTGGAAGATCCTTTAAAGGGAATTGAAATATCAATGGGCAAATTTAAAGAATTTGGTGCATTAGCAGGTTTTAAGATTAATAAACAGAAGACAAAGATGTTAACAAAAAATATAAAAAGACAAAATCAAACAGAATTGATGAACAAAATGGGGTTTAAGATTGAGAAGAAGGTAAAATATTTGGGTATCACTATGACAAATATGAATTGTATGTTATTTCAAAATAACTATGTTAAGACATGGAATGAAGTTTAAAAAGATATGTTAAGATGGGAGAAAATACAACTGTCATTGCT
Source organism: Python bivittatus (assembly GCF_059951505.1). NCBI lineage: Eukaryota > Metazoa > Chordata > Lepidosauria > Squamata > Pythonidae > Python > Python bivittatus. The sequence continues at coordinate 6,638,327 of NW_028277098.1, forward strand.
GGGGAGAATTTTTGTGATTAAAATAAATGTCTTGCCTAGAATGTTGTTTTTGTTTCAGACAATACCTGCTTTGACAACTGATGCACCATTTAAACAATGGCAGAAGGATATATCTAATTTGTGTGGCAGGGGGAAAAAACGAGTTAAATATAAGGTGTTACAAGATGTAAAAGAAAGAGAAGGATTGGGGTTACTTGATTTGAAAGTATATTTTGCAACTTGCTGTTTGATTTGGATGAAAGAGTGTGCTGCTGAGAAATAGAAGGCTTTTGGACTTAGAAGAACATGACTTGAGATTTGGATGGCATGGATATTTGTGGTACAACAAAATTAAGGTTAATGTAGATTTTAAAAATCATTATGTTAGATGTGCAATACAGAGAATATGGAATAGATACAAACCCAGGTTGTGCTTGAAAACACCTTTGTGGCTCTCAGCACAAGAAGCATTTTATAGATGAGTAATAATAAGCAAACATAAATGGCTAACTTATCTTGAGATACTAGAATTTTGTCAAGGGGAATGTAAAACAAAATCAAGAGTTGATCTGGTGGCAGAGAGATAAACTTGTCAATGGTTTTCCTACTTACAATTATTAGAAAGATTTAAAGTAGATAAAAGAATTCATGGTTTTGAACGTTTAAGTCTGAGTTTGAAATGGAATTGTGTACAAATGACGAACCTGTTAGTGCTAAAATGTATAAACTTATTGAAATTGAAGAACAAGTGAAAGAATGTATGATAAAGTGGGCTAAAAATGTTGGTTATAATATAAAGATGGAACAATGGGAAAATATGTGGCTGAAAGGATTGAAATTTACACTGTTATAATCTTAAGGAAATTTTTTATAAAATGATGTATTGTTGGTATATGCCACCAGAGAAACTGTCTAGAATGTATAAAGGCACTTCCAATGTATGTTGGAAATGTGAACAACAAAAGGGGACATTTTTATCATGTTTGGTGGGTATGTAAAGAAGCCAGAAAATCTTGGATTCAAATTCATACACTAATGCAGAGGATTTTAAAGATTAATATACAGCTGAAACTAGGGGCTTTTCTTGCTGAAATGGCCAGACTGACTTCTTGGATCAGAGAGAAGACAATGTCTATATTGCTGACTGGAAACCCCTTATGGACTTTTTGTGTGAAAAAGAAAAAAAATGAACTTAGGATTTATGGTTTTAATGATTAGAAAGAATAGATTATAGAAAAAATAGAGTTATGCTGTAACCATAGAGCAAGAAGTAAAGTTATAACTGTACTTCTAACTGCTGTAAAGATCAGAAACTACTTCTTTGTATCTTTTTTTCCCCTTTGCTTTTGCACTTTTAGCTCTGAGCATTCCTGACAGCAGGAATCTGACCTGAGCAAGGATTGGTGAAACAGGTTTATAACAGAAAAGAGATTTATACATTATAAAACCATACATTATAGACATCAGCAGAGCTTAGCACCTAGCTACCTATATCCTACTAGGAGGAACGTCTGTGTTTATGATATGTGCTTGTTCCCACTGGAGGGGATTCTTACCCTGCACATAACCTTGCACACAACCTGCACTCCCCCTCCATTCCCCTATTGTAGCAACATGGTGCCATGGTTGGGAAAGCAGCCAGCATTGCAAGTCACAGGAGTTTACAAATCAAGAGAAGCTTGTGGCCTTTCCTTTGGATGGCTTTTAATGCACATGTTAAATGTTAAGAGTTAGCACTAGTATGGACATTTTAATTTTTGGAACAATTATATACTGTTGATATACTGTATGTTGTTGTAAAACATCAGGAGCACTGGGAGATTATGGTGGCATACAAATGGGATAAACAAACAAATTCTCTTATATTTTTAACAATTGACCTTCCTTTGCACAGCTTCCCTTCAGACTGATCCTGGGACTTGTTTATCTATTGTTGGGGAACAATGGCCAAAATTTCAAAAATGTGTAAAAAAAAGTGGCAGTGGGGTCACTAAGTACTTACTTTACTTCTGTGGGGTGGAAGAAAGGGGATTTTTTTAGTCACAACCTGATGAGGTGGGCTGAGCCACCCAGTCATGGGCTAGCAAGCAAACAATTATTGACTGGACATGATAAGCATTGATTGGCACTGTACCTGGAAACATATAGACTTGATTATGCGCATAGCATCTTGATGTCTGAATATATACAGTTTTTTCTTATGCATTTTATACATTTTTACTGAATGCTGCAATAGTAGGTAATAGCTGTATTCTACTCAGATTGGTTCATCCTAAAATATGAAGCAAATATATCTGTTCTGTAATATCCTAAGGAAAAGAGAGGTAGTTATGAATGGAGAGGGCAGTGCAGAAAAGTATTTCATTAATGAGAATGAGTGATTATGTGATCCTGCCAGACGTCCTAACTTGGAATGTCTGAATCCCATCTGGTAGCTCTTTCTGCTAAATGAGGTATGAATTGACTTAGACAGGAAGACTTCACAAACTTGGCACATACATTATCTATGTAAAGACTCTGCTTTATTGGGATGCTGCAGCCACCTCCATACATGTTATGTTAATTTTACTGGGAAAGTTGTAGGAATCTGGAAATTTTGGAGAAAATTACTTCCTCAGCTTCAATTTTGAAGGGTGAAAAGAAGCTGCTTCTGTTGCAGGAAGCATATGAGCAAATGGTGCCAGAAATGGAGGAATGGCAGGCCGCTGGAAAATATCACCATACAAATCAGCCCTCTCCGTGTTTATCTGGGAATTCAATTCCCTGTATTCAGTGGGAATTACTCCCAAGTATCACATCCTTTGTCAGAAGTCATCAGTTTGCAAGTTGCTTTCACCTAGACTTCCCAGATGCTTCTATTCAGCTTTGAGGGACTTTTTGATTGACAACTTGAGCAGCAACACTGTCTGAGAATAATTTAGAGTGGATACCATTTTTGGGTTTGTTTTTTTTTTAATCGACGAACCAACTGCATCCATGCTGAGCTAAGAATGGGGAGAGATATCCAGGTTTTGGTTAAGAATGCTCACTGAAGATTTGCTTTGGGCTATGTTGTTTCTCTCTGATTTGACTCAGGGCTCAATTTGAAGCAAGGTTCAGAACCTCTGGCTAGCATCCAAAATCCACAAGCAGCTGTTTAAGCAACTCTTCCTCCTCTCCCCACTCCTCCTCTTCCTGATAGGTGAGATTTAGAAGTATTAATAATTCTTTATATGGGCATTCACTCTGCCAGACTTGACAAGCAGGTGCAGGAGATTTTATCCAAAGTAGCCCATACTGTACAGTTTTAATTATTGGTTGGTTGGTTGTTTTTACAGTTTTTGTACATCATTCCAATCACGACGACTCTGGATGGAAACAATAAGCAAAAATAAAAAAAGAAAGAACATTAAGAACATAACAGAAAAGGATCTTTAACATAATAAACAATTATCACCAAACAATCACACTGTAGGCCAAAGAGATTTTTAGACCTTTCTAAATGGTTGTTTAAATGTCGTAAATTCCCCTCTACCACCCACTGTGTCCCTCAGCAACTAAGGAGGTGGGTGTCCCCCCGGGCTCTAGTCCCCAACACCTATAAACCAGGCTGGACCATGGGACTCCTGTATAATCTCTCCACACCAGCTCTGACTAGCAGCCAGGTCACATCATCAAGCCTTGTGTTAGTAAAACTATCCAAAAGAAGTGAATATGTGTAGCTCAGGGTTGAACTGTGGAGTCCTTGGGGTTCTCTGAGCTTGGTTCTTTTCTTGCAAACATTTCATTACCCAGCTATCCATAACCTTCCTTTCTTTTTCCCAGAGACGTATTTCTGAATGTTTAACCTTACCGTGGATCTGGTTGTGGCAACATGCATGAAACAGGCAGGGCTACCCCCAGATAACTCTTTTAGACCAGTTACAATCCTGTAGCTTGCCATTTAGGTGGGAAGAAGATGGAAAATCAAAGCTGCTCCTCCTCAGCCAATTTGGCTGAATTTTAGCATATTTGTGAGGTGTTTACATCTGCAGCTCCAGATGTTGCACTGAAGAGCAGAGTGGAAATGTACAGTGCACTTCTTTTGTTCCCCTTGTAACAAAGGCCTGTTTCTCACAGTGTTTCTACATCAATCTTAATTTATTCCTTTCAAGTGATTTTAGAGGTTTCCAAACAGCTAATGCCACATTTAATTTTGCCCAAAAGTTGACAGTTACAATTCAGTTAAGCTAGTGTAGCACAGAGATAGAGCAAGCAAGAACTGTAACATAGGCTAGGCTTACCTATTATGCTAAGCCATGATGGGACATTGAATAAATCATAATTCACACAATATGATCAGCTATCAACTATGATTCACAAATCTTATAATTAGATTTACACAACAACACAGTAGCCATAACCAAATAAACCATGTTGACTGCAATATGTCAATGCAGCCTTAGTGTATAGAAAGAGTAGGCCATAATAATAACAACTGATATCCTGATGAAGTTAAATGACTAAGCACTAAATTTGGATATTGTAGCCTGGAAGGCCTCCAAATTCATTGTCACACTTAAAAAAAAAAAAAGAAAAAAAGAACAATAACAATCAGCAGATACTTGGTTTTGTCCTTTTCTTCCTCCCTTTCTCAAAGGCCCTCTGGAAAAAGGAAGGGCTTATGATAGGGCTTGCCAGAGGAGAGTAGATCTGCTCCAGGTAATTGCCCAATTTTATGGACAATTTTGTTCCAGTGAACATTTGTACAGATTTTTATTAAAACACTGGGGAAAAAAATACATGAGACTGAAAGATGGGTGAAGTTGCACCTATTTTGTAAATGCTATGATGTGACAAAGAAATAACTTTCATAGTTTTTTATTGAAGCTCAGCATGCTGATGGTTGACCTAAGTTCTATATGCAACAGAGATTCCTTCTCCTGAGCTTTCAGGAATCAACATGTGATCACTGAATGATACCTGATCATTTGGCTGTTTCAGGAAATGCTGGAAGGAAAGCTGAAGAATATGGATATTGCAAGCTCTCTAAAAATAGAAGTATATTAGAAGAGACCCTTTGGCCATGTCATATATTTTAGAAAGTATAATATATGGATTTGTCTGTTCCATATGGGCATTCTCAGTGAAAGAGGAACACTGATTGACTTCATTCTGGCTGGTTAACTGGCCCATCATGCACCTGCTAGTGGAAAAGTACTGAAATTTGCTCCTGAAAGGAGCCCCTACAAAAAGCTTTTTAATGGTTAGCCAAGTATGACAACAGCTTTGCTCTGGAGTACATTTAAAAATTAATTACAATAGGAAGGAAAAAAGCAGTGCTAATTGCATTGCTTGTTAAGACTGGGTTGGGGTTTAAGAAAACTTCCTAGGAGAAGACACTGGTAAACCACTTTTGTAAACCTGCCAAGCAAACTGCCGTCACTAAAAGCCAGGGTTGGCTTGCAGGAGTTGTTTTCTTTTGAAGGTTGGAAAGGGTGAGAAAGATAGAAAAATACTTCAAAGGAAGGAAATGGATGGTGGGGAGGGAAGAATGGGAGCAGGAAATACCTGAAGGTAGATGAGAGTTCTCAGCAGGCATCTTGCTTAGCCCCCCTTCATACCTGGCATTGCCATCCTATCGCACTGGTTACATTCAATTGCACATCCAATGGCCGTCTCATCTCTTCCCCCATTATAGGTGGCTAAGGAAGTAGGATTGTCTTACATTACTTCTGGTTCACAGCTAAATCTCTTAACTGTTTTGCTTTGCCATCTTGACAGTAGCATCCACAGGGATGGGGTGAAGCGGAGGTCAGAGTGATGCAAACACTCTGTTTGGAAGCCCCACTCTTTTTCAACATGTGTCATGACATTGCACACATGCCCCAAAGGCGAAAGCAGTGAGAACCTGTTCAGGATCAGGCACTGATGCTTGACCTTGTTCTGAACCTGAAGTACTTTACATTTGACAAGATGCCCGCAGCAGTAGACTTGTTAAAACAACTGAAACAAACCGAACGCCTGCACAGCAATGAATGCCCAGATACCTTTGCATTGAAATGGTCATTTTTGACAATTTCAACATGTCTGGCAGTAACTCTCTTCAGAGATTCCCTCCATAGTATCTCTCTGGAACTTTTTGTCTTATAGGTACCATATTTTGGGGAGCTTTACAGCAAATTGAGGTCACAGCAACCTAGTAGACAAAAGGGCATCTCCTTCTCCCAGGATGTAAGTGTTGTGGTGTGTACCTTTTCATAGTGTAGCTCTACTGATCTTCAGGATAACAAAAGAAAAACAAAACACCCCCTTCCTCTCTGAGGTCTAATTTGTCATCCTATGTTACTGGGCACTTTTCTCCAAGCTTCTTTCAGGATGCAGTGAAATGGCTCCTTATCATAAATTAGAATTAGATATTACATGAAGCAGTGCAAACCCAAGATTTAGCACAGTCTCTTTCCATTTACTGTGGTCAGCTTTTCGTTTCCAAGGAGCTGTGAACTGGGAATAAATTAACAGCTCCTAGAAATTCAGAAAGCTAGGCAGGAGAGAGAAATCATGCCTTTATAGAAATCATATTCTACTGTTTTCTCAATTACTTGCTTTATTTCCGTTAAAATTGCCTTTGACATAAAGGATCTTGGCACACTCGTGTTTACTGTTTTACTTGATAATTGTCCTGTTATTTCACAGCATCTCAAAGTAGGCATTGTTGATTTTGCTACTATAATTTCCAAACATAGTAGCAAAACAAACATTTTCTGATATGTACTAACACTGTTTTAATTGATTAATACCAGGGCATGTTATAAACTGGAAGATGAGATGGTGTATACTTCAAAATAATAACATCTGATGTTGTTTGGAATGTGCTCCTATGATGAGGTGGCTTTCTAGACAATTAACTTTTATACACTGAACTATAGTAAACCAGATATTTTCCAGATATGTATCTGCTGAATCTTCTTCTCCCCCATGTCTTCCCTCAGACCTTTTTCTCCCAACTGGATTCATTTCTATTCTTGGAGGTAGCTGAAGGATAAACTGGAAAAGAAAACCTTCACTGGAGGCACAGGGTAGGATTTAGTTGTTGGACAGAGCTTGAAGGCACCAAAAAACCCTCAAAACTCAGTTGGGTAATCACTTGACCAAAGATAGTCCATTATTCTATTCCCTCTTTGTTTTTCAATATTTGTTCCTTCAAGTCAGTTTTGACTCCTGGTGACTGTCTGGACTAGTCCCTGCAGTTTTCTTGGCAAGATTTTGGAAGTGGTTTGCCATTGCCTACTTCTTAGAGCTGAGAGAGAGGGACTGGCCCAAGGTTGCCCAGCTGGCTTTGTGCCTAAGGTGGGACCAGAACTCACGGTCTCCTGGTTTCTAGCCTGGTGCCTTAGCCACTACACCAAACTGGATCTTGTTTTCAATATTACTTTTCTCAAAACTTTGAGTTAATGTAGAAAACAACATTTAAATTTAAACATTCCTGATTTATGGCAGGTAATTCTACAAATTTAAATATTCTTTGATACTTGGTAGGAAGCACTGGAACCTCCACAGAGAAGTTCTCAGAAAAAGTCAATAACTGAAAGAATTAATGAAGGGGCAAGACATGAGATTAAACAACAGCAGGCTCCCTCAGTGCTTTTTGGCACTGAAAAACGTACAAGCTGCATTCGAGCCCAGCCTTGTCTATAGGATATTAACATAGAAGGTATATTTTGAAAGAAATTGAAGGCAGTGCTATAAATTGCAGAGCACAAACTCTGTACATAGACACATTCTAGTCTGTTTTCCTGAAATCCCCATTTACATTTTTATACAAATGGTTATTATATAAATTAGAATAGTATACACACACACACACAATCACACATACACACCTAAAATTTGCCAATATCTTCTCATAGGCATTTAGTTGGAATGGTTCATAGCAAAAAGAAAAGAGAGCAAAAGCTGAGGGAAGAATTATAATATATCAACCAAGACATCATGAATATAAGGTTTAGTATCCCTTTGCACTTCATGGACATTGTTATAAAAGCAACCGGTAAGAAATCACCTTTGTCTGCCCTTGCCAAGTGGATTCATGTATTGGATTAAAGCTAAAGCACAAAGGAGAATATTAAATATTTCCTGAAGGTCTTCTCGCAGAGCATAAGGTTTGACAGTGGTGCTTAGCCTATGAACGGTTACAAGAAATAAAAAGGTATTAGAGCAGTGGTTGACACCTGCAGCATCTCACGAAGGCATCCATAGCCTTCAAAAATGAAAGTATTTTAAACATGGCCCTAATATAGCAGATCTCTCAAGATGTTAGGGTTCCTGGCATTTTGGGCATTGTGGAAAACATGTTCTTGTTCTTTCTGGGCACTCTGCCATCCTTCTTGTTGTATGATGGTGCCTGTTACTTCGAAAGATTGCTCAACCTATCTCTGGCTCCGAGGCATTAGAGGTCTCCTACAAATGGCAACGTTGCAAGCCATCTAAACAGAACTGTGTTCAAAGGAGCTTAAAGGAACTCTGGGCCAGGAGACAGCAAAGCCTGGCGTTTGCTCTAATATAAGTGCTTAGAGAACACCAAGCTAGTATATTCTGGTAGACACATGTTAAAAAGGAAACGGTAATCAAATGGCTATGGGAAAGCCCAAAAGTCCATAAAATATAAAGACAGTAAAAGGTTGTGGAGGAATATGGAGATAAGCTTGATAAAGAAATGCAAGAAGCCTGGGAAAGGAGGTGTGAGAAAAAAATTCAAAATAACCCCACCTTGATTCTGTTTGGTATGAGACGGGGCAGAGGGATAATCTAGCAGGCTTTCAAGATTCTACTATTTTACCCAACAACACCAGGTAGCATTCCCGAAATTCTTGTGCTGCCTGTTTCCTGACCTGGCTTATCATGGAGGGCTGATAAAGGTAAAATCTCCTTCAAGTTGAGTTTAACTCTTTGTGATGTTATGGGTACATACACATAGAAGCTGCTGCTGCTGCTGCTGCTGCTGCTGCTGCTGCTGCTGCTGCTGCTGCTGCTGCTGCTGCTCCTCCTCCTTCTCCTTCTCCTTCTCCTTCTCCTTCTCCTTCTCCTTCTCCTTCTCCTTCTCCTTCTCCTTCTCCTTCTCCTTCTCCTTCTCCTTCTCCTTCTCCTTCTCCTTCTCCTTCTTCTTGCAACAGTACAGAAGTTACTTGTCACTGATTTATTCTATAAGTGTTTTGATTTCCCAGTCCTGATTTTACAGCCCTGGGATTTCCTATTGGTCTTCTATCCAAGTCCTAACAAGGTCTGAGCTTTGCAAGGTCAACCAAGGTTGGATATGCGCTGTCCTTTGTTGATAATTGTTCAATTTCTTTAACAGCCATGTAGGTAAGGTACTTGCTGTCCCACTAGGATCTAAAAGGCATTTTTTAAAAATAAAAATGCTGGGTAGTTGAAGTCCAGTGCTGCATGAAGTGTGCCTTTTGGCTCAGGGAAAAAAAAAAAGGACACAGATAATCTGGCACTGGGTAGTTAGGAAAAATCCTGGAGGATCAGATGGGTGTGTGTGTGTGAAGGAAGGAGCATTTTGGAAGTTAAAGGGCATACCAAGCAGGAGAGGTGTGTATTTTACTGTTTATGTAAGTTTGTTTTTGTTAGTTTGCTGTGTTTTTTTGCCTGGAGATTTGTTTATGCTTGCCCAGGTTTCATGCACGCGTGCGTGTTCACCCACTCTTTGTCTGAGCATCATTAGGTTTTTTGGGCGAACACTGACCTTTTCTTTGGGTATAAGTTCCTGAGCTATTATTTAGGACTCAGACCCTAGCTTTGTTTCATACTTAGTTCTTGTGTAATAACTTTGCCATCTGAGAAATGGGTATTTAGTGAAAGACCACATTCCCTTCACAATCAAATGCTCACAGTATGCTTTGAAAATTCCAAATGCTCTCACCACCTCAGACATTTGGGAACTGCTACTATAATAGATCAGTGTCTTACAAATTGATAGCAAATGCACTTATTAGACTGCAGGTCAGACAGCGTTTTTAAAAAATCTTTTTGAATGTATCACATGAAAAGATAGGCAAGGTAACTGTGGGTTTCCCCACCAGCTTTTTGCCTTGAATTCCTGCCCATTCTACTCTTTGCCTGCTGACATAAGTGTTGGAAACCCAAATTCAGCAGAAAACGTTGTTAGAGGATGTGTTCCTGAACATGAGCAGAGTGCTGAAAAAGTGGTAGCAGAGCATCCCATCGTGGAAAAGAAAGATAAACACTCGTCATATAGATGTCTTGGATGGAGATTGTTGGTTTAGCCCAGCTCTCAGTGCTAACAGACGTGTATTCCATTGGCAGCAAAAGGTAGATTGATTGGGAAATCCATTTATTTAATAAAACAAAACAGAGAGGATAAATAAAGCAAAAGAAAAACAAAGGACACCCATGATAGAAAAGCCTCACTTCTCCTTAAACTACCTCTCGGGAAGAGGGAAGCATCAGGCACAAGAGAGTGCAAGTGAATCAGGAGCTTCTCTCTGCCTCTTAAGTGAAGATCCTTCTCTCCAAGAAGAGGCCAGGCAAGCAGGAGATGCAGAGTCAAGGTGTGAAGACCTTTCCCCTGATCCATCTCTCTTCATTTGCCATGGTGGTCAAAATGGGCTCGTAAGTGCAGTCTTCAAACTCCCCTTCCCATCCTATCCAGAACCCACTGACAGCTCCCATCTTCTGTTGAAGCGTCTGGAACCCCTCTCAGGGCAGTGGTTTGATCAGCGCATCAGCCACTGTTTCTGTAGGACCACATCCTGATGGGTCCTTGATCTTGTACATCTCATACATAGTGCCGTTTGGGATCAGTGTGCCTGCGGCTGGCTTCACTAGCTGGATTGTACTTTCCTTGGACAGTGCCGTAGTAGCCTCCTTCCTGCTGGCCAGCTGATTGCTCCGCCACCACCAGAGAGAAACAGTGACTGATATGCTGTTGTAAATTTGTGGTCAGGTCTATCTTTGGCTCAGTCTGTGTCATGTATCCAATTAGTTCAGGGCTGCTGCTTGTTGGCAGCTTTAACTTTAAGTCAGCAGTGCCCTTGAGGTATCTGCCCAGCCTCTTGACTGCCGTCCAATCGCTTTGGGTTGGCATGCTTCCTTTTCTGCATAGAACTCCCACTGCTGTGGCAATGGTTGGGCTAGTTATTGTTGACACATACAGAGACTTTCCAATTGCAGGCATGTATTTACTCTTACGGGAAAAGGGCTGCTGTGCTGTCTTCCTTTAGAAAGTTGCCCTCCATTGGTGTGTTGACTGAATTTGCCTCTGCGAGCCCTAGGCACTCTACACTGTCCATAAACCTCTGTTTCTGCTGAAGGAGATAACTTCTTTCCTCATCTTCCTCAGTATGCATTCCAAAATAGCAAGGGGTGTTGTCAAGAATTTCACCTCTACTTCTCTGTTCAGGTGCTCCACCATCTTTTTTCGTCCTTATAACCAATTATTAGATAACCACCCTAACTCAGAATGAAGGTCCATTTGTTGTTTTAAAATATTGAATATAGGCAGGGGTTAGCCTTCCTGAAGCAACATTTGGTTTAGTTTGCTTTTTCTATATCCTGGTAGCCTTTTTTAGCCCACAAAGGCTTTTCTGTGATTTCCATACAAGCCTTTCTTCTAGCTTCAGTGACCTCTGAGAGCTGAAAGCGCCCTCAACTTCCTGCCTTCTATGGCCTGCTAATAACCTTTTGGGCCGACATTTCCCTCAGAAGGACTACAAGTTCAGGGAACTCTAAAAAGAGCAGGTGCACCTGGAAGTCATAGGTTGCAGAGCAAGAAGAATCAGATGGAAAGTCCATGCTTGGGAGATTTGATGAATTTTATCCTTCTTGCTATAGAGCGTACAGAAGCTGCCTGGGCGCAATGAAGCAGGAAGAGCGGCGTGTGTCCAAGAAGCCTTTATTTCATGCTGTTTTGTGAGCTGATGACTTTAAAAAGTGAGAACTGGGCTCCAGTTCCAACATTTATGAGAGAGAGAGAAAGAAAGAAAAATCTATCAAAGCTCTGAGTGGCAACTTACAACCCACGCAGCATATACAAAGTGAATTCTGGGCAACAGACAGTAAAACTTTGAGAAGAATGGCATTTATGGTCAGGGCAAGTGCCCCCTATCAAGTTAAATTTTTTCTGACAGTTTGAATTCTCCACTGGCGGCCATAAATGCATTTTCTGTCCATGTCGATCGTGAAAAGATCTAGATTTTGGGGAAGAGAAAGACAAGAAAGAGCTGCTGTAGGATAGAATAATATTTTTTATGGAGGAAATCTGATAACTATTACAGAGAAATGATGGTTATCAACCACTGCATATTCTCCATCTCTCCCTAATGTTTTGTAATCTGTTACTGTTAAAACTTCATCTTTATTTGTTCTGATGGAGAAATTTTGGAGATGCGTTCCTTATTTTTGTTTGTGTGAATTACTTGACTTGCCGTTCTTTAGCTCTTATCGTTCTCTACATGCTTCTCCCCCAGGAAGAAATAGAGGCAGATTGTTGTGCTGGGCTGAAAAATAGCAGGCTTAAACTTCTCCTCAGCAATCCATCTCTAATCTCTCTCGAGCTTTTAGGTTCAGAAAACCATCTTGTCTAGTTACGCCATTAGAACAAAAGTTATTCCTCCACTGAGAAAATATCTTTGCAGCTGTTCTGTAGCCAGGTCTGACTCACTCAGGCACTTTCTCCCATTGTGTTTGCACATCCTGAATCAGCGCCACACGTGTGTGATCTAGTGACATTGGCTCTGTTAAACAACTGAGTTGATTTATTTATGGCTCAGCTGCAGTTCAACAAGACATTCTGAATCTTATTTTCTCGTGAAAGCTGGAACTCTGTGGTGCTTGGGCGTGGAAACTCTTGCTCCCTCACCCCCATTTCCTGACTTCTGGACTCTTCCTTTTCCCTGCAGAAATTTTGCTATCGTTCTCTGCTGCTTCATAATGGCATACAGAAATAATTTCGTAGGAGCATGGTAACTTTTGCAGCTAGCCCTGGCTCTGAATGCTCTGATGTCTCACAAGCAAAGCAGATTGTGGATGGGGGGCAGTGAGGCATGGGCCTGGAGCCATGTTTTGTACTATACATTTCTACTCATCAGCTGAAGGTTTCAGTGACTGCTTCCTGGGGTGTTTTTGAGATCAGCAGTGGTAAGGATGATTATGGGTTAATTCTGAGGATTTGGGGATTGCAAATGGTGACAACATGGAAGGGACTATAAACAACACTGAATGTACCTTTTTCTCATTTTAATTATGGAAAGAAGGATTGCAAGTCTGCAATTACTCTAGCTGAAGAGTAACCACACAATCACAAAGTCCCTCACCACATAATCTTTTTCTTTTCATCTTATACTGAGATAAAACTGCCTTTAGAAGCCCAAGAATGTGGGGAGCTTGCTTGGATCAGCTAAGGCCAGGATTAACTCAGTGCCTCAATCTCAGGAAGATACTATTCTGTACATGCCAAATTCACGGCCCTTGTAGAAAGGCAAAGCAAATTGCAGCACTGAAAGCTCTAACAGAGGACTTCTGAAGGGTTGAACAGTCTTGTCCAGCACTTCAGGCATGCACCCCCGTATCACCCTCAACAAAAGTCTGCAGTTGAAATCTGCAGTTTATTGTGGAAGATCTTAAGAAGGAAAGCAAAAGAACAAAAAATACAAGCAACTACAGCCTTTCCACATAGTACTGATGGCTCAGGGGTCCTTCCCTTCCCTTCCCTTCCCTTCCCTTCCCTTCCCTTCCCTTCCCTTCCCTTCCCTTCCCTTCCCTTCCCTTCCCTTCCCTTCTTTCTTTTTCTTTCATTCTCTCTGTCTCTTCCCCCCCCCCCACCTTTCTGAGACCACAACTGGGGGAAAGAGAAGGCTTGCTTCTACAAGGAAACACATCCAAAACATAAATGGAACATCATGAAGCTGCATTCCATAGGCACCAGGCAAATCATGCTCTTTTTCTGTCTCCCTGAGGAGCTGTCCTACAGCAAAATACCTGGAAATCATAAACCTACGACTGAAAAGCAATTATGAAGTGCTTCTCTGTTATGAATGTGATTATCTGAGTAGTTGGGCTAAATAAGTAGAGTTTGGACAGAGGGATGATAGATGTGGAAGAAGGAATGCTTACGTTCTCTATTTAGAGTTTCCCAGGATTGAAACATGCATAATCATCTCTTGATGACCATATATGTGAATGTGCCACCACTTCAGGCACCACAAACCGTTTTTAATATGCTTTTTAATAGTTACAGTTAGCTTATTAGATCTGGGCTGCAAAAAGCTTGACAACCACCTGATGGCAACAAAGAAAAGTAACTGGGTGTTCCCATCTTATGGTCTTGTGGCCAGGTTGAGCTATGTCCTGCAAAGGCATTGGTGCCACTCCATGCAGGGTTAAAAGATTAAAACCAGCTCCTTGAATTAGGCCCAGAAGCATACTGAAAACCAGTGCTGTGATATCAACATAGGTATCACACTGCTGAATTGACCTTCTTTTGTCTGTCATCAGCCCACTGCATTTTGGATCAACTGCAACTTCTGCATCATCTTCAAGGATAGACCCATATAATTATGTTGTAATAGACTAATTGGGAGGTGATAAGGATATGAGTCACTGTGGCAGAGGGGCCCCTATCCAAAAAAGGGTAGCAACTGGTACACCTACTAAAGCTGGGCAAAGTCTCTCCTGTCCATGACTTCTACCTGTTGTTCAAGCAGTAGCTACAAGTAGGACCCCCAAGTTAAGTACCTGCTCTTAAAGGGGGAGCACAGTCCTGTCCTGAACCAAATTGATTACCTTCTATAGCAACTCCAAAATATTCCCCCAAAAGAGAAGATTAGAGTTTGGGTGGAAGTTGTCTGATGTCACTGAGTTGAGCAATGGCTTCTTCGGAAAGAGGCACATCACGACCTCCTCCAAGCAAATACAACTTCATTTCTCTTTTAGACCTCCCAGCTGAATGTATGAAGGTCAGAGAGAGAAAGGGTGGGGTCAGTGGGCATGCTTCATCTACTATCCATTTTCAAACACTCATGCATTCAAGCAAATTCCTAATGCATGATAAGAAATCAAATGATCTGCATGAGTCGGTGAATGTCATTAACAGCGTGCAGTAGAGGCCTGGCTAATATTTAATATTGCAGGTAAGGACTGAACTAGTCTCAGTCTCCTTTAAATTATCCAGATCAGAGGGGGCTAGGATTATGTTCTACTACATGTCAGCATAATCTGATTTGAAAAGGTAGCCCCTCTTGCCTGTTTCTCAAATTAGATCCTTTAGAAGATTCTGCTAAGGCAGAAACTGGTCTAATTTGACAGAATGACATTTCATTGAATTATGTGAAAACAGAGGAGAGTGAAGCAAGGGATTCTGGGGCAGAATGGATCAGTGGAAGAATGGAAGCAAGCAGGCTTGGACGATGCTAGCCTGGCTGTTTATTTAATATTCTTTATTACTGCCAATTTGCAATAAAAGAGGTTAGTGGAGTTGGAAAACAAACAACATTCAATCTCCTTGCCAGCTGTATGCTTATTAAATCCTGAAGGAGTTTTGCTCCCGAAATAAGATATTATTCTTGCTGGTGGGGTTATTTTAAAAAACTTTCAGATCAATACATATTTTACATATACCTGAAAGAAGGGTGCCAGGCAAAAGGGTGAGGCCCTTGTAATTCAAACCCTTCCAGCATGAATTTTTTTGCTATTCAGAAAAGCAGAATAACAAGTCTCTTAAAAAGACACATTGTGTGACCAGTTAATATTCCATAAGGTTTCCTTTAGATGTTGAGATGTTTTGTTATCATCTTGACTTCTTGAGATTCAGTTGGACTAAAATTAATAAATTCAATACCAGAAAAAAAAAAAAGATGATGGGAATAAGGGTGAAGTATAATTCTGGAGGGTGAGGTTTTCTTAAAAACAGATTTGCTTATAAGAATATTTATTCTATTCACATTCTACCTTTTTGTTTTTGTTTTGATCCATGTTAACAATCTCTGAGGAATAAACCAAAATAATTATGTATGAATGGGCCCTTGGTCTCATGCTCATAGTACACCATTTTCCCCCTTAGTAGTTAAAATATATGATTTCTTTGATTTTGTGTAGCTTCCTTTTACAACATTTTCTGCTATAGATGGATTAATGAAACCCTGCAGGTATGCAGCACCAGGGATAGAGTGTTGTATGAATAACATTATAAAGGCGGTTGGAAAAAAATAACATTTCTTTGGGTCTATTCCTAGAGGCAGACAGTAATCTAAAAGGCATAGAACAAGGTTCCTCCATCTTAGTCATTCTATTACATTATTTCAAAAATCTGTATCTTATTGTTCACCTCCAAAAACGTCAGGCCTTGAGTCATCTAACAGATTAAATAATATTCACTAGCACAAAAGATGCTGTAATCATCATAATATAGCTGACGTCTTCAGTATAAAGAAGCGTCTTTCAGAAGGGCTGGATAAAGATCAAAATCAAGAATGTGGAGTTGGCATTGGTAAACTTGCCCGTCTATCAACATTTGAATCAAGGTTTGGGAAATCATTTCCTCAAGATTTTTCTAATGGAGAAAATGCTTTTTAAGTTATAAAATATTCCACATTTTAACATCGCATTTTAAGGTTTTGACTAGATTGTACCTATTATTTCTGAATGTGTGTGTGTGTGCACAACCTTCGTAACCATGAAGTCCTTACTGAAATATGGATGCCAACTTTGCTACTGAACATTGTCTTTTAAATGGGGATTACTTTCTGTAACAAAATACATTTCCAGCTACCTTGGCAATTGTTGAATAATTATATTTTTCTACTCAAATAGCCACCAACTGTTGTTGAATTGGTGGTAAATGAATCCAGGAACAAATGGAATGCAGGAGGTGGTGAAGTTTTTGAAGTGGTATGTAAACATGGAAGATGTTAAGTTCACTAAACAAATACTCAAACATTGCGACGCATCCCTCTGCTTGTCTGTACAAAATATGAGAGTCAAATTCTAAGGCAGGAGGAGAATTGCTTCCAGTAACTACTTCCTCAGAGCAAAACATTTTGAAGGAGGTAGCCATAGAGACTTTCTGGGCTGCCATATTTGTGCCTGGCACATGCTATGGGCAGCCATGCCAGCTGCTTTTAATTGTCTTCACAGGAAAGCATCTAGTCTCACTATCCAAGTGCCCAGCCAACCCAGTGTGTCCCTTTGAGGACTCCTCAGAATGATACAATAGATTGATGGGGTTCTTGAGTAGCAGTTGGCTTACTGGACAGACCAGCAACCTGGATGCCAATTCTGAAAGTTTCCTTGTGATACCCTGTATGAGTCTGGACAACATGTACTCAATACATCTGTCACCTCTGAAGCTTCTGAACAGTTGGGATGGGAAGGTGGAAGCAGGAACTCAACTTGGGTTTATGCATGTCATTGTTACTACAGTACTCATTCAAAAAAGAAAGAAAGGGGGGATGGGGAGGGGAGGGGAAGGGAAGGAGAAGGTAGCTTGAAGATGCAATATAGATAGTCCTTGTTTAGCGACCACAACTGGGATGTGACTTGGTCATTAAGTGAAGCAGTTGCTAAGTGAAACTGCAACTGTGCTTATCATCTTACTTTGAAGGTCATAAATGTGGGAATTGGTTGCAAAGTTACTTTTTCATCACCATCATAACTGGAAACAGTCACTAAACAAGGCATTCGCTAAATGAGGGCTTCCTGCATTTCAAACTCATTCTTCCATTGGGCTAACAAACATACTTTTGCAAGAAACAAAACAAAACAAAATTCCAACATCACCTGAATACCAAACCATGGTTTTAAAGGAGACAAACATTTTGCTCCTGCTCTTCACATAATTGCCATGCCCACTCTGCTTTCAGTAACTGTAAAAGACTTGTAATATCCCCAGTCTTAAAGAAAGACAAGCACAAAATAGGATAGAGACTTGCTGTAAAAGGCGCTGTATTTTTAATTTGGAATGTTTATGTTATTTCTATTTGATGCACTTCAGGGTTATAGTTCACTTTTTTTTTCTTTAGATCCAGTAACTTCTTCACCCTCTTTGCAAATCAGCACTGTGGTGTGAAATGTCTTAGGGCAGGATGATAACCGCCATTTTAGGCAGTTTTAATCAAGGATTTTTGAAGGATAAGGTTTTTAGTGGATACAAGACATATTGACTGTATATGCTGTGAGGGAACATAGGCGAGAGGGTGATGTTAATCAGCTGATATCCTGCTTCTAGGCTTCCCATGAATATTGTTTTAGTTTTTATGACTAAATGCCTGACTAGATGTGCCTTCAGTTTCCAGCATTATTCTTGTTTTTCTAAGTTCTTCAGAGATTAAAGATGTATTTAGTATATCTTATCCAGACTCCTAAAGGGTATCAGAAGTGAAGTGCTTGGGGGAAAAGATCCTTTATTTCTGCATTTCAACATTTGACTACAATTCAGGAATAGGGGTTCAATTTCCAATATTTAACCAGAGAAGCAACCAGCATTCCAGTTGGATAGTTTTCTGGATTCTGCTGGTACTTTTAATGTAATGAAAGAGTAGAATCTGAGCTTAACTTCCTAAAATATTGTGGGTTGCACTATCAATGCTCTAACCGTTGGCAATATCTCATATTGACTTGCATAGTGTGCACATTTTGGTATGGATGTCATTGAAGGAAAATTAATATAGAACATCACAGTGTTCTTAATTTACAGAGTCATTTTTCAGAGCATAACTTCACATTAGAGTGCAGCATCAATTAAAGCAAATTTCTCTGCACCAACTGGCCCCAATGGACCTTAACATCATTTGTATCCTCCACAAAGATTATCTGCTCTCTCTCTTTTATAGTTTAATTCTTTTTATGCTATCATTTAATAAATTATGAAACCTTGTGGGAATATTCAGTTAAAATCAAAATAATTGCAACCTATATAAGTCAAATTAAAATATTTACTTATTCTAGTGAGCAACAATATACTATTACAAATTGCCCTACTTGATCAGATCAAAGGTCCATGAAGCCTGAACCTGATCCTATAAGTGTGGGCTACAATTTCCAATAGCTATAGACAGCAGAACAAAGGAGAACTCTCCAGTATCACATTCCCTTGTTGCAGTGGCAAATCAGATGCTTCTCTGGAAATGTGCAAGCAGAGAGGAAGAAGATGAAATTTAGCAGCTCTTGCCTCAGCACAAGGAATTCTGTTCAGGTGTCATTGCTGTTCATTTTAAAGAAAGGACAGGACTTCCAGCAACTGTCTAGGGCAGAGGAAATAATTAAATTTTACAGCAGAAAATTTGTGCTAGCTCTACATTGTAATCAGCCCAGTTAGATGACCTTAAGTCCTAGTATATGAAAGAAATAGATGTATTTTCCTTTCAGTACAAGAATTAAGAGTTGCTCAATGAAATTCTGGGCTAGCAATAAGATTTCAGATCCTCTGGCCAGTTGCCAATTGATTGATAATTATGCCATCGAGTTGTTTTCAACTCCCAGCAACCACATATTTTTCCATGATGATCTATCCCTAACCTGGTCTTTCAGGTCTCCCAGTGGTGCATTCATCGCCACTGTATCTGAGTCCATCCACCTTGCTGCTGATTGTCTTCTTCCTTTCCCAGCATTAGAGCCTTTTACAGAGAGCTAGGTCTTATATAAGCATAATTTGTCTGAAGTAGGATAATGATTTGGCTAAACTAGATAGAACTCAGTTGGAGTTGAAACTATGAATCCAAAGGCTGAGCCTGGGGGTATTCCTGTTCTGACTGGCATCTGCAATCAACAATTATTGCTATATGCAGTGACCTTTTTTTCTAATATGTATCAGACTGATTATAACTAATAGCAATAGCTAATGGTTTCTTATGTGTTCTGAACAGGAGAACCACCTGAACCTGGAAAAATAAATATTGCTCAGCTAAGGACAAGGAAGAAGGGTGTTTACAGTATGTGTATACTGGAAGCAATAATACCAATAGAGGTGAATATGTGTAGCTCAGGGTTCAATTGTGGAGTCCTTGGGGTTCTCTGAGCTTGGTTCTTTTCTTGCAAACATTTCATTACCCGGCTAGGTAACATCTTCAGTGCTAAAATGGGATAGGGTTTGCTTTCTATTTATGTGCTGTGGCCTGCACATAAATAGAAAGCAAACTCCATCCCATTTTAGCACTGAAGATGTTACCTAGCCGGGTAATGAAATGTTTGCAAGAAAAGAACCAAGCTCAGAGAACCCCAAGGGCTCCATGGAAGCAATAATATTTCCATAGTTTTGAGATGGAGATTGAAGCCAAAAGGCAAGAATCATTGTTGGGTCAGAATAACATATAGGTGTAATGCTTTTCCTTGGAGATAAAAAGTAGGGAAGCAAACTGTCCTAATAGGAGAACATGCTAGTTGTTTCCATTGAATATTAGGAGAGGTTGAAGTATCCTTGGATTCTACTGACTCTTGGGAAGCATGCAACAATTTATTTAGGTATATATATTTTTTAAAAATGCTATTATTTCTTTTCAGATTGTCCCTTTCTCCAGTTACATATTTGATAATGTTATAAAAGTCAGATCACAAGAAACTTCTTTAAATTTACAATGGATGTTTAATTTATTGTGCATGAGGTACCAAAATTGGCCTGGAAAATTATGAATGGTCAACCAATATTGTTGAAAATTTTTCCTTTGCCAAAAATTTGACACCACAAAAGAGAGCTTTGAGGAATTCTATAACAAAAAATATTTGGTCACCAAATATCAGACCTACAACTTAGACCAGACTAACAAAACTGATCAGATGAAATATATACTTTGCAGTGATGCCTTGGAAAAACTGAACTGTAAACCAATTGGTTTTCTTGCCAAAAATTATTGGATTTTTTTTCCTAATTTCTTCAATGCGATATGAGTCTAAAACTACTTTTATTGAAAAAGCTATAGGAACAGAATCTTCCAAGACTGAATGTGGTTCTGCCTTCCCTCACTTTATCTTTGTGTGAACTACGGAGGGGCTTGTCTGAGATGTTTTCTCAAGTTATTTTCTTGGCCCAGGCTGAAGCCCCTCTTATCTCACTATTGTCTCAGTAGCAGCAATTCCTCCTGTCCTTCAAGGCCATTCCCTGTGTCCCTTACACTACCAGATCCAGGCTGCAAAACTCTGGTGACAACTAGGGGGCAGTGATACAGAAAGCTCTCTTTGTTGCTGTGTAGTCTAGAGTTTTGCAGCCGTACTATCTAGCTCAGCCAAGAATTCTGTAGCCGTCCACATGCTAAACAGAAATGTTGAAGCTGACTGTGAAAATAACAATGGCATTCTTTTTATCTCATAACATTGAATGACACTTCTTTAAGACCAGGCAAATTGTGCCTTTCTGATCTGCAAACTTAATTTTCTGATTACTTTTCACCTACAGCTTTTTTTTTTTTTTTTTGCATTTCATTTACATATGCACTATGATGATAGGAATTTCAGCTTTATTTAGTTTTATTACAGCAATCAAAAATGATTAGTCTAGTATCCCAGAATCTGAAATGTTAATGACTTTTAATATAAGTGTTGTCTTAAACCCAAGCAAGAGAGTTGTTTGAAAGCATTGCCTAAAATCAAGATCCTGAAAATTATCTGCTACAGTTTATGACTATTAAATGCATTTTTCTTATCAATAGTGGCTTTGTTTTAATCTTAAATCCATATATTAGTATATATGTTGAATAAATAAGACCTTTATCCACTCCATTGATTTTCAGGTTTAGCATTTTATTCATAGCTTTGTAGATTAGTGTGCTGGAAATTATAGCCCTAGAATACAATTCCTGCATTTTAATTTTAGCATTTGCAGTATAGGAGGGGGAAAAAAATCCTGCCTATATGTGACCAGAATTTCATTCTTTCGCATACTTCCTTGGGCGTCATTCCATTAAACACCAAGGAACTTTCCTTGTCAAGCTTGAAATTCTAAGCACAATTTGTGGCATAACAAATAGTGATATTTACTTCTGAATAAATATGCAGTGGATTGGGCTCCTCATCAGACAAGAGTGCTGATTTTAAAGGAGTGATTCAGAGTAGTCGTCAGTTATGGCTGCTGGGAAGAAAAACTCTACTGGGAAGAATGTTCTGCCCTCTGGTGTTTGGACCAGACTTTCCCTGCATAAACTCATCCTTACTGTGTTACGTGGTCAGACTCAACTCTGTTATGAAACTGGGAGCTAAAGTATGAAAAATACTGTATTGTATTTGACTGGTTTGCTCTTCTGTCTTATTTTGTATTTTAATGCATTGTTGTTGTTGTTGCATTTTAATTGCTACATGATCCCATACAGGGAAGTTAGGGAATGGGAAGCACGATTTAGAATCACATGACAATGAACAGCATGATCTTGCCCTACAGGACTCCCCTGCCCCCAGTTTCAAAGGTAGCAATACTGTACACAAGAGCAGAGTTTAATCACCCTCAGTGGACCTTCCATAGAGGAACAGTTCTCTCTTGCTGTGTGAGACTCCATCCAATCTATCTAATCAAAAGATAATATCCTTAAAACATATGTAAATGTAACCTGTTTATTGGACTCAAGGGCAACCAAGCTGCCTTGCTATATGTTAATTTTAAAGTTCCTGCTTAGGTTCATTTGATGAGCAAAGGTCATTAGTCTGTTCCTCTGACTGTATTCCTCCAGGCTCACATTATTTTTCCTACTGAAGAAGACAATTGGACAAAACAAATCAGATTGCATTTGGGAAGAATTTATTGTTCAAGTCATCCATCACCAATACCAAAGGAAATTGAAAGTCACCAACATTTCTATATAGATTATTGTTTCATGCCCTTTATTATTATTGTAGCCAGTAACTGTGAGTTCTGTCCATATAGAAAGACAGTATGGAATATATATGCATTTTGTTTGTGTATGTATATGTGTGTGTGTGTGTGTGTGTGTGTGTAGGTATATCCATCTATCTGTCTGTAAATATATGGGTGGATTTATAGACAGACCTAGGCATACAGAGCTTGTGTCCACAATTCTTCCACTGCCTGCTATATTTAATTGGATTTCCACAAGAGGATCACCTATCCTTGACTAGATACAAACCAATAAGAAAGACGTAATCAATGAAGTGACAATAGCAAGGCCACAGAAGGAAAGAGACCATGTAATTCTGAAAGTAAAGCTGAATATAATTGAACATATATCTTGGATGTTAAGAAAGGAGATTTTGATAAACTCAGAGCTGTGATTCCACAGAAGGAAAAGCTAATGGGGAGAGGAGCTCATGATGGGTGGAGTTCC
This sequence comes from Python bivittatus, assembly GCF_059951505.1. Lineage (NCBI taxonomy): Eukaryota > Metazoa > Chordata > Lepidosauria > Squamata > Pythonidae > Python > Python bivittatus. Next base: position 6,661,543 of record NW_028277098.1, read on the forward strand.
TAAAAAAATAAAAACGTACTGAAAGCCACATTCCAAAGTCATGGGGAAGGTGGGGAAGAAGGCAGCAGATGAAGACAGGCAGTGGGGCTCCACATAAAGCTTGATGATGACCTGAAAACAAAAGAGGAGGTGGAAAGAGGGAGGAATCACCAAAGAAGAATATGTGTATGTATGTGTAGCCTGGAATAATAGAGAGAATAGATGATGATGATGATGATGATGATGATGATGATGATGATGATGATGATAATGCTAAAGTTGAAAATGAATTGAGGTTAATGAAGGAAGCTAAGGCCAACAAAAAGTTCTTCACACTCATTCCAAATGAAACAAAGACAAAAACATCAATAGAGATCAAAGAAAAAACAGAACTACTCAGTTCCTATTTTGGTTCAGTCTTCTCCAAGAAGATAGGCAACAGTAAAGAACAAAATGAAGGCACAGAATTGATTGATTGATTGATTGATTGATCATTCATTCATTCATTCATTCATTCATTCATTCATTCATTCATTCATTCAGTTTTGAGGCTGCCCAGCTCCACATCGACTCTGGGCAGTTTACAATTACAAATTTAAAAGAAGACAATATATATCAAAGATGAAGAATTACAGTCAGCCAGAAGACAGAACCAAAAACCAAAAACCAAAGGGGCTCAACCACCTTCTTAGCTCAAGGTGTGGGAGCATGATCTGGTCTTTAACAATTTGCAGGAAAAATGCTGGAGCACTATGGACTTCTTGGGGGATATCGTTCCACAAGCAGGCGCCATCACAGACAAAGCATGCTTCCTGGGTCCTTTCATCCCCTGTCAACACCAGTTGAAACTGGTCACAAAGAAAGGAGTGCCTCCCATGCCCAACCCATGAAGCTGGCCCAATAGGATATCGTGGCTGATGGTATTGAAAGCTGCTGAAGGATCAAGGAGCACCAGGATGGACACACTACCCCCATCCTGACTTCACCACAGGGCAATGATAAACACTACCAATGCTGCCTCTGTACTGAACCCCAGCCTGAAACTTGACTAAAATGGGTCTAGATAATCTGCTTTCTCCAGGGTCCTCTGGAACTGAAGCCCAACCACCCTCTTTACCACTTCCCTAAAAAGGGAAGGTTGCACGTTGGTTGGGAATTGTCCAGAATGGTTGGGTCCAGCAATGGTCTCTTGAGAAGAGGGTGCACCATAACCTCCTTCTCGGCTAAGGGGACCACTCCCTCCCACAGAGAAGTAGACACCACAGGATGCACCCAACAACAGGTCAACTCCAAGGTGACTTAACCATCCAGGAGGGTACTGGATCTAACAAATAGGAGGCCAAGGGCACAGATCCTGTCCACCTCCTTAGGAGTCACAGAGTCAAACTCACATCAAATAATCCTACAAGGCTGTACTTCATGCACCTCATCTGACTTGTCCAGTCAGTCCAATTCTGAGTGAATCTGAGCAATTTTACCTGCCAGACAATGAGAATATTCCTCACAGCGGCCCCACAGATAGTCCTGTGTTCCATCTTTGTGGGGAGAGAAAGCCTGTTAGCTTAGCCCACCCAGCTACTTGATGGACCCAGCTGGGTTTCAGAGGGAGTTTGGGGTTTTCCTGAAGGATGTGGTCAGTCAGGCTGAGGCCTTGGTTACAGCCTGGAATGGACAAGTGGTGGAGTCCTTGAACCATATTGCCCCATGTGGCCCCTCCCCTTGTGCCAATCCCAGGATGCACTTTGGTTTTCTAAGCAGCTCTGAGGGATGAAATGCAAGAAGAACATTGTTAGGGGAAGATGAAGAGTGAATCTGAATTTTAAGAAATATAGAAACTTAAATAGGGAAAATTCCCTGTATTTTGAATGATTTTAAATGTCCAGAGCCAGAGAGACCCAACTTGGGTTCTTGGGGAAGACAGCTATGAAGGTGGAAGATTCAGACAGTGGAGTCTTCCAATGGAATCCTGTACAGCTTGTCCTTTTATCCTTTATCAGCAGCATCTATCACACAGATCTCCTCAGCCCTTCATCGACCTGTTAGGTTGCTGAGTCAAATGTGACTTACTGTTAATTGTTAATGTTCTTATTTCTGGTTGGAGTCCTCCTGTATTTGTGCAATCTGATCTTAATGAATTACTTCCCAATTCTATGGGAACATATCATCTATGTTTGATCTTACCATGTATTTAGGTGCAGGCCCCATTCTTCCATTCCCAGGTAGTAATAAAATTGTTTTCTCTTCACACTTCACTCGCCTATTAGTTTAACTATCTGCTTGCTATCTCCCAAAGTTTAAGAAAGGTTAAAATGGAATTGCTTTCACCAAACTTATAACAGTCCGCTTTTCATTGGATATGGTCAGATGGAGGCCATCAGGCAGGGATGCTTTAATTTGTTGTTGTTGTTTAGTCATTAAGTCGTGTCCGACTCTTCGTGACCCCATGAACCATATTGCGCTAGGCCTTCCGGTCCTTCACTGCCTCCCTGAGTTTGCTCAGTTTCATGCTCATTGCTTCAGTGATGCTATCTAACCATCTCATCCTCTGCCGTCCTCTTCTCCTTTTGCCTTCAATCTTTCCCAGCATCGGGGTCTTCTCCAAAGAGATCTCTCTTCGCATTAGGTGACCAAAGTATCTGAGCTTGAGCTTCATTATCGATCCTTCCAATGAGCAATCAGGGTTGATTTCCTTTAAGATTGACTGGTTTGACCTCCTAGCAGTCCAGGGGACTCTCAAGAGTCTTCTCCAGCACCACAGTTCAAAGGCATCAATTTTTCGGCGCTCAGCCTTCTTTATGGTCCAGTTCTCACAGCCATACATTACTACTGGAAAAACCATAGCTTTGACTATGCGGATCTTTGTCGGCAAGGTGACGTCTCTCCTTTTTAATATGCTATCTAGGCTTGCCATGGCTTTCCTCCCAAGGAGCAAGCGTCTTTTAATTTCATGGCTGCAATCTCCGTCTGCGGTGATCTTGGAGCCCAAATAAATGAAGTCTGTTACTGCTTCCATTTCTACCCCTTCTATTTGCCAGGAATTGATGGGTCCAGATGCCATGATCTTAGTTTTTTTAATGTTGAGTTTCAAGCCAGCTTTCGCACTCTCCTCTTTCACCCTCATCAAGAGGCTCTTTAGTTCTTCTTCACTTTCTGCCATTAGGGTGGTATCGTCTGCATATCTGAGGTTGTTGATGATTCTCCCTGCAATCTTAATTCCGGCTTGTGATTCTTCCAGCCTGGCATTTCTCATGATGTACTCTGCATATAGGTTAAATAAGCAGGGTGACAGTATACAGCCTTGTCGTACACCTTTCCCTATTTTGAACCAATCGGTTGTTCCATGACTGGTTCTAACTGTTGCTTCTTGGCCCGCATACAGATTTCTCAGGAGACAGGTAAGGTGGTCTGGTACTCCCATCTCTTTAAGAATTTGCTTAAATTCACACAGTTTGTTGTGATCCACACAATCAAAGGCTTTTGCATAGTCAATGAAGCAGAAGTAGATATTTTTCTGGAACTCTCGTGCTTTCTCCATGATCCAGCGAATGTTGGCGATTTGATCTCTAGTTCCTCTGCCTCTTCGAAACCCAGCTTGTACATCCGGTAGTTCATGGTTCATGTATTGCTGAAGCCTAGCTTGTAGGATTTTGAGCATAACCTTGCTAGCATGTGAAATGAGTGCAATTGTGCGATAGTTTGAGCATTCTTTGGCATTGCCCTTCTTTGGAATTGGAACATAAACTGACCTTTTCCAATCCCGTGGCCACTGTTGCGTTTTCCAAACTTGCTGGCATATTGAGTGCAGCACTTTAACAGCATCATCTTTTAGTATTTTAAATAACTCAGCTGGAATCCTGTCATCTCCACTAGCTTTGTTGTTAGCAATGCTTCCTAAGGCCCACTTGACTTCACTCTCTAGGATGTCTGGCTCAAGGTCAGTGATCACACCAGCGTGGACATCAGGGACATTAAGATCTTTCTTGTATAGTTCTTCTGTGTATTCTTGCCACCTCTTCTTAATCTCTTCTGCTTCTGTTAGGTCCCTGCCTTTTTTGTCCTTTATCATGCCCATCTTTGCACGAAACGTTCCTTTGATATCTCCAATTTTCTTGTAGAGATCTCTAGTCTTCCCCATTCTATTGTTTTCCTCGATTTCTTTGCATTGTTCATTTAAGAAGGCCTTCTTATCTCTCCTTGCTATTCTCTGGAAATCTGCATTCAGTTGCTTATATCTTTCCCTTTCACCCTTGCTTTTCGCATTCCTTCTTTCCACAGCTATTTGTAAAGCCTCATCAGACAGCCATTTTGCTTTCTTGCATTTCTTTTTCTTTGGGATGGTTTTAGTTGCTGCCTCCTGTACAATGTTACGGACCTCCGTCCATAGTTCTTCAGACACTCTGTCTACCAAATCTAATCCTCTAAATCTATTCATCACCTTCACTGTGTACTCACAAGGAATATGATCTAAGTCATACCTGAGTGGTCTAGTGGTTTTCCCTACATTCTTCAATTTAAGCCTAAATTTTGCAGTAAGAAGCTCATGATCTGAGCCACAGTCAGCTCCTGGTCTTGTTTTTGCTGTCTGTATAGAGCTTCTCCATCTTTGGCTGCAAAGTATATAATCAATCTGGTTTCGGTATTGACCATCTGGTGATGTCCATGTGTAGAGTCGTCTCTTGTGTTGTTGGAAAAGAGTGTTTGCTATGACTAGCTTGTTCTCTTGACAGAACTCTATTAGCCTTTGCCCTGCTTCATTTCGTACACCAAGGCCAAACTTGCCTGTTATTCCGATTACTCCTTGACTTCCTACTTTAGCATTCCAATCCCCTATGATGAAAAGGACATCTTTTTTTGGTGCTAGTTCTAGAAGATGTTGTAGGTCTTCATAGAAGCAGTCAACCTCAGCTTCTTCAGCATCAGTGGTTGGGGCATAGACTTGGATGACTGTGATATTGAATGGTTTGCCTTGAATACGCACTGAGATCATTCTGTCGTTTTTGAGGTTGTACCCCATTACTACCTTTCCCACTCTCTTATTGACTATGAGTGCACCTCCATTTCTTCTAAGGGTTTCTTGCCCACAGTAGTAGATACAATGGTCACTTGAATTAAATTCACCCATTCCCGTCCATTTCAATTCGCTGA